>NC_044905.1:21852528-22159352 GCF_001633185.2 Quercus lobata | reverse complement strand
TACCTGTTTCTGCTACACCCGTAGCCCCCATTCCTGGTAATTTTGGCACTCTTTCTTTCTCTTCCTATTTCATCCTTTTTTTTTTTTTTTGCAAGTCTTTTCTTCCCGTGTCATTTTTTTTCATTTTGCCTTGCATTCCCCTCCCCCTCTTTTTTTCTGTTGTAGGCCCACTCTCTACTATCCCTTCTCAGTTTGAGGCGGGTAGTAGTTCTGCCGCCGTCCCGAATGATGCTGCATCTTTCTTTGTCCGTTTTGACCAGTCGGAGGTTAACGACCTTGGTCCGGCAGACTTCTGGGCTTCCGGTCCTCCTTACGTGGACTTTTATGGCTTTCGAGTCCCTAAGGACTGCGTCTCACACTTAGTGATGCTCTACAGTCGTCACGGCAATTTTATTCGGGAGTTTCGCCTTGGTCGCTCTTCTAGGGAGCATTTCTTGCAGATGCTGGGATGTGTGCTGAATGACATCGAGCATAACTTCATCGACTCTGTTTCTGTCGGGAGGATCCTGCAGTGAAGGGCCGTGATATAGGAGCTCATCAGTGTGGGTTTTGCTATGGAGTTTATTCTTGAGCATCTACGTGAGATTGCCCGGGCCTTTTTCATGAGGAGAGTCCAGCCAGCTGTTGAGGCCATAGACACTCGTATTAAGCTTTTGAAGAAAGAGGTGGCTGATTTGGAGGGTCGCTGTCTTTCCGGCATTGGTGGACCCAGTCGCTTTGGTGATCAAAGTCTCATTTCTGGACTTCATTGATGATAGCACCATTTCCTTTACTTTTCTTTGTTTCTCTGTTTTTGTTATGTCATACAGAACACTTTTATGTTTCCTGCCGTAGTTACTTGGCTTGTGTTTGCCATAGTTTGGGTTTGTAATAATGCTACACTTTGCTACTTTTTCTTTTCTACTGCTATGATATGATGCTAATACTTCGTACTTTTTCATTGCATACTCATGAAAGCACGTTACAATTTCTCTTGTGACATAGTCACTTGGAGAAATAAAAGAAAAATTTTAGTAAAGGAAACATAAACAAACAACTAAGGAAAGGGGGTCAACCACATAACTTTCTTCTCTAAGCAAAATAACGCTTCAGCCATTTTCCATTGATGGGGTCCATCAAGTCCCTGCCATCCATTTGAGTTAGGCGATAATACCCACTTTGATGCGCTTCTCTTATCACAAGGGGTCCCTTCCATTTTGGTGCAAACTTGGATGGTCCTGCCAGACCTCACCTGACGTAGTCTGCCACTCTTAACACTAGTTGTCCTTCCGCAAACACTCTTTCCTTGGTCATCCTGCCGTAGGCTTCAGTCATCTTCTGCCTGTATCTCCGGCTGCGTTCTTGGGCTTCTTCCCTCTTTTCATCAAGTTCTTCCAGGTCCTCAAACCTTTCTGCCGCGAAGACTTCTCCCTCTTTTTCTTTTTCTCGCATCTGCATAACCCTTAGGGACGGTATCATTATTTCTACCGGACTCACTACTTCAGTTCCGTAGACTAAGGAAAATGGTGAAAAGCCTGTGGCTGACTTTGGTGATTTTCTGTATGCCCAGAAAGCATCTGGCAGGTGCATTGCCAATCCTCCCCCATACTCTTGGCTCATCTTACTGATGATTTTTATGAGAATTTTGTTTGTTGCCTCTGCCTACCCGTTCCCTTGAGGGTAATAGGGTGATGACCTGTGGTGCTTGACTTGGTAGAATTCTAGCATTCTCCTTACATCACTGTTGACAAATGGTGTGTCATTGTCACTGATGATCTTGTGGGGCACCCCAAACCTCACAATTATATTTTCTTTGATGAAGTTTGCCACTACTCCCCCTGTGGCCTTGCAGAGTGGTACTGTTTCCGCCCACTTAGTAAAATATTCTGTAGCTACTAATATCCATATATACCCACGTGATGGCGGGTTGACTGGCCCTACCAAATCTAGCCCCCAAGTGTGGAAGGGTCATGGGGTGACCATGCTGTGCAAGCCTTGTAGATGGGTATGAATTAAGTTGGCTTGTACCTGACAACTGTGACACTTCTTTACAAATTCTGCCGCATCTTTCTTCATGGTTGGCCAGTAGTAGCCCATCTGCAGCAGGCACCT
This sequence comes from Quercus lobata, assembly GCF_001633185.2. Lineage (NCBI taxonomy): Eukaryota > Viridiplantae > Streptophyta > Magnoliopsida > Fagales > Fagaceae > Quercus > Quercus lobata. The sequence continues at coordinate 22,157,261 of NC_044905.1, read as the reverse complement.
GTAAAGCTTTTTCTTCCCCTGATGTTTGCCACATTCCCCAGAATGTACTTCTTTTATCATTTTTTTAGCCTCTTCAGGACCCAAACACCTCAAAGGGTCTCCATCATATCCCTTTTTGAAAAGGACCATGTTATGGAAGAAGTAACGTGTTGCCAACCTCTTAAGCTTGTACCTTTCACTGTGCCTTTGTGGCAGGACGCCTTCTGCTAGGTACTGCATGAAAGGGCTTCTCCAATCCTCGTTGATGAACACAGCATAACTCTCCTCCCTGTCTGCCGCAAGCTGGCAGGTCCCACACTGGGTTTAGACTTGATCTGCGTTTTTACCCATGCTTGGCCAATAGAAGCTTGCTCTCTGAAGTCTACGGTAAAGACTGACTTCCCCGCAGGACCCACAAGTCTTGTCGTGTATTTCCTTCAATTTTCCCTGGGCTTCCTCCTGGCCCATGCATCTGGATAAAATCCCACCTGGCATCTTGCGGTACAACTCTTCTTTTACCAAGGCATAGTCTTTTAATATCTTCAATTCTGCTGCGTCGTCTCCCTTCACCAAGGTTTCCTTTATGGGGATTCGCCAATCCCCTTCACCCTGTTCCTCCCGGAACTTTTCCTTCAACACCTCAATGATGGATTCTTCCCTCTTGCTGACTTCTATGTTAGTGCTACTCCCTTTAAAGATTATTTGCGAACCCAATGCGGCTAACGCGTCCGCAAACCGATTTTCATTTCTCGGAGCATGTTCTATCTCAAAGGTTGAGAATTTCTCTTCCATTCTCTAAGCCATTGCTCTGTACGGAGCTAGGCTGGGCTCTTTTAAGGAGAAACTTCCTTTGGCCTGGCAGACGACCAAGTTCGAATCTCCCAGTACTTTCAAATGTTTGACTCCCATTTCGAGCGCTGTGGCAAGCCCAGTTAGATAGGCCTCGTACTCCGCCTTGTTGTTTGAACAGGGGAATTCCAACTTAAATGACAGTGCCACTGCCTTGTTTTCTTCATGATACAGAACTACTCCCACCCCTTCGGAATGGGTAGTAGAAGACCCATCAAATTTCATTACCCACTATTCCCTGACTTCCTCTGCCATAGCTACTTCCTCTGGAACTTCATCATCTAGCGGGAATTCTTCCTCTCCTGGAAACTGCGCCAATAAATCCACTATAGCCTGACTTTTCACTGCCCTAGGTGTCCCCATTCTCAAGTCGTATTGTGATAATTGTAGCAACCACTGGGATATCCTGCCGGAGAGAATCGGCTGTTGTAACAGAGCTTTAATGGCATGTGACTTAGTCATCATCCATACTTCGTATGCCAAGAAATAGTGACGCAACCTCTGCGAAGCGTATACAATGGCTAGGCACGCTCTCTTTGCCCTTGGGTAATGAGTTTCTGCATTTTTTAAGGCGTGACTGATATAGTATATTGGTTGCTCAGTACGAGTTGGTGGCCAGATAGAGTAGCAGTGGTTTTTTATGAATAGGGGCCTGCACCGTGGGGAGGTTCATCGTTATCTGCTGCAGACTCTTGAAGGCCGTCTGCTGCGCTTCCCCCCATTCAAAACTTTACCCCTTCTTAAGCAACTTGGTGAAAGTAGAGGTGATTGATGCCAACCCATGGATGAATCTCCGGATATATGAGACTTTTCCTAAGAAGCTCTTCAATTCTTTTACTGTGGCAGGAGTTCTCATAGTTGCTATAGCCGTGGCTTTGGCCGGATCCACGTCTATGCCTCTGCTGTGAACCAGGAAACCCAAAAATTTCCCAGAGGATACTCCGAATGCGCACTTAAGGGGATTCATTCTTAACTTAAAAGCTCTGTATCTTTCAAATACTCTTTTTAACACCTAAAAGTGTTCTTCCCTTCTCCTTGACTTAACCACTATGTCATTCACATAGTCTTCTAGCTCCTGGTGCATCATGTCGTGAAATATGGCCGTCATTGCTCGTTGATAAGTTGCACCCGCATTTTTTAACTCGAAGGGCATCACAGTATAGTAGCAATTGCCCATGGGTGTTTTGAAGGCAGTTTTCTCTGCATCCTTTGGCGCTATCTTAATCTGATTATACCCACTAAAACCGTCCATGAATGAGAACATGGCATTTCCTGCCGCAGAATCTATCAGTAAATCCATGTTTAGCAGTGGGAATTCGTCTTTTGGACAAGTTTTGTTGAGATTCTTGAAATCTACACAGCATCTTATCTGCCCGTTCTTCTTCTTTACTGGTACTATGTTGGATAGCCAGTGGGGATGCTGGATAGGCTTGATGAATTCTGCGGCTAGCAACTTCTGTACTTCTTTGACTATTTGCGCTTCTATTTCTATGTGAAATATCCTGGCAGGCTGGGCCACCGGCTTGGCCTCTGGGTCCACATTCAACGTATGCGCAACAAGCCCGGGATCGAGCCCTGGCATTTCATTGTAATCCCAAGCAAAGACGTCTTTGAATTCTTTCAACAGTAGTATGAGTTCTGACTTCTCCTTTTCTGTCAGGCTTGCACTAATTGAGATGGGCCTTGGTTCTTGCGAGTCAGATCCTAAGTCAACCTCTTTCAATTCTTCTTCTGCCATAACCTAGATGTCCATTTTTGCCATAACTACCTCATCCTTTTCTTCTTCTTTTCCCAAACTTCCTTCAGCAATGCAACACGCCAAACTCTTGTGTTGCCCTTTTGGGTGGGACCCACTTGCATCTCACCCGTGGGCCCCACGAACCTTTATAATTTATAGACAATCTTGCCATCAAGGCCTCGGACCCTAATGCACTGAGGTACTTCATCTGGCTCTGCGGCAGGTGCTTCTTTCCTTTTCTTCTTTCGCGCCAGTAGCTCTCTTAAATCAGGTTCTGGGTCATCTTAAACATCTTCCCACCTAGGCACAAAGGTGCCTCGTGGCTTTGCAACCACATTTTCTCCAGATGGAGCTCATTGATCATAAAACATGGTTTCCACCAAGTGGGCTTCTGCTTGCTCGAACGGCGAGGGGTTCGCAGCTATGCGTATCATCCTACCATTCAATCTTCCCTTCACACATTGGTGGTAGGTGGACGGGACTAGTCGGTGTTTGTGTAACCAAGGTCTTCCCAAAAGCACATGGTAGGATACTTCCGTTCTGACCACATGGAAACGAGCTAAAGAGGCTATAGGACCTACTTTCAACCATAACTGAATGTGGCCTGCGGTGTACTCTCCTCTTCCACCGAATCCCGTTACTTCCATCGGGCACCCTTGGATCTTTTTTTCTGAAATTCCTGTGACTTGCAGGGTGCTCAATGGAATGAAGTTTATGGAACCACCCGTATCTACCAAAGCCCTCTTGATGGGGATTTGATTTATAGATGCTGCTAAATAGAGATGCCTCTTATGATCTGGGTGCCCCACTTCCATATCTTCACTGCTAAATGTGATTTCTGTTGATTCCTACAGGAGGGCCCTATCTTCTGGCATCTCTACTGACAGGCATTCCACCCCTGCTCCGGAAGAGATGCTTACCAAAGCCTCCGTGGCTATTTTTCTTTCTTTTGCCGTAAGTCCCAACTGGTCAAATAGATTTTTAAACTTGGCACTCTGCTGAAGAGTGGTAATCGCCGCGACAGGCAGGGCCAAGTTTTCTTCCTCGTCTTCTCTCGGGTCTGCACATATCACTACTGCTGCTACACCCTTTCCCTTGTGGTTTGGGAGTGGGTTTCTTTGGACCTCCTACTGAGTCAGCTCTAATGTGTCTTCTTTGATCCTGCGGTGCACCAGCCTGCGGAGCGCCCAGCATTCTGCGATGGGGTGTTGTATATAGTTGTGCAAGCGACAGAAGCGAGGATCCCTCATTTCTTCCTCCGTAGACTCTCTAGAAACCTGGTTGGGTTTAAAGATACCGTCCGCTATCCATTTGTCAAGTAGTACATCTAGCTCCTTAGGAGTGCATGGTAGGGGTGGGGGTGTATCATACTCCCTCCCCTCTGTCTTCCTTCTCTGGTTTCTAGTGGACACCGCCATAAGCCTGCAGTGCGTTCCTCTTGTCTGAACTGGGTTTCACGGACTAAGCCGTCTTTCTAGCTTTCTGCAATAGTTGTGCAAACTGGGAAATCTCCAGATTCTCCAGGACAGCTCTGAACTCCCGAATCATGTTGGCCATGCACATTTCCACCAACGTCCATTCTTCACAGTGGTCATAGCAATCAAGTGCTATGTCCTTGACCCGTTTGATGTACTCCATCAGATCCTCTCCATTCCTTTGCTTGGTTGCTTGCAGAGTTGCGAGCGTCACCGTTTCTTCCCCGTGAAAGTATTTAGTGCAAAATACGTCCACCATGTCATCCCAGGTTGGGATTGATCCTAGTTTTAAGCCAATGTACCAAGTGTATGCCCGGTTCGCACAATGACTTTAAAAACTCCCATAGACATAAGTCTTCGTCTGCTGCATAAGGGCCAAGGGTGTCAATAAATTTGCTCACGTGCTCTACTGCACTTCCCCTCCTGCCATCGTACCGGGCAAAGGCCCTTGATTCATATCTCTCGAGGTACAGCTTGCTGAGTACTTTTAGAGGATAGGGAGGTCTCCTTGCGTAAAACCTCTCCTTTAGTGTTCTGGCTCTCTCTTACTCCAAGAGAGCCGCTACCTCAGCCATGGTGATGAAACGCTGTCCTGCGTTCCGAGGGACACCTCCTGCCAATGTCTCTTTCTTGTCTGCCACATGATCCGGGTCATGCTGGCTGCCTTTCTCTTTTGTTTTGTCTGCTTTCAGTTGACGGATCTCTTCCATCATTTGTTGCTACGAGTGCTGCAATGATTGCAATACTTCGACAAAGGTGTTGACATTGTCCACAGGGACTCTTGTCTGAGGCTGAGGATCAGCCCCTGTTCTGTTGGCACCTTCCGTTTGGTTAAGTTGCTCTTGGTGAGGCGTCGTTGGCCTGGATTTTGCTTGTGAGGGTACAGCACTCATATTCCGTGTTGTCCTGGACTTGGGTGGCATTGTTTGCGAAGGGCTCTGTTTTCTTTTCCTTTACCCCTGTCTGCTTCCCAACTCCTCAGTGGAGTCGCCAATTTAATGTAGGAGCCTTTTTTGTATGATATGGTATATTAGGCTGCCTCCTGCGGTAATGGGCTGGGTTGCCTCCTGCGGTGATGGGCCCTAGTGTTTCTAAGTAAGGGAGCTGGGGCCGGTCCAATTGTAACTCAACTTAGGCCGATTTGCGCACAAACTTATGCCTTGTCTGCCAGGAGCAAATTTACAGCAAGCAGAACTGTTGCAGACGAGTTACGGCAGGCAGATATAATAATAACTAAAACAAAGTACTTTAACTTATTTAAATAAACGGCTATGTATTCCCTGCAAATAAAGCATGATTACAGTCATAATGATATCAATCACAGAGAAAAATGGAGAAAATAATACTGGCTAATTTAAATGGGCATAAATTAAGTTTTAAACTTAGTCTACCACAGCAAAGCCAAAGAGGAGAGAACGCCTCTTCTCAATGCAAATAACCCCCCAGGAAAAGGATCTTGCCGTGGGGATTAATGGCTTTGAGGGAGTCGGACCTGGATGGTTGTTGCCCAAAAGAAAGAGTCCTTGTTTGCATTTTGGAAGAAGGTAAGATTTGGGGGGGAGAGAGAGAAACCGATCTATGGGTGCATGCCCTATTGAACTAACTCCCCTTTTTCTTAGTTTTCCTTTCTTTTCTTTTCTGTTTTCTTTCTTATCTTTTTTCTTTTCTTTTTGCTCTGTTTTTTTCCTTTCACTCCGAAAATATACTCTGTTTTTCGATCCCCCCTACAAGGCACGGCAAGAGCCTTTTTATAGCGTTTGTCATGGCTAGTGTTTTACCGTCTTACCCTTTAACCGCCTTTGTCTGGTCTGGGCGTACTGGCCGACCACTAGGACTGCGCGGCATCCACCCTTACCAGACAGAGGTAGGTTTGTTTTGTTCCTCTGTATACCGTAACATTTCTTCCTGCCACGATATTAATGCTTTCTCTCTCTACTCTCAGAGCATGCACCCAACGGTTCCCCCTCAAACTTGCCTCTTTTGGGTGGTCTATCATCCCAGCAGGACGTACCTCCCAAAAGAGGCTTAAGCAGGAGCTGTAAATAGATCTTTTCCCCTCTCCCCACCACCAAACCATACCCCCTTTACCTCTTACCTCTGATCCATGGCCCCACCATGTCCTATATTGGCTGGGTACAGGCTGGTGGTGCCTGGGCCTTATGCGTGCTTCCCTTTCAAATTCGTCCAAGAGTCTGCCTGCTGCTCATGCGTCTGCCGCGACCTGGAGACTCTCCGTCTGCGTTTCCTGGCCTTTCATGTGGGTTTTCCTTTGGTTTTTCGCTCCATTCAGGAGCTGGGCTTCGTATGATGATGGGCTTTACACTTCTTTGGCCCACTTTTGATTTTCTTTACTGCCTGCCACGTTGAATTGTTATTACTGCCATAATAACTTAATCCTGCTGGACCTCCTTTTAGGCCAGCCGTTTATCCTTTTTCTCAGTGGCCTGTTATGGGCACTATTTTGCTTTTACTCATGGGCTCCTATGTCCCTTTGGGTTTTTCCTTTGGGCATTCATGGCCCGATTGCTTTCTTTGGGCTTCCTCGGCCCGTTTGCTAATTCCACACTCCCATGGGCTTTTTGCTAATTTCATTGGGCTTCCCCGGCCCAATAACCTTATCCTTATCTTTGGGGTTCATGGGCTTGCCATAAACCCCTTACTCTCTTAGTTTGCATTATCTTGGACTTGCGGCGGCCCTTTCTCACTTTTCTACCTCATACTCTGCCCATGGGATGCTATTTCTTTCTTTCCTGACTTCTTTGAGCCCGCCCGCCTCTTCAAGACCCATTTATTTATTTGTTGGGCCTGTGATCCATTATTCCTGCCGCTTGGGCCTAATGGGTTTTTTGCTATTTATCTTGTCAATTCTTTGTGGCCCTCATTATTGGGCTTTTCTGTCTGCCTGGGCTTCCACAAATGGCCCTCAACAGTCAGCAATATAAAAGAGAATTTTGATAGACTTAAACATGGCTACTAGCAAACAATTTCCTCATAGTTGATCACTTCTTTCTGAGTAAACCCTTTCAGTCTTGCTTAAATGGTTTCAACCTTTCTATCTATCACTCTCTTCTACTTGTAAATCAATTTACAACCAATCAATTTAATTTCAATAGGCACCTCTACAAGTTCCCAAACATAATTGGAATAAATAGAATCCAATTAATTTTTCATAGCCTTGATCTAGTGATCATCATCTATATACTTTGTATGCCAATGAAAAATTTTAGTTCTTTTTGGGGACTTCATAAGTTTCTCTTAAAAACATGAATCTATGAATTGTCTTGATCATCCTCCCACTATGATGTATAAATTGGCTTGATCATCCTCCCACTAAGTGTCTTTCCTTTCGGCACATGTGTTGAACATCTCCAAATGTGAAGGTTTCTCATTTTAGGCTTTCGCCCAATCCACACTTCAACAGGTACCTTGAGAGTATACTTTGATAGGTTCAAAAGGTATATTGTTTCTAGGGCATATCCCAAAAAGAAATAGGTAAAGTAGAGTAATTCACTACTTTTTAAAAGAGTCCTATTTCTCCTCTATGCAACACAAGTTTGTTGGGGGTGTCCATACTCCATAGTTTAGACAATTGAGAGACAATCCTTGTTCCAATTCTATATATACATACAGATTTTGAATGATTTGATTTGATTTTTTTTTTTTTTAATAAAGACTTGGAATAATTTGAATCCCCACAATCACCTAATTTAATGAAAAAAATTTGAAAAATCTATCCAATACTTGCAAAATTTTAAGACAATTAGATACTAATAACTATTTTATCTATAAAATTTTAATTCTTATACTTGTTTATGTTGTAAATTGTGCATAAAAATGATTTTATTGGTCGAACATTGCATAATATCTAATTAATTAGAAATTTAATACACGTGATACGAACATACCGAATACGTAATTTAAAGTTAAGATTTTCAAAATATTAACTAAATAAAAAATTATTAGGTGTTATAGTATTATTGAAAAAAATTACATATAACATAACTTTTTGTAACTCATGAGATAATTGCCAATTTTATACATAGAATATGCTATTTTATTATTATAATTGCATTTTAATTATATATATATATATATCTCGAGGGCGTAAAAATTTAAAATTGACGTTTGTGGTAGATCATATACGAGTCTCGCAAGTAGGGGTGTGCAGAAAACCCACCGACCCGCCAAACCAGACCCAACCTAACCCGACCCACCGGGTTGGGTCGGTTTTTAAGGCTTGGTGGGTTGGGTTGGGTTATAAAAAAAAAAAAAAAAATTTATAGCGGGTCGGGTTGGGTTTGGGTCATAAAATTACAAACCCGCCAAACCCGACCCGACCCACCATATTTAATATATATTTAAAATATATTTTATATTTAATAAATTAAAAAAAAAATCAATTGTAGGGCACTTATATATATTTAAATATATATTATATATTTAATAATTTAAAAAAAAAAACCAGCTGTAGAGCAACATTTCCTCAGTTTCTCCTACTAATACTAATTTAATATATATATAAAATATATTATATAATTAATAATTTTTTTTTAAATATCCAATTCTTCTTATCCTATATAAAAGTCAATTAGTTCACATAAATCCTAATAAATTACTATTGTTGTTTAGTCATTAGTGTTGAGCCTTTAAGGAGTTACATTGATTATAATCTTTAAGTTTTTTTAATATATTAATATTTATATTTTTTTACTCAATTTAATAATAATAATAATAATAAAAATTTGTCAAACCCATGGGTTCAACCCAACCTAACCCGACCCACGTGGATTGGGTTGGGTTGGGTTGGCCTTATGTGATGGGTTGGGTTGGATTGAATTTTTTTTGACCCACCATGGTGGGTTGGGTCAAAAAATCCCCTCAACCCGACCCAACCCGATCCATGCACACCCCTACTCGCAAGTGGGTAGGAATCGATTAATCTGACAATTACACCAATACTTTGTAGCACGTGACTATATCTCATTGAAATATTCTGAGTAATCTTATCACATAGTGACAGAATAAATATCTAGAAGCACTGGCACGAGTTCACAAATGAGTACTCCCAATGTAATGATCTTTCCTGAGCACTAAGCATTTCTTAATTATTAGAATTTAGAATCAATGACAAGGAAGGTCCATTACCTACATATAAGAAGAGGAATGCTAATGAGTGCCCTTAGGGCACTGGTTAATAATTCAATTAAAGAAAGTTTTAACATCATTTTTATGGAAAATGAAAAAAGCTATCAAAATATTAATTGTTTTTTTCTCTTTTCTCATAAAAAATTTTTTTAATTGGATTTTTAATCAATGCTCTAAGGGCACTCGTTAGCATGGCCCATATAAGAAAAGACAAAATTAATAACAGACCCATTTTTTCAAAGTAGCTAGAGTGCAAGGCGAATTTGATAGCCATCACCCCTAACTCATGCTGAACCTAATGCCACGTTTCTGGCAGTCGGTCCATTAGAGATCAACCATGAGTCTAAAGTAGCAAAAAATTTATCCCTCAAAAAAAAAAAAAAAAAAGCAAAAAATTTTATAAAATATTCTACAACTGCTGAGTGTGTAGGTGTGTTAATTAAAGAAATTAAGATTTTAACCAAAAAAAGAAAAAGAAAAAAAAGAAAAAGAAATTAAGATATAAAAAGTTTTGTGCTAATCAGTGGCATGAAATCACTGTCAGTAATGGTTTCCTTGCTGGAAGAAATCAATGACAGATGTCAAGTTTTTTGCATGTGAGTCATGCGTGTGTATCTCCATCAAAATGTTTTATCAAGCTAGTTTTAACTTTTAAGCCAAAATGAAACCTTAAAAATTGAGTACAACACAAAATCGCTACTGATCTAATGCCATTTTGTCCCTTCAATGGAATTTGAGCCATAATTCAATCACTCTTAAAAAAAATAATAATAGTAAAATAATCATAACTGTAGGTAACCTAGCTAAATGGATCTTACGTAACCAAAAAAAAAAAACAAATAAAATAGTTTACCTAAAAAGAACTCTTTAAAATAATCATGGCTACGGCCTACAAATAACCTAAATTAAAGGTTCTAACTTCATGCAAATCAACAAGGGGAGATATGATACTGCCAATTATATAATTTATTTTTTTTTAAAATTTTTTTTTTGGTTTCCCACCATGTATCCTCAAAACTTTCAACCAAAAATTAATCACTGTTCACACCGGGTGAGCTCACGAAGGGGTAAAGCGCTAACTCAAGAAATTTTTTTCAAAGTGCAGGTAGCAGGACTCGAACTGGGGAGCACACCCAATCAAGCCCAGTACAAGCACTTTAAGACCGAGAGCCTAACCAACTCGGCCAACCCCTGAGTTTAATTTAATTATTTTAATTTTTAGAAAACTCTCTCCATCTCATTATAGTTATAGTAGTTTTTTATTAGTCCAAAGGGGTTAGTTTAGTGGTTTCTAAGGTCTTATGATATCCATGAGATCTTAGATTCGAAACCTCTCGCCAACATCTTGCACGGGACCACCTCCATAGAAATCCTCCTGTAATAATTGATCTCTTTCAAAAGCTGTAAACCAGTTTATATGCAGTACGCTCATGTGAGTGGTAAGACATACATGCTTTGACTTCCATATATCAAGGAAGATAATAATGACATTGCACCAACAATAATGCTAGGTAAAGAGATTTGATAAGAAAAAGTTGATAAGAAAAATCATGATTTTTGTCACCAATTTCCCAGAATAAATAATGATGCAACTTGCAAGCATAGAAATGCTCAGGAACGAAAAGCTTTAAAGGCATATATATATATATATATATATAAGTGCTTCCACATGGTTTTGAATATAGAAGAACAAAATGCAGTCATTCTTAACAACACTGCTTCTGCTTTTCTCGTGCTTTGATATTCTTGGAGGAGCTCTTGGCGATGTTGGGACGGCCAGGTATTATGGTCCTCCATACTTGCGTAAGTAGAAAATAAACAATCTCCATTGTAAACTTGCTTTTAATTTAAGAGTTCTTTAGTGTGAAAAGCAATTAAGAGATATTAGCGACCTTTTATGGAGTAGTGGCATCTACCTCTTTGTGGGTTTAATTTCTGATCAAATCCCTTATTTACGCTTATCAATGAAAAAAAACAAAAACAAATTAGGAGTTAATCAAGATAGACATGACAAATTTTTTTACAAAAAGTTTATTGTGACTTTCTTATTTTTTTTAAGTTCCTTCTGTGTTTGTCTTTGAAAAGGATCCTCCATGATTATGGAAGTCACAATGTTGACATGATGGATTTGGACAAATTGAGCAAGAGAAAATTTTCCACCCTTAATTGTCAAACCATTTTTCTAGACCGATTAAAGGTCCTAAACGTGCACTCTGATGATCCCTTCTATTATCTTTACCCTCCTCCATCTTATTTCATTTGCTTTGTTTATGAAGCAACGAAATGCTATGGTGACGACCAGTATCAATTCCCTTCAGATGGACATTTCGCTGCGGTCAGCAATGGCATATGGGACAATGGAGCAGCATGTGGTCGGAGATACAGGATGTGATGCATCAGTGGGCCACGGCGACCGTGTAGGAATCGATCCATAGTCGTGGAGGTAGTTGATTTTTGTCGATACTGCCCTGCAGAGCAACAATGGTCTTGCCATTCAAAGCCTTTGCAGCCATCTCAATCCCAAGATATGGTGTCAGGATCAACGTTGAATATGCACAGTAATCGCCTTATGTCATGTGTTATATTTTTTATTTGTAGGAACTATCATCTTACTAACCCCCAAAAAGACATGAATTATAGTGCTGATATACTCATATTGTTATAATTTTAGGATTTAATTGGGGTGCATCCAAGCACCAGTTGCAAGATCCAATAAGACATGTTTTAAGATTCTCAGGATTTGTTGTGAAAACGTTGTGAATGTAGCATTACTCTTTTTGTAATGCTGGGCATTATGAATCATGTCAGATTGTACCATGGATATTGTTGTAAAGAATAAAATATCAATTTTTATTAATTTGATATTTCAACATACTTTTCCATTGTTAAATTCATTATTACAGAATAGGGAAGTCCCTGTTCCTTGAAATAATCACTTCTCATGATGATGAAAGAGATTGTAAGGTGCTTACACAATTATTTTGAAATTCTTGGTGTTGTCTCCGGAAATATGGATGAAGAATATGGACTCCCTCCAAGTATAAAGGCGTCTGCATTTCAATCAAGCGGGAGACCTACATAGACAGCTCATTTGTTAAACATAACATCTGTAATAGTTTCCATTCTCAGTGTTTGAGTTGAGAAATATAATGTTACTCAAGGAACCTATGGTGTCCGCTCCATAATGATTAGTGCTCTTTATCATTAGGCCCAGAAATCAATTAGTTTTTAGTGTATGCAATAATTGATCCAAAGATCTCTTATTCGAGAACAAAAGGTTTAATCAATTGAGCTAACTACAACCCATTGTCTCTAGTGCACTCTAAATGTGCATTAAAAAGGTCCAAGGTCATAGCAATAAGTTATGACAAGGCATTCTGTTTTGAAACTGAACTTTTTTCAATGTATAGCTTTTTTAAATCCTACTTTCTTTTTCTTTTTCCTTTTTTCTAGGAACAACTTTTCAAATAACCCATTATGAAAAAGCTGAAAAAATAAACTGTACCAAACAGGCACTTACTGCTCGGCGGAAAGCAAACATCTCTTCTTGACCTGATAGCATAGATATAATACCCGTTGGGGCACCTCCTGAGCCAACATTGCCTTCTGCTAAGACATTGGTCCGTAGTTTAGCACCTTCTGTCTCTGTTTCAAACTGGAAACTGGAAGCATTAAAGTAGACATTGTCAGTTAACAGACACGTTTTTACTCAGACAATCTAATTACCAATTATGACAAACTCATTTGTCAAGTTAAAAGGGGTAAAATAATATCAATGAGTCTACTTGGGCTTTAGGAGCACAAACTGAAGCATATGTCATGGGCTTAAATTACAGTATGAGTGGATGACTCCCACATTTGCTGTTTTGAGTGACTATCGGTCTCGTGTTTATCAACATCTTCCCTTCTCCCAGCTAGAAGTTAATTTTCAAGTTACGCAATGTGTATGTTCAACATTAAAGTACAATGGGCCTTAGAAATAGAAACTACTTCTGCGATGTTGTTTCAAACAATAGGAGGTGATTTTTAAGGATTCGGACACAGCATAAAAGTCAAAATTCTAGCTAAACTAGGGCCTTGCTGCTTGCCTAAGCTGTCCTTCCATGTACATGTCGTATATATAGTAAGACTTTTGTGGCTGTACTATCATAAGTCAGTATCCTGTAATGCACTTTTAGGCTGTCACATTTGCTTGTCATTAAAATATTGAAGACAAAATTCTTACAAATAAATTTCATAAAGTACTTCAACTCATAAAAAATCACTTTTACATGCAAGGGACTTTTGGAAGACACAGTACTCAATTCTAGAAGAGATCAAAGACAAAAACTACTTGAAAAACATCTGAAATAGAAATCCAGGACTCCACGGTATTTTGTTTGAGGCATGGAAGTCTAGTGCTAACAGTTGATAATTTGGTTGACTGAACTGTTCAACAAGACTTAAAATCATGCCAAATGAATGGAGAAATCAGAAATGTCCCTCAAGTACTCTGGAAAGGAACAAGGTTATATTCGGCATTGCCACCACTATCAGAGCATCATGTCAAAGTCATCTTCAGGAACAGAATAATTTTGGACTAATAATATACAGTTATCAAGGAGACAAAATATATATATATAATGTAGGGAACCTTTCTAAAGAAGAGCCCTTTGGACTCGCTTCTAGCTAGTAAAACTTATAGACAACTATCTCTAACTGCCAGAATTAGTTGCTAGATAATCCAATGGCATTCAACCCTGATGGACTAAGCAGTTTATGCTCATGCCCAGGAGCAAGGAGACAGAATTATTAGTGAACACAAGTTTGCCTCAATATAGAGAGGTCATTTTGATGGTGTTTGATGTAAAGGCTTTCAGTAGAGATTCCACTGTGCCCCCTTGCTCTCTCCAATAAAAAGGACAAAATAAAAAAACCGCCATAAGAACAAAATATAATTACACAGAATCAACTGTTTAAGCTTTGACACTTTTTATTTAATTAAAAAAAAAATCAATTGTTACAAGTGGGGGAGGGGGGATTTGAATCTTCTTTCTCCTTATAAAGGAGACCAAGCAATGACACTAAGCTAGAAGGCTCTTGGCCATTTGGCACTTTCAATAAGGACCTATATAAAAGCATCAGGATCTTTTCGTGTGCAATGGCTCATTCAGAAACAGAATCTTTTCTAGTGGATATGGGATACTATGTGGAATCTACACTCTGCAATCAATTTATTAACAAGACTCCATGATTGCAACTCAAGTATAATTTTCACTACACTGTCACAGAAATTTGATTTGTAGCAAAAAAGTTTACTGTTCAACTACCTTGCAGTAGGTATTAGAAAAATAATTGAACCTGAACAAACACCTAAAGGAGCAATCATCAGATTCAAGTATGGGCCTAGAACATCAAAACTTCTCAATCTTAAGATCTCTTGAACCTATAATTATTCAATGTAGGATCATCATTCAAGTAAAATGCTTACCTCTCCAAATCAAAAAGTGTACCCTCTTCAGTCCCTTGAAATAATTCATCAATTGAAGAGGCTGATAAACAACATAGGCGGCAGTGATGATTGTACAACTCATCGATAAGGGTGATAAACCGCCGTGCCTGAGAAGTGCAAACACAATTTTGCTTAAGACAAGAAAAAGGATGTGCAGAAAGCATTTATATAACAACTCCACCATGCACATGTGACTGTACATGTAATGGATAGTGACTCATAATGGCCACTAAGCTTTGATTCTAACAGGAACAGTTTAGTCAAAAGCTTTCTCCCTCTACCCTTCCCCTTTACATGCTTTTCCCAATCCTGTTTGACAGTTCATTAATATAAAATTTTTTAATAAAATGCTTAGGTAACTACAACTGAAAGATTAAAATGATAGCAAGTAGTTATTGTATTGATCCCCATATTCTTTGTTTAGTTTCATCTTATCCTGACTCAGTACACAAATGCAGATTTCTGTGCTAGGCCTATAACAAAAGTGACGAAAGGCAACTAGAAGACAATTGCATTTTAATTATTTTTTAAGTATCAGGGACAACTCTATAATTTTCTTATTTCTGGACATGGTTCTACTATTGGTCTATTGGGTCTTATTTGGGGATTTTGATTACTTTATTGGGGGAGTCGATGACTATTCATACCTATTACCTTGACACCAAAGAAGAGTTCAACCCAATGCTTTATTTCTGTCGTAGTTGATCTCGATTCAACATTAGAAGTATATTGATTTTTACCTATAACTGAATACTTTTGTCAATAAATACTGCATATTTGATTCCATTCATAAATCTATTTTCTTCCCTATGAGTTTTAGTCCCAACAAGAATGCTTATTTGTGAGTTCAGTTAGTTTGGGCTTAGTTATCAAAACCCAAGGAGTTTAAGCTCTATTAGGGTTAGGTATTAACCATCTCTTTATATGGAAGCAACGCTTTCAATTCAATAAGGGAGAGAATATGTTTTCTAAATTTTCTAAAGCTATGTAGTATTGTTCAAGGTTTGTGTGATGCAACCTTCTTTGAGGTGTGATGCCTAGAACCTTTTCATTTTTTTCTTCTCTATCCTTAAATTTCCAGCAACTTGAAACATTACAATCACACATTTTTATTTTTACTTTTTGAAGGAATTACAATCACACATTGATTTATCTTTAAAATGCTAAAATCCAAAACTTTACAACCCCAAAGCACCTATCCATCAAAAAACTACAAATAATCCACAAAAGCTAAATTACTATTCTCGTGAAATTGTCCACAACCTTGGAACAGCAACCCAAACCCTAGGTTTCCCCTTTACTTCATCCACAAATCTTACTATTTCTTTTCACCATTAGAAACTCTATATTGCCTACTATTTTCCAGCCCTTTTCCCATCACCAAACACTAACCCTAATTCTTCAAAACCCTAGCTCTCCACAAAAAAATCTGGTTCAATTTCATTCCCTTTTGCACTATGTCAAAAAGAATTTTAAATAACTCTCTGTTGGTTGAAGCTCAAACAACATAGGCGAACCTATGACATGCACAAGTAATCCTATAAGTAGCAACTGTACCTTGTCACGGATGCGCATACTCATCATCGGAATGTCAGATATGAAGACAGTATGATAATTTTCTGCAACTGCAATATAATCTGCTGCACCTACCTGAAGAGAATTGACAATGAGGTCAAATGAAAAACGCAGATATAGCCCCCTCCCCCCAGACACACACCCAAAGAAAAAACACAACTTACAAAAAGAACAAAAGAACTGAAGCCAAGTTGTAGACAGTAATTGTCAAAGAGTTTGTCTTTATAACCATCAAATGGTGTTGATAGAATGTGGGGGACATCATGCCCAATTTGGATACATTCTCTGAGTTTTATTTTTAAGATTTGTTTATGAAAATCAAAACAAACAAACAAAAAAAATCGCAGATTGTTTTTTTCTTTTTGTAAAGAACACATTTGATAAGCTAAAATTAAAAAATGGTTTTCTGGGAACAAAAAACAATAGCTAAAAACAATACTGGAACTGTTGGCTAGATGTTATTTCCATTCCAATACATGATATTGAGTCATTCCTTTCACAATATAACCCAATCAATAGATGCATTTGATATTGAATTCACAAATTCTGCTTACTGAGTTATCTCATTAAAGTTTGATTTAAAATTTTCCAGATCCTTGAGGTCCAGTTAAATTAGAGGCTCGTAGTATTGGTGGACTTCAACTGCCTTTTTTTTTTTTTTTTTTTTTTCTTTTTTAAACTTCAATATTTATTCAAGAAAGCAACAAACAATCTACCTTACAAGCTGACTTGATGAAAACTGATAGATCGTATTTATCATAACAGGACTGAAAAGACTTGAGAGATAAGCAGTAACATGGAGGTCAAACCTATTTATTGAGATTTATTTTTGCTCTTGGAGAATTGCTATAATAAAATCATTGGAACTTTAGATGATTATGATGGCATTTATTATCTAAAAGAATTTTCATTATTAGAAAATTTCTTGATTATATGTTAATTGAGAAAGTTATCTTGACCACTTAATTTAAGTGCTCTGACATTATGATTTATTTTTAGTAGATGATAAAAATGTTAATTATATCCTTATGGTACGCCTTAAAGTGAGGAAAATGGATAAATTGTTTAGGTCAAGAAGTGCAGCAAAATGAACAGATTGATAGCCTTACTATCCCATCATGCACCTTGACCATGATTTGGGTTTGGGTCGTGACTACATTTATGCACATTAATGGGTTAAAGCAGTCATATCCTTACAACAATCTAGTTCACAAGAGGTGGAACAATAAGTTTAGATGAATAACTACTTAATCCAAAAAATAAAGATTAAAGAATACGGAGCTTCATTGAATACTTGAGTGCAGAAAAAGAAATATCATATAAATAAAAAAAGCATATAGATAAAAATAAAACTCAAAATTAAGCTCATACAAAGGCAAGCATAATACCGGCCGACCACAAAGATACTCGAATGTGAACCTTGCCACTCCCTCACAGCTTTTAGGAACTTCCAATGTTCTGATCTAAAAAATATGTATGTCTTTAAATTGGAAAAAAGTGCATGTATTCAATTAGTAACATTGCATTAATAAGTACCTGCCAAACATCACAGGGACATTATCCGTGGTGATTTCTCCTCCCAATTGGTTGGTCAATTCACACCATAACTTTTCAAACTCCTTTGCAGCAATGCTATTTAAAGGCCAGAAGTAATGAACCTGAATGTTTATGCAAGTCAAATTTCAACTACTGGAAAGAAACAAGAATATGTGCGCTATAAAGTCTACCAAAAGTTTTGATAGTCAAATTCAGGAAAAAATTACAACTCAAACAAAGGCAATAATATATGGTCCATAACACAGACCAACATGGTAAAAAATAAATGAGCTGAAATGAGACTGAAGTTCTTTTTGATGGGTCTATACTGTGAAGTACTTGCCAATAAGCCTATACTGTGAAGTACTTGATGGATGTAACTATTGAGCATTTGAAAGCTTGTGTGGTTGCTAAAGGGTGTACTCAGACTTGGTGTAGATTACTCTTAAGACTTTTTCTCATATTGCTAAAATTTCCAATGTTCGGATTTTAATATCCTTGGTTGTTAACCCGGTTGGCCAAGGTTTCAATTGGATGTCAAAAATGTCTTTCCCATGGTTATTTATAGGAGGTCTAAATAGAGCAAACACTTGGGTTTGTTTCAAGGGGGAGTCTAGTAAGGTGTGTGGATTATGTGAGGCCCTTAAGCAACCTAACATAGCATGGTTTCGTAAATTCAGTGGTGCAATAATCAGGTTTGGATTACACTGTTTTTGGTCTAATCACTCTGTTTTCTCTTACACACACTGAGCGAGGGAAAATCTTATTGATTGTTTATGTTGATGATATAATTATCACTAGTGATAACAAGGAAGGAATTGATAAGTTAAAGTCATTCCTCCAAAGCTTGTTTCAATCTAAGGATTTGAGAAAGATATGTTATTTCTTGGGTGTTGAAGTAGCATGATCTAAAAAAGGAATTCATTTGTCACAAAGGAAGTGTTTGTTAGATATTTATGGAAGAAAGAGTGATGCAGGACAGCCTAGGCTTCAACACCTAGAACAGCCATGTAACCTTAGGCTTCACCACCTAAGGGTTGCTTGGATTCACAACCAAGCAAGAAAAGCACTTTCATAAAGGAACTTTTATCAATGAATAATAGTCTAAAAAACAAATAAATCATCTGGAGCCTTTTTATAGAGCTTCTAGGAGATAAAGATAAAGACAAAATCCATGACAACTAATCCCAGCTGAACTCAACTACTAATCCTAATACATAAAGATAAAGATAAAATGATCCCCTCAGATGTGGTGTCTGTACCAATGAGGCTTGTCAGGTTCAAACCTATAGAGACTCCTATAAATCCTAATGTCAAACTATATGTGGATCAATGAGAGTTATTGTCCAACCCTGAGAGATATTGTCACTTGTTTGGAAAATTAAAATATCGCATCATTGCATGTCCAAATATATTTTTTGCAGTGAGTGTTGTGAGCCAGAATATGGAAACTCCTCACCTTCCACATTAGGAGCCAACTCTCCAAATTGTTTACCTTAAAGCACATCCAAGTCATGGAATTCTGTATAGAGCTAATGGTCACCTAAAAGTAGAAGTATTTACAGATTTAGAATGGGTAGGATCACCCTTAGACAGAAGATCGTCTACTGGATATTACACCTATCAAGGGGAACACTTGATCACTTGATCTAGTGCAGAAGTTGAGTACAGAGCCAAGGCTAATACATTATGTGAGCTTATGTGGATCAAACACCTTTTTGAGGAATTAAGGTATGTGCATGACTATGTATTGCAATAACCAAGCAATGATCCATATTGCTCCAAATCTTGTGTTTCATGTGCAGAGTAAGCATCTATAGGTAAACTGCCATCTTGTTTGAGAAAGAATGGAAAGTGGCATTATTGCTACCCCATATGTTTCTATAAAATAGGAGCTCAAACTAATGATACAGTTACTATCTTTGTGTAAGACTAGGTTTGATTTGTTAAGTAACAAACTGGGATTATATAATATGCATTATCTCTACTATTTACTTATCAAAAAAAATTATAGGATATGTATTTCCTAGCTTGGGAGGAAGTTTTATGAGTAAAATATATGTGAGGGACAAATTAGTAAAAATGTATTAGAAAAAATTATAAAAATAATGTGATGCGTTAGGGTAATTAACTTTAACCCTAAACACTTCCCAAAGATTAACAACAATTATGCACTTGCCTGGGGGCTTGACTCAAGTGGTACAAGGATAGGGTGAAGGTAGGTTTTAGGTTCAAATGGTAAAAGTAAACACCCACTTCAAAGATCTATCTGTTAAGTAAGATTTCTTACCTCGTGACCTAAAAATCTACCTTGAATTAAATTTTTTTTTTATAGTAAGCAAATAGCTATTAACTACCTATCATCTATCTCAAGTATAACTAAGCAAGTACACTTTTAAAAATGAAATAGAACGTAATAGATATGAATTTGATCCAAATTTTCAAAAATGGAAGACAAGTTGCACTTATTGAGGTTTCTCTCACTCTATAGTTCAACAGTTTGGCATCTTAATGATAAAGCTACCTACAGACAGAAATAGAATTTAAATAGCAGGTAAGAGTAATCAGAAAAGTGCTTCATAAACTTATAGAGTCCAGATCACTAATTTAAAAACCAATTATAAGGAATCTGTTAGAGTGAGAGAGAGAGACCCTGGTTTTGGATAACTTTGAGAACACATCTTCATTTATTAATTGAAACATCAAAGCCAACCTCTGTTGGCTTTGATAATAATTTTACAATTCATTGGTTGATAATAATTTTGTCAAGTTTATCAAATGTAGACATGGAATTATGAAATATTTATATGTACCTCGAAGGAGAGAGCAAGTTTTCACTTAGATGGAAATATATGAAGAGAAGGATTTGGATTTCAGTTTTTAGTGTAAATGACTTAAATAAAGTATGAAAGAGAAAATTATTTTTATTAATTGAAATTTACAAATACAGCTGTGGATTTGAAATGATTAGATATAAGATAATATTTTAAATACATATACCATCAGCAAAATTTTTGTTAGAGCAAAATCCTCAAAAGTCAAAACTGAACATAAGTCCGTTTGGATATGGCTTATTTTGCTGAAAACTGAAAACAATAAAAATATATATTTTGATTACTATTCATTAATGAATTTACTGTTCATTGGCCTGATTGCACTGTTCATGGGACATGAACAGTGCACCAGCACAGGTCTAAAAAAAAAAAAAAAAAGGCTGAAAACGCGCAAAACGCAGATGTGGGAAGCGCAATGTATTGCTAATTCCTAAATCCAAATGCAACATTAGTTGATTTGCTTCTTCCAGCATTATCACAAGAAATATTGGGAAGAGAGAGAGAGAGAGAGTAATTAGAACTGATAACTCACTCACTTGATCTATTGAACTTTGCGCTATAAGACGGCGATAATCAATCTCACTTCCGATTAGAACAATCTCACAATGGTTCTTCAACTTGGCAATAAATTTTAGGAAGATCTCCCGCTGCATACCATCCTGTATGAACAAAATTGCTGGAACTAATTAAACTTCTTAGTAATAACCACCTCCAGCAAAATTCTTTGAAAAAGAAAAAAAGAAAGGAAAAATATACTTATGTGTGAGTACCAACAAATGCCAAGACATATTACTACCAAAAAAAATGTTTTCAAATTTTTTTTTATGATTTTAATTAGAATCAAACCTGATTTAACTCATTTGGTGCTCGATTGCTAGTGGCTACAAGAACAGTTCCAGTGCTCAACAGTCTGCTTAGAATTCCAGATAAGGCCACAATAGCAAATACATCAACAGTCTGTAACAGAAATAAGAAATATAAGTCACATTTGAGTTGTGAAGTCAATAAGCCAGTTCATTTAGCAACATGTACTTGCCATTTATGAAAGAAACTTGGAGCAAATGAGAGCAAAATGCTAAAGTTTAAATAGCGGCTGAAAATAGATGCAACTCAACTTTATGAAGATTTTTTATTGGTAAGTTACACTCGCACCCGGTGGGTTTTGAACCCAGAATCTTACTTTTCACCCATTCTTGTGTGAGGAGGAAATGCCATTTATGTCAAAACTCATTGGCACTCAACCTAATGAAGATGCAACCTTACTAGTTCAATGTCCAACTTACAATAAATAAAATGGAATAGTAAATCAATTTCGTGATTAAATTCACCATTTCCTATTAGCTTCATCTTCTGGACAAGTGATAATTTATCATGGTATCAGAGCAAATGGTCATATATTTAAATCCTTTCTCCACTCTACCTCCCATTTAAAAGTTAAAAATTCCACATGTTAATGACTAGTAATTGAATAACTCAAATAGCATCTATTGTATCATATAAAAATTTCTTGGAGTTCTCAGTCATTAGAATAAAATTCATTCTAGTCAATAACAGGTCCTTTGTTGACTCTCTCTTAGAGATCATCTTCTACATATGTGATCAGCAGTAATGTGGTAATAACTTTTACTGATCAAGGAGTAACAATTTCCGCCTAAATAAAATGACAAAAGATTATCAATTTGCCCCTTGCTTTCTCTGAGAAACAGACAGACCTCACCCCACCCTAGTGTAGACACTAGATGCAGGCCTGGATCACACAGGTTTATGGATGTCAATACAGAAACAGCCCACCCAAAGAATGGCAGGACGATGGAGGCCTATCACCAAGCAGGCCCAATTGACTGTTTCCTATTTATTTATTTGATTTTTAATATTTAATTTAATTTGATTTGATTGATTTATTTAATTTAATTGATTTCAAGTTATTTCCTTTCCATATTTGATGTAATCTGGAACCCTACTTAAGAGGCCCCAACTATTTGTACATTTTATTAATAAAATTTTGATTGGAATTTTTCTTCCAACAGCGTGGTGCTTATTCAAAGAAATCCTGGGTGCTTACTTCTAAGTTTTATCTTCTTTTTTTTCCCTTTTAGTTTACCCCACACAGGTTCTCCTACGAGAATCCCTTTTGCTGTATCACACCCAATTCCATCTTCGCTTTTTATGACCTCTCTCAAATAACAGTTTCGCTCTACTTCTTAAGGGAAAAAATGCAGACATTTGCCACCTATACTAGTTGACCCTTGTCAAATGTTAAAGATGAAAATTCTATATCGAAATTTGTACAAGTAAAGTTGCCTATCTCACTACTGACCATGTTATGAAGCCCCCCCAATGGCACCCATTTAGCTGAGGAAAGGATAATAAAATCAGTTTAAATTTGCAGTACAAGTCTAATCCATAAGGATCTCAAAACCAAAGCTCCAAAGAGAAATATAAAAATACACTTAACACTTTAAAAACAAGTTTATTGACTGTTCAAATATTTAGTTAACGTGCAATTAACAACTGGCATTAACATGTAACATAAGTACGCAAACACACGAGCTTTGGTCAAGGCATTCACTAGGTTAAGTTCTTCAAGCATGCCAATGAATAAGTTCAACTCCAAATTTTTGCCCTACATTCTAGGAAGTTGTCATTTCAAAAATTTTAATCCATCCATCAAGGTTATCTTCATGTCATGGGAATCATTTTCACAACTCAAGCTCAATAGTTTGGACCTCCAATTTTTTAATTATAACCAAGTCAAGCTCACTTCTCATTTTCATACAGAATTCAAACAATGGATCACATTCACATTCACCATATAAAACCAAATGTACAAGAAACAATTCAGCTTTAAGGTAAAGTTTGCAGTGACTTGTCTCTCAGAATCAAACACATTCGTTTAGCCTTTTTTATTACAAGAGATAAAAGTAATAATGAAGGGTGAAACTGAGAGTTGTGATGCCAAAATATCAATAGGAACAAACTCTCTTAATGCTTATTTCATTATACCTGGATCTCATCAAAGCAAAGAATGCTAGCTCCTCTTTGATCCAATTGTCGATCAACAAGAAATTCATCTGCTACAGCAGGAAGAATATTTTTCATCTGTACCTCTTGCTTGTATCTTTCTTCTGCAGCCAACCACTCCTTAACTTTTGTATCAAAGGGAAGATTCATAATCCAACCAGAAAAGCTAGACTGCAAAGACTTCTCCTCCACCTGATTCTTCCATATCTTATGCATATGTTCATTAATTTTAAGCATAGCCTGAGGATGAAGACAATAAAACATAAGTCTGTGTGTTCATGTTTACAAGATTCAAACAGAATAGGCGTCATATCTTCCAAAGGCCAACATAGAAAGTGGTACTTTAACTAAAAAGTGATACTTTAACTCAAAAGACACTTTTTCCCTCCGTTAATAATGGGATAATGGGATAGAAGGTGAGGTGGTGGGTTCAAGACCCACTGGCAATGGGAGTGAAAGAAAAAAATTCGCATAATGGGGCTAAGCTAAAGATAACAGAAAATTCTAAGTAAAAAAACTATATATGTGTGTGTGTGCGTGCATGTGCGTGTCAAGCTATCTTTTAACATTGTTTCGTTTAGTAAAATTTATATCTATTCTTTCTATGACTCAAAAAAAATATTTTCTCTCATAGATAGCTTTAACTTAACAAAGTTATGTTTTATTGTTATTTTAAGGTACTAAAGAAATATATAATTGATCCCGTTCTTGTACTAAATTTCCTAGCAATCTCTTTTTCTCTGTACACAGTTATAATACATTAACAATTCTTCTTCTTTTTCAATCTTATTTTGAACTTTTGTTTTGACATTAAAAATATGTCATCTCAATCTAAGATCTCATTATAAAGAGGCAATATCCATTTCCTTATGTTCAAATCTTTGGGCCTTTCTAGGGGTTCAGAATCTAAATTTCAACATTTGGGATAAATGATTGGAGAGTAACTTTTGGATCTTAAACAGATTTTTTCCCCCTTAAAGTACATATTAATGGGGTATGGTTTTCCCATAATTTACTTATAGCTTGAATCCTGAATATTAAATTTTATAACTAATTATATAGCCAACTTAAAGAATTTGTTAAGCATAATCCACTTTTAAATTACCTTCATCATAATTAATGTTCTTCAAAAGTGGAGGCTTTTGCTTTTTGAAAATAGAGGGTTTTTTAAAGGGGTTTAGTAATCAATTTGTAGAGGCATATGTTATAAGCACCTTATTTTAGTTATGTACATATAATACAAAAGAATATCAAAAGGTGACTAAATAGCCTATTATACCTTTAAATGAGCGACAGTATTGTTTTTAAAAATCCTAGAGAGGCCATTAAGTAAATTAACATCTAATTTGATAATTTTTAAAAATAGGAGCGAGGAATTTGAAAATCCAGGGGGCATTGACCACCTCCCTCTGCCATTGTCTACAGGGTGCATTTTTAACTAAGCAATCAGAAAAATAAGAACCATAAAACTATGACCAAATGTTGTCAAAACACAACCAAGAGCTCACCTCATTAAAGTGATGCCTTCTTCGATTTTTCACAATTCCCTCAGTGGTACTATAAAACATATCCATAAGCATTGTCTTCCCTATAGTGTCCACAATAGTTTCTTCAGTCAATTGTATTCTTATGAGCAAACTAGATTTCAAACAAGATAAATGTACTAAGAAGCTAAAAAATGATCGTAAAGGAGAAGACTGTATGCACTGAAATCTATTATTCTCTAAATGATAGAAACAACGTGTTGGATGATGCAGTCAAATGAGAAATCAATACCATTTTTTGTTGGAAAATATTTTCTTTAGAGTTAAACATAATAAGATTTAGAAAAATACCACTTCCAACATTGCCATATATATATAGTCCTTTAGGAGCCGGAGGAGGAGTCGGGCGGCGACCAGTGAATGAGTCTAATTTTCTCTCTCGATTAAGGTACGAAACCCATTTCCCCACTCCTGGTTCGACATTTTCAATTTTTCTCCTGAGTCAAGTGAAACTCCATTAATATGAAGATAATTACCTTAAACACACACACACACACGTGCGTGCACACATATAGAGAAAGCATAGAGAAGAGAAAGAAATATATTTATTGAAAAAGAAAAATAGCTAAATAAATTTTCATATGCCAGTTTAAACCATAATTTCAATACAACTGATATTAAATCACCCCACCCCCCAACCCTCTTTAAACAAAAAAAACAATGAAAGGGAGGTGAGCAGACCTCACCAATTGCATCATTTGCCTGCATAAACTGTAAAATAAAATTGGTTTAAATTACACCAACGGCCAACCACCCTTAAGAATTTTCTTTAAAATTCACAAAATAACAGTCCTCAAAATATGGAAGAAATGACTCACCCCTTGACGTTTGCATAAAGGTGATACATAAGTTCATGCCCTCTCACACTATAACTTCTCTAATAAAAAAAATAAAACAAAAAATATTTTTGCTCAAATTTTTTTATTTTTTCTTAGCTATGGTTAACTCTGTACTTTATACTTAACTGACTGAATATACTCTCCTCTCTTTCTCTCTCTCTCTCTCTCTCTCAATTATAGAAAAGGTAGTAGTTACAAAATTAAAAGGGGACACAGACACATGCTAGTTACACTACCCAGTACACGGGATGTGTACATAGGGCATGGCATAGCTACAAACGGTGAAAAAAAGTTTTAAAAATAAGAAACAAAATGTACTACAGGATTAGTGAAGACTCAAAGAATCCAAGCACTATGAAATACCTACGATAGAGGACATGGGATACAGCAAATTCTGTTCATATAAATACTTCAGCAATAAATATTTCAACTTCACCACACTTAACTCCTGCCCATCAAAGGAACAAGGATTCCTTTCTCACCATAAACACCACATGGGTCACAAAGGGTCGACTTTCCCAGTACCCCCCATTACTTCTACCAAACCTCCCGATACAACAAGACAACATCTACTGCACAGAGTTAGGCGTGAGCTAGGAAACACCAAACAAGCAAAACATCATAGACCGCAACTCCCTAGCCATGGCACAGTGTAGAAATAGATTATTCACACTCTCTCCATGAGTTTTATATATGAAGCACCACTCAAAAATAATTACACCCCGCTTACTTATATCATCAGCCGTCAGAATCCACACTAGCACCACAGACCATGAAAAGAAAGCCACCTTCAGTGGTACATGATTTCCAAATGCTTTTCCACAGAAAATCCCTGTCTTGCCCCTTAACACATTGTAATAATTCTTCATACTTGTTACTGTGAAGGGATCCATGTCAATCTATCTTCCTCCCCTTGCCGGAACTTTATCTCATACAAATTGTCCACTAACTAGGCAATAGAGTCTACTTCCCAATCATGTGCAGCACGGCAGGGAAAGCAATTTAAATGAAAATTTAATGAATTAGAGATTTCTCTATAGCTTGGTGGTAATGCCTTGGGTTTGTGTCTCATTCCCCTATTTCCCCATTATTTTCTATTTCTACCCTACTTGTTTCTGCATCAAGGATTCAAGAGAGCATGGACTTATTTGTCTCCTTTATACAGAGAGAGGAATGTCATTTCGTGCAACCTCAAAGAAGGTTGGTGTAATTTACCCAATAAAATTTAATGAACTCAAAATCTAAAGCCAAATTCAAACAACCCCATAACAGAAAATTCCTATAAAGTTACTGGTACTTAAAAAACTGACTTCCTAGCCCATAAAAATAAGACTTTTCATATAGATTTATATACGGCCATTTAATCTTGTGGACTTAATAAATTTCAGAACTTTTTTTAATGAATGTTGTATGTGCATGGTATGAGGTTGGAGTCACATAAAGAAGAGGTCAAAAGGTGACAGTAAAGCAGTAGTGGCAATGATGATAAAAACAAGCTTGTTGGTGCAATGCGAGTGATGAGAGCCTGTGGAATAGTAGTGGTGATTGCCTGATGGGGGAGAGTGACACCACTTGTGGCAATCTTGGCAGCAAGATAGTAATGGTGGTGGACAGGTAGGGATCGTTCAAAATGGGTTGTAGAATGGTGGATACAACTATGGTGGAAAATTGAGAATGCAGTATAGTGAAATAGGAGTTTTGATGACTGGGGAGGGGGTGAAGGTGGTTTTAAAGATGGTAGTATCGTGGTACAGCTGATAGCAGGAATCAGTTTGTGGCAATAGAGGGATGGGTGGTATTGTGATTCTGGTAGCTGTAGTAATTATGCCATGTTTCATAAGAGGTATCTAACTTAACTAGTTAACTTTAAATGATCCTACAGGAATATGACAACATTTACAAATTTCTTTGATAACAATTGGAAAATGCTGTTTCATAAAGCTATCAATATCAGATTGCAACAATCTAAAAATCTACTGTTGCCACTGTAAAAAAATAGCATTTAAAAAAAAAAATGACACCAAATATGCCTGTTAGGCACTACTACTCCCATCAAAAGTTTTTATATTAATACTACTGAAGAAAATAAAATTTATCATCATAGTCACACATGCAACCACCTGCAATACTTAATCCACAAATTTTTTTTCTTTCTTTTTCCATCTTTTGCTTTGACCTTTCAATATACTCAGTTAGAAAAATTATTATGATGTTTGGGCTTCCATCTTTTTAATAAATTTAGAGGGACTTAAGAAGGCTACATAGTTTTATTGACATGCCACTTCGCAGTTTCTTTTTTATACAAGTCTTCCAGCCTTTGCAACACTAGTCATCAATGAGTTCATTTAAACTTTCAATAACTGATCTCATCTATGTTCTGATATCATCTGATTTGTCAATAATGTTGATAGCCCTTATCTAATTTGTTAAGTACTACTATACTGCATTATGTTCAAAAAACAGATTCATCTAATGGGCCTTGTAGATGCTCCATTAGAAAATAAAATAGAGTCTAACCTAAACAATTTTGGGATGAACAAAGTTGTGCTATGTGACCTTAATTTACTCAAAAATGTTCGACTACTAGTTCTAGATCACAGCATTTCATTGTTATTCATTCTAATGTGCCTGTTCAATTTAGGTCCAAGGAGACGTTCATGGGATTCAACTGAGAGAGAGAAGCTCATGGGAAATAGCAATCACCAAAGTGGTAATTAGTCCAAGCCATGTCTGGATAAGAATTTTAATGAGTAGTGTGCCTCACCGGAATGTCCATCTTTGAAGAAGTTCAATTCGATGCTTGTTTATTGACGTCCATATGCCCCCCTCGCCCCCCTGCTGCTTTACCTTGGCTTCCTCCATCAAAAGCCTTCGCCGCTCATTCTCCCTACTCTTTTCCCAGTTAGCTAGGTTTACCTATAAAGTTCAAAAAGAAGATGCACAATCATTCAAAACTCAGTGTAAACAGTCTGTTGTTTCTGGAAAAATGACAACTGAGACTATCATCCAATGTATTATAATATCAGAAAATATCATACATGATATTCCTCCATATCTTTCTCATACTCCTCCAACCTCCCAAGTAACTTCTGTAATTCTGAAGCGACCCTTTCCTGGTAAGGATCATGTTGTAGCTTCCCTTGCTCAACAAGATTCTTGTACTGTGTAAGTGGCCCTGAAGGGAGAAACTTTCATGTCATAATCTTAATGTGTATATTTACACAATGAAAAAATTAATTCTAAGTACACTTTTAAGATCGATAAGTCATATATAGTAATTGTAGTTGGCAATTTCTAATTGGGAGAAATTTAAAATACTCCGGCTTATCTACAAGAACTTTTTATAATTTTATTATTTAAAAAAAAAAAAAATTTAACATGGATAAATCTTAGATACAGTACCTTAGGTGTAATACATTAGGCTCTCCAATCAAATTCAAAAACATAGCTGCATTGAATTCATTTGTCCTTGAAAAAGATAGCACTTCTTGTGCTCTATCGGTCAATACAATCAGGTGTTTGAATTAAATTGGGGAACCTAAGTTTTGCCCTTTCAATGTGCAATTTTCTTTCATTCTTGCGAGTAATACTCAGATTTTGGCATCTATGATCATAAACAATTCTCTCTCTTTTTTATTTTCCTTTCATTTTCTGGATAGATAATACCGTAGACATTAGTCATCAAGAACAAGCCACAAGTTTGAGAGAGAGCAGTGAAGCACTCAAGTTTGTGTAATTAATCAGCATTACCATGCAGTAAAAGGCATTCTGGCAAAGAATTCAATCAAACACAGTAGCAAGTGAAGGTCAACCATATACCAATTCATCCATCAAACTATGCCTCATGAAGAAACTCAACACCAGTACTAAATACATAGAAGAATTCCATTCTCTTTCTCTTCATGAAATTGCTCTTCTCTACTTTATGAAACAGAATTAACTACCTCAACTAATCAAAAAAAAAAAGTGATGAAATTGAAAATGCTAAAAATGAAATTCATTTCTCATGCATTAGATACGTAAGAGAGAGAGAGACCTGGACGGGTATGGGAGTAGAAGCGAAGGACATTGATGCGGTGGTGAATGAAGGTTCGGCGAGAAAGCGTTGTAGAGAAAAACGACGAAGCGATCGAAGAAGCTCGAGTTCTCATATTTTTTATTTTATTTTTTCAGTTTGATCCAAAATTCCAAAAATTTCTAATTCAGAATCAGAGTAGAAGAAGACATCCCAAATCAAATTGGAGCGACGCTGTTGTCGCTTCTTTGTAACTAACAAAGTGGAAAAGGTAATGGCTGGCTGGTGACGTGCCCAAAATAAGACCAGCCACGTCGAAAAATAAATTAGGACGCTGACAGGTATTGACGTGTATGTATGGAAAATCATTCATTAACGCTAAATCTTTTTACACATCTTCTATTTGTACACAACCCCTATAAAAATATGTTTTCAAAATAGAATTTTTATGAGTAAATTGTAAATTACATTTCTAAAATTGGGCGTGTTTAGATTTTACTTCTTAAACTTTTAAAATTTGAATTTTACCCTCTTAAATTTTAGGTGTGTTTGAATTTTACACTTCTAAGTTTCAAAAATTCAAACACCCCCAAATTTTAAGGAAATAAGATTCAAACACTCATAAAATTTAGGAGGTAAAGTTCAAATTCTAAAAAGTCAAAGTAAAATATAAATTCTGAAACTTTATGATATAAAATTTAAATATCCTCAAATTTTAGGGATGTAATTTACAATTTATCTAATTTTTTATTATTATTGTACTAAAACAATTACCACCACACGATAGTAATCGTATGGCAATGCGTGACTTGTACACACTGTGTATAAGTATAACGATCTCCACTGCTAGGGGTACATAAGATTTACTTTGAACTTACAAACTAATGTGTCACCGACTCACTGATCATAAAGAGATGATTGAAATATTCATTTATGTAAGTATCTAGTGCTTATGAGATAATAGACTACACACCTTGGGACCACTCATTTTCAAAGGGGTAATTTGCAGAGTAGCATGAGTTTGCCACATTATATCATTAGTTAGCAGGCATTGAAAAGAATTGAGGAGAATAGCATCTCGAGCCTTTAAGGCTTGAGTTTAGTAAAGAAATCGAGCCTTAAAACCTCGAGTTCTGATTGCTGATATGGAGATGTTTTTGCCACATGGAACTCGAGTTCCATAGAATAAGAAGAAGAAGAATCTGAAGAAGATCTGAAATTGAAGAAGAAAAGAAGACGAAGAGACCCACGGAGGAAGAAGAAGAACAGTCCCCATGGGAATAGAAAGAACACGAAGAAGAAAGAAACCCATGGAAGAACACGAAGAACCCAAGCACAAAAAAGAAAGGAACCCGCAAAAGAAGAACCAAGAAAAACAGAGAAGAAGAATGGACCGGGAGAAGAAAATGAAGAAGAACGGAAATCGAGTTTTAAAACTCGATTTTCACGTGGATTTTTTTCCACATTAGACTACCATTACATGCAACTTGAGTTTTAGAAACTCGAGTTCAAAGGTGAAAGTCGAGTTTCTAAGACTCGAGATATTAGTTTGCTACATAGTTTTGCAAACATGACAACTAACTAAAATATTTCAAAAATAATGTTAAATGCAAAAAAAAAAAAAAAAAAAAAATCATTTTCAAAGTTCTAATGACAAACCTTTAATCAATATTTTGGAATTACCCTTCAAAAAACCATTAGACACCCTTTTAAAAAAGAACAAATTTTGGTTATAGCCAATGATTATAACTTTTACTCAAAAAATTAACATGACTATATATTTTGAAAATAAATGGAAAGCATGATTTTTTTTTTTTTTTAACATGCATGTTAAATTTTGTATCAATTAGATTTTATTTACTATTAGATTCATTAACTTATTTTTTATGCATAATTTTAAACTACAAAAATTTTAATTTTAATTTTGTTTGAGATAAAAATTATACTCTAACCTAATTTAAATGTATGTGTATGAAACTTCTTTCTAAAAACTTGAACCTTAACCCTCTCCCAACCCACAAGAACTTATACTTATGGAGCGAGCATTATACAAAAAGACTTTACATTTAATTGATAACATATTTATTGATGTTTGATTTCCTAGAAGCATTAAAAATAGAAGAAGAAAATGATTTATCAACAAAACAAGGAAAAAAGATAGAAGATGATTTATCAAAACTTATATAGAAAGATAAAAGAGATTGAGGCAACTCTTCAAAAAAAAAAAAAAAAGAGATTGAGGCAAAAAAAAAAAACAAGGAAAAAACAAAACAAAACCAAACCAAATAAAACAAAGCAAAAGCAAAAACAAAAACAAACACAAACAAACCATAATCAATAACCTTGATATTTGGATTTTGGAGGATAGCAGCACCATAACATGTGTGCAAAAGCCGTTAAACGGTCACCTCTCCCGCCCTCCCCAGATAACAATCTAATCCTATTCCTAATTCATAAGACTAGATGCAATCCCCAGCCACAAGAACACCAAAGCTGTTCCGCACAATCACTACAGCAACAGTCACCACTTCACTCCATAACCCACCCAACTCCACCACCACAGGCAATAGAGAAGCAGAGCAGAGCTGCTTGGCCCTCCTTCACTCCTGCAACACACTCCCAAAGCTTTTCCAGACCCACAACTACATTCTCAAATTGGGTCTCCAAAA
Source organism: Quercus lobata (assembly GCF_001633185.2). Taxonomy (NCBI): domain Eukaryota; kingdom Viridiplantae; phylum Streptophyta; class Magnoliopsida; order Fagales; family Fagaceae; genus Quercus; species Quercus lobata. The sequence goes on along the minus strand of NC_044905.1, from coordinate 22,124,551 downwards.
TAACCCTCTAGTCCTCACCAAGTTCGCCTCCACATCCTCTGATCTTGAAGCCATTGACTATGCCTCATCCTTTATATTCTCACCTCGTTCTGATACCCGGCTTTACGATACGTTTCTCTTCAATACCGTCGTTAGAGCTTATGCTCAAACTACTCATTCACGGGACAGAGCTTTGTGTTTTTACCGTGTCATGCTTGGTTATGGAGTTTTGCCTAACAAGTTCACGTACCCATTTGTACTCAAGGCCTGTGCTGGCCTTGGGAGCTTGAATTTAGGTAAATCAGTTCATGGGTCTGTTGTGAAATTTGGATTTGATGATGATGTTCATGTTCAGAATACTATGGTTCACATGTACTGTTGTTGCAATGGTGGGATTAATTATGCTCGGAAGGTGTTTGATGAAATGCCAAAATTAGACTCTGTTTCTTGGAGTGCGATGATTGGAGGGTATGTCCGATTGGGGTGGTCCTCAGATGCGATTGGTTTGTTTAGGAAAATGCAGATGGCGGGAGTTCGCCCGGATGAGATCACGATGGTGTTGGTGCTCTCTGCGTGTACAGATTTAGGTGCATTTGAGCTTGGGAAGTGGGTGGAGTCATATATTGAAAAAGAAGGGGTTCAAAAGAATGTGGAGCTTTGTAATGCACTCATTGATATGTTTGCGAAGTGCGGTGATGTGGATAAAGCTCTGAAATTGTTTAGAGACATGGGTGGGAGAACAATTGTTACTTGGACTTCTGTGATTGTTGGTCTGGCGATGCATGGTCGTGGTCTAGAAGCTGTTTCCTTATTTGAAGAGATGATAGGAACTGGGGTGGCTCCTGATGATGTGGCCTTTATTGGGTTGCTTTCTGCTTGTAGTCACTCTGGATTAGTTGAAAATGGCAGAAAATATTTTGACCTGATGATCAAAAGATTTAAAATTGTACCTAAGATAGAACACTATGGATGTATGGTGGATATGTTTTGCAGGGCTGGACTTGTCAAAGAGGCACTGGAGTTTGTTCAAAATATGCACATCAAGCCAAACCCAATAGTTTTGCGAACCTTGATAAGTGCTTGTCGTGCTCATGGTGAGCTTAAGCTTGGAGAGAGCATTACTAAACAGCTAATCAGAAATGAGCCTATGCATGAATCAAATTATGTATTACTTTCTAACATTTATGCAAAAATGTCCCATTGGGAGAAGAAAACCAAAATTAGAGAGTTAATGGACAAGAGGGGGATGAAAAAGATCCCTGGGAGCACTATGATTGAGCTAGATAACAAAATTTATGAATTTGTAGCTGGAGATAAATCACATGGTCAGTCCAAGGAAATTTATGAGATGGTGGATGAAATGGGGAGGGAGTTGAAGAGGGCTGGATATGCTCCTACTACATCAGAGGTATTACAAGATATTGATGAAGAAGATAAGGAAGATGCTTTAAATAGGCACAGTGAAAAGCTGGCAATTGCATTTGCCCTTCTCAACACACAACCAGGAACTCCTATTCGGATAGTGAAGAATTTACGAGTCTGTAGTGATTGTCATTCTGCTACTAAATTTATCTCTAAGATTTATAATCGAGAAATAGTGGTTAGGGACCGGAACCGGTTTCACTATTTCAAGGAAGGGTTGTGCTCATGTGGAGATTTCTGGTGAAAACTACCTAGAATATTATGATTATCAACTTTTGAAATGGAAACCATTGTTGGGTTGGCTGATGGGCTGTCCTGACTCTCTGAAAATGATAGAGCAATAGATCATGCTCAAATTTTGTCATGATCATTTAGTAAATCACCAAACTGGTGCAAAGTTTGATCCAGCTAGAAATTGTAACAAATCATTTAACTGGACAGATATATTCCACAAAGTTTAACTCAACCTGATATTTCAAGATAGTAGCTGAAAGATCATCTTTCAGAGGAATATCTGATTCAATGTATATAGTGTGCAATTCAAGGTGGGCATTTGGCCTGAATTCATTATTTTATACCCAGCTATGCTTCCACTGTGACTTATACTTTGTATGGAGGTTTGGTGTTGGTAAAACAGTCCTCAGTATCCGTATGGCTTTGTCAAAATAAGATCAAACTTGCTAATCTTATCCTACTATATATAAAAAGTGGGAGTTTGGGCATTTGTTTATGATGTAATAAAACGACTTTGGAAAGCATAATGGACAGGCTGAAAGTTTTTTGTGTTGTGGAGATTGAGAGTTAAGCAGGGGATTTTTGTCTTTCCACATATATTATCTATTGCATTGTGCCTTGTGCGGGTTTTCTGCTACAGACAGGTTGAGCTGCAGAGGGCCGGAGGCGCTGAGACTTGAGAGAGAGAAAAAGGACTGAGAGGATGAGAAGAAATCATGCACCTTCTCCTGATCTGTCTAGGAGAGCAAGAGAAAGGACAGTGAGTTGGTGAGGCAGAGGATTGAAATGATGGGAGCAGAGAGTGCAAGATGGGTTTCTACCTACTTGTTATGGGGTTGTTTGTGGTTTTTTCGACATTGAGAGAGTGAAAGTGGGAGTAGATGATAAAAGAGGATTCTCTGTGGTTCATTGGTATTTTGGCTCAGCACAACAGGTAATCTTCTCCCTCTATTTTTTTTTTCTTCCTAATTTGTTTCATCCCTTACAAGATTTCAACTCCGGTTAGGTTGTTTTTCTTTCCTTTCAGTGTTTTGGCTCAACACAAAGCATGTACTATCTCTCTCTCTCTATGTAATCCCTTACAAAATTTTAGCTGATTTAGATTGCTTTTCTTTCCTTTAAACCTTTTTTTTCCCCTTTTATTGTGATTTAGATTTGTTCCTCGTTGTAATATAGATTTTTTGGGTGGTGAATTTTGATTGGTGTTTGAGATTTTGCATAGTGGGATGTGATGATGGACAGATGGAGTTTTGTATTGGTCTGCTCAGTGTTGAAAATAGTGCCTCTCCTCAGTCTTCTGTCAAATAATTTGTTTTAGTCAAATATAAATCATGTTTGGTTGTTGAAAATCTGATGTTTTAGTTTCTTTACATCATTTCCTCTTATCACTTCAGTGCTGTGTTTGGATTAGTATTTTTTTTTTTCTTTACATCATATCTTACCAAAGAGACCAAGCTGTTTGAATCAGGTTTTAGCCAATCCGTTACAGCTCTTTAAAAAATTCTATATGCTTTGCTTCGGCCCTTTCTTACAGTAGCCAAAAATCCTAGTGTTCCAAGACTTTGTTCAGTATTTTTTATTTTTTATTAATGTTTGTGTGAGAATTTACTAAGACAAGTTTTTTGAGCAATTACTTCAAATTTTTTTTAAAATAAAACTTTAGGAGCACAAAGCATGTGCTATCTCTCTCTCTCTATGTAATCCCTTACAAAATTTTAGCTGATTTAGATTGCTTTTCTTTCCTTTAAACCTTTTTTTTCCCTTTTATTGTGATTTAGATTTGTTCCTCGTTGTAATATAGATTTTTTGGGTGGTGAATTTTGATTGGTGTTTGAGATTTTGCATAGTGGGATGTGATGATGGACAGATGGAGTTTTGTATTGGTCTACTCAGTGTTGAAAATAGTGCCTCTCCTCAGTCTTCTGTCAACTAATTTGTTTTAGTCAAATATAAATCATGTTTGGTTGTTGAAAATCTGATGTTTTAGTTTCTTTACATCATTTCCTCTTATCACTTCAGTGCTGTGTTTGGATTAGTAATTTTTTTTTTTCTTTACATCATATCTTACCATAGAGACCAAGCTGTTTGAATCAGGTTTTAGCCAATCCATTACATCTCTTTAAAAAATTCTATACACTTTGCTTCAGCCCTTTCTTACAGTAGCCAAAAATCCTAGTGTTCCAAGACTTTGTTCAGTATTTTTTTATTTTTTATTAATGTTTGTGTGAGAATTTACTAAGACAAGTTTTTTGAGCAATTACTTCAAATTTTTCTAAAAATAAAACTTTAGGAGCACAGGGCTATTTCTCAACTCTCAAAATCTTACTATTAAAAGCATGGATAGTGCATACACCCAAATTTTTTTTAAAGCATACATTTAGATTCACCAAAAAAGAATACGAAGAAGGAATTGAGTGAGAAGTGGCAGCAACATGAATGGTTTCTCAAGATATGTCATAATGCCAGATTTTCATGTTGTTACCAGTTATCACACGCCATTATTGCTGACTCTGTAGGATATCTGAAAATTATCTACTTAACAATAGAATGGATATCTTACCCCCAAACAAAAAGGAAGAAAATCAAAAAGAAAAGGGAAAAGGATTTGGGGACATGGCAACATATCGCATGATTGTTGCAATGTGCAAATAAATTGCAAACAATGGATTTTCTGCCCCTAATATCAGAGCATTTGTGCTTAAAATATGGATGTCATTCGTGATTGGGTTTGATTATTTTCCTCTGGATACAAATGTTAGGAATGACAAGCCACAACCTTCAAAAAGATTTGGCATGTTAAGGATGTGCTAAATTCCAAGGTTGTTGGTAAAATCCTGCCTTGACATTGGAATGTATCCTTGCAGACATCTTAAATAATCATAATTTTTTGAAAATATCCTATTTTTTAATCTTATTTATTACTACAGATCTATTCTCTACACTAAAACCATTTGCAGTTATTAGCCAAAAAACATAGTTTTCCAACATCCAAGACTCTTTGTTTGGTATTATTATTATTATTATTATTATTATTGTGGGGGATTTTTCCCGCGCACGCTCTTTGTCCGCTTTGGGGAGCCAAGCCCGCACGGTTTTGTCCTCGGCCCCGAGTGTGGTGTTTGGAATTTTTGGGGTGTTTTGACCCTGTGACACCCTAGTCCCACATCGGTTGAAGAAGCGCCCCACACATGCCTTATAAGCTCTTGGCGCCAAGGCATGGTGTACCACTCACACACATGTGGTACACTCATGGTTGCTCCAAGGGCTTATAAACCATGAGTAGGGCACATCTCTTGCCGATGTGGGACTAGGGTGTCACAGGGTCAAAGGACCCCAAAAATCCCAAACCCCACACTTGGTACTGAGAACAAAACTTACAGTTTGCGGGGCGTGAAACAAAATCATCCCCCACAATTATTATTTTAAATAATATTTGTGTGGGAAGTTATTAAAACAAGGTATTACTTCAATTTATTAATAAAATAAAAAGCTTTAGGAGTGGTGTGAAGGGAATAAACACGAAATTCCCAGATTTGTGAGATGCAAAAATAGGGAAAAATTACAAGATGCGGAAGTAAAATTTTTTTCTCTGTAAAAACAACACGCCAAACCCTAATCTCCCATTAAAAAACCGTAACAATTTTATTTCGGGTTGGGTCATAATCTGGATCAAACACAACTAAGCTCCACAAAGCCCAACATAGTGCTTGTTGTCTTGGATTTGTTAACCTGTTTGACTTCTGTGAGTGAGTGTACGACATTTGATCTTGATTTTAAGATTCTGTTTGCACCTATGCATTAGTAATTTTGTTTGGTAATTGAATGGCCTTGAATGAGGGACTTATGGTGTGAGAGGTGTTGGTTAGATGTCTTTGTGATTGGGTTGTAAAGGCCGGCCATTGAGTTAATGTTATGAGCATTTTTACCTGAAAGTTGTTGATTAGATCTCAGAAAACATTACGAGCATTTTTACAGGGCTTGTGCACAAACTGATCGACACTTCTTTTTATATATAATTTCTAATGAGAACCTCAATTTTTTCTTTTCATATCAATTTAAATTTTATTTCAAAAAAAAAAAAAAAAAAAAAGTGATTCATTTAAATAAACAATAAATAATAATCACTCATAATGTTTGTTATCTTGTTGTTTCTTCAACATTTGGATGTGATCAAATTGGAGTAATTTCAAATTCCCTAGAAGCAGGCAAGTGCCAATGTACCATTTGGATTTTAAAACATTTAAGAATCGTGGTTTTTTTTTTTTTTTTTCTATATATATATACACTATCCGTATGTATATCTATAGAATGATTTCTAAGATTGCTTGTTCAATATTTCTTGCATAATATATACTTTAGGCATATCTTTCTTGTCTATTTCTGCCATTTTCTCCTTTACGGAACAATATTTTATTTTCACTGATGTATGTGTATATCTCAATGGTTCTTTCTTACTCTTAATTTGGTTGCTATGGTCTACATATATATATATATATATATATATATATCCATGTCGCTAGCAACAGTGGTAGCATCTTCAGATTCAATTAAGCTTAGAGATCTTGTATTTGCCCTCTATTATATAATGTGGGAACTGTAGATTTCTGGTTGTATCTGTAAATTGAGGCACACCAACATCGTAAAGCGATTGCAATAATACTGAAGTTACTTAAAGGTGTGTACTTAGTGGTGCCTTTGTGCTTTATGTCTCTGTGATTAGATACTTTATTCTCTTCTATTTAAGAGATAATATGGATTGAACTATTGGACTTAACAAAATGTTTGGAAAGCAGATGCTTGTTAATTTATTCTGTGCAGATCTTTGCATTGTTGGTACTGCATGTACACAAATAGGTGGATTTTTGGGTTCTCTTTTATCTTTATATGCCACCAAGCTTGGATCTATAGCTATTGAAAGTCGGCATAGAACCTTTATTACTGCTTCATGAATGGGTAATCTCGGTCATTGGAAAGTTTATTTTGCCATTTTCTGTAACTTTTGTTTTGGGGTCCCCAGTAGTTGCTCTTAGGAGCAGACATTGATCCGTCACTTGTACAAGAAGCATTCTTCGGCAATGTTCTCAGTGCTAATTCAGGGCAGGCTCCCATCAAACAGGCTGCATTGGTTGCAGGAAGACCTAATTTTGTGGTCTCTACCACTTTTTATATAGTTTGTGCATCAGGGATGAAAGGTGGACACCCTATCATTTTTAATGAAATCTAATGTACTGAAAGCTTAAAATATGTTTTTTTTCTTATTCAATGTAAAGATTTGTTGTGAACTAGAAATAAAAGATAATGTAGTCAATTCGAGTTATCCAATCTCTTGAACTTGAGAGAGGAAATAGATATTTTTGATTAATTTTCTGCTTTATTTTCATTAATGCATTCAATGTACATAAATAGCCAAGGATGAGATAATCTCATCAACAAATCCTAAAACATAGAAACTAATCCTATCCTAAAACATAGGAATTAAATTGAATATAAATAAATAACAATACTAATCTATCTAGGAAGATTTATTCTATCACTTAACTAAATTCAAATAATTTATCCAACACTTGGGTCATGACAAGATTATGAATTTGAATGTAAAACTGAAACTTCAGTTTGTTAACTAATGGTTTGATCATGTAATGTTATATGTGCTAAAACTATACAAATTTTTTGCATATTGGTAAATCTTAGACAGATTTTGGGAACTGTGATCTGCTTGTACTTAATGTTGAGTGGTGGTAGAATGAAGTCCTCCTATAAAGCAAGCATGTGTCTTGCATGTGCCACCAGCAGTAGTGTTCAATAAACATGCTAAGGGTCGTTTGGTTGGGAGGATAGAAAAAAAAATAGAGGAAGGACGGAAAAGTGGAAGAATAGAAAAGTTTTTAGTTTTTCTCATTTGTGTTTGGTTGAGAGGGTAAAAAAGTGAAGAGATGGAAAATTTTTCGGTTTGGTTGAAAATAAGGTTTGTATAAATTTACCATTATGTCCCTCTTAAATAAAATAAAAAGTAATACATTATACTTTTTTTTAAAATTGTGTATAAATGAAAGTGGACATTTCAAAAAATAGCATAAGAAATCATCCAAAAGTGTTTTCTTAAAAAAAAAATTAAATTAAAATTAAAAAAGAAAAAGAAAAAGAAGAAGAACCCGAGTCTTTTGGCTAAAAATTGCAAAAAATGGAGTTTATTGTTGTTATAGGTACTGTTCAAAGTTATTTGGCAAAATGAGGAGAGAGATTGAATTTCGGCAACAATGTTGCCAAAATTGTAAGAAAAAGTACAATGTGTCAGGGGAGAGAGAAAATTGAATTTCAGTAATGAGATTACCGAAATTCTTGTCCTCTCTGCACTGCTCGACATGGAAACCAATTGTGGCAATAGCATTGCTAAAAATGGGAGAAAAAAAAATTGTGGCAACTAAGTTGCCAAAAATGGAGGGGGAAAAAAAAGATGCTATATCCACAACATTTTTCACAACAAATTACAGGTGGTTAGTTATTATTGGTTCAAATTTGAATCTAACACTAAGATTACTTTTTTGTCCCAATAATAATAATCAGTAACAACCTGTCACTTAGGATTTATTATAAAAATGTTGTGAAAATGTTATGGACGTATCATTTCTAAAAAAAAATTGTGGTGCCGAAATAGAAGGGGAAAAAAAAGTGGCAAATTGTTTTTTTTTTCCCTCTATTTCGGCAATGCCATTGCCACAAAACAATTTGCCACTTTTTTTTTTCCTTCTCTTTCGGCACCACAATTTTTTTTTAGAAATGATACGTCCACAACATTTTTACAACAAATTCTAAGTAGCAGGTTGTTACTGATTGTTATTATTGGGGCAAAAAAGTAATCTTAGTGTTAAGTTCAAATTTGAATCAATAACAACTAACTATCTGAATTTGTTGTGAACGTAGCATTTTTTTTCCCTCCATTTTCGGCAACTTAGTTGCCACAATTTTTTTTTTTTTTTTTTCCTACCATTTTCGGCAATGTCATTACCACAATTGGTTTCCATTTCGAGCAGTACGGGCAGGACAAGAATTTCGGTAATCTCATTATCGAAATTCAATTTTCTCTCTCCCCTGACACATTGTACTTTTTCTTGCAATTTCGGCAACACCGTTGCCGAAATTTAGTCTCTCTACTCATTTTGCCAAATAACTTTGAACAGTACCTATAACAACAATCAACTCCATTTTTTGCAATTTTTAGTCAAAAGACTCAAAGAGCCCACCATGTCCTGACAAAACCAAAGAAAGAAAAAAAACAAAAACAAAAACAAAAAGTCAGCATTACCAGAGAAAGAAAAAGGTCAAAAAAAATAAAAATAAAAAGGAGCTAGAAACGCTAAAAGATGTGGGGGCAATTTTATCCAAATATTTTTTCCACTTTTCACTCCAATTTTCTCTCCAATTTGAAGAGATGGTATTTTGAAGAGGGAGGAGAGAAAACTTGTGGGCCCCACCACTTTTCTCTCCCCCTCTACCTTTCAACCAAACACCCTTCTCACTCATTTTCTCTTCTATTTTCCACTCTTTTTTTTTCATCTCCCTAAAGTCCCAAAGCAATAAATCCGAAATAATTAATGTTTTAAAATGAGTTGGATGAATTGAAGATCACTGTTAATCCTGCGCCTTGTTTGAAGTTTCATGATGAAGATTTGTTTTGCATTTTTGCTTGGACATACTTCAAAGACATAATTTACTGACAAAGCCGTATACACTTTTCTTCTGAATGAAGAAGCCGTAAGTAGTGAACTGCTTCATTGAGTGCAACTAGTCTCTGAACCGTGAACTTGTTGGTCAATACCTGAAATCTAAAAGTTTAATGGGTTGAAAATCAACTTTTTAGTATATAAGCACCAATTAGGCATGAGGTGTCAAATGTAAATGTACTAGTCCTTAGCTGTGAGACATTGACAAATTTTGGAATATTGCCAAAAGCTTGTCGGCCAGCATTCTTTATTGGTTTAGATAAGAGGATACCTTCACAAGTATGGTGTAAAATAAGTGAGTAGAATATGTATATTTTAATTGGAAACCTTGATGCAGCCAGTGTTGTCCTATTTCAAATTGATGGAATCATGATCGGTTTGTGCTGAAATTAATGGCAAACGGATCATTCAGAAGTCAGGATAGTTGGACATTTTAATGTGAACATTACATGTCGGTGCTAAACATGTTATGGTGATTAGTGAATTTTATACTGCCTGTTGGTGCAGATTTTGATTACACGAGCAGATCTTCACCTACAAACACTTGTCGCTGGTTCTGTTTTACTGGGATCCTCTTATGCTTAAGTCAATAAAACAAAGATAGAACTTTAAGCTCTTTTTATTTGACGTTAGAGTATTCGCATCCGCAACTTCCATCATATTTTATTTTATCATCTTAAAAAATTATTTTATCAATTATACTATATTATTTTACAATACAATCAACATTCCAACTTTTATTTTTTTATTCTACTTATTAAAATAATATATATTATCCATTAAAATAATATAATATATTCTAATACAGCTCTCTCTTTCTTCTCTCTCATCTCTCTTCCACTTTATCAATAAAAATATATTATAATTTTTATTAAAGTGCTACCGTGTCATCCTACATTTAGGATGGCACTGTAGCACAATTGCAAAAAAAATTTGCAATTGTAAGATTTTACAAGTCCGGTTGCTGGATTCTTTTTGTGCCTTTATGCTAAATTTTCCCTACATATACCATTTACAATTGCCAATGGAAATGCTCTTATGTAGGAGTCCACGTGTGTTTGTAACATATTATAAGTTCAGCTTTTTACTTTTTAGCTTTTAGTCATTTTGAGGACAATTTATCTAATTTTTTGCTGAAAGTATATTAAAGCATACTTGTACCTTAAAAAAAGTGAAAAAAAATGGAGAAAAGTAAGGAAATTTTTTTTTTAAAAAGCTATACATAAGAGTTAAAAGCTAAAAGCTAATGCCAAATTCACTATATATATAATTTTTTAAAACCTGACATTTTTCTTACTTTTTCTCACTTTTTTAAAGTACAAATATACTTTAATATACTGACAACGAAGTTTTCAAAAAAAAAAAAAACTAAATAAATTGTTACCACGTAATTTATAATATATCCATGTCCTTCATGCTGTGAATTATAAGTTTCATTGTTGAAGTTAGTTCTAGATTTTGGCAAACAAGCTTAATTAAATCCTGCTATTTCTTGTAATTGGAATTTTTATTGGGATTTAGTCTTTAATCATCTTTGCCAAGAGTCTTGTAACTCAATTGACAATTCCTAATATTTCTAACAAAAATATCCAATGTTCAAATTCTCGATCCAATATAGATCGGTCGAATTATTAAAAAAATCTTGCTCTTCTCAAGTTACCATATTTTGTTTATAATCTATTGAGCCTATATTAGTAGTCACTCTATGAAGCATGTGAAAGTTAAAGTAAGTAGCCTTTCCTTTGAATGAACTGAAATTTTTCCTTCTCAGAAAAATTGTTGTTTATGATTTATTGAGCCTATATTAATAGCCACTCTATGAAACATGTGAAAATTAGTAGTTTTTTCTTTGAATAAATTGCAAATTTTCGTTTATCAAAAAAAAAAAAAAAAATTGCAAATTTTCCTTTCTCGAAAAATCGCATCCAATCAATTTTTTTTTTGTTCTATCAGTGTTTAGGAAGGTGATGATGACACTTCCACTATATTTGGCAAAATGAAGGGGGAGAGGAAATGGAAGAGTAAAGAAAATTTTCATTTTTCATGTTGTTTAGTTAGGAGGGAAATGTTGAAGGAAATGATTTCAAATTTACTATTAAAAAATAAAATTTAAACTCTCTCTCTCTCTCTCTCTCTCTCCAATTTGGAAGGAAAGTGAATGGTGGATTTGGAGGGAAACAAAATCCTTCCATTTCCTTTGTCTCCCCTTCACCCCTCCCTTTCCCATCCACCTCTCTTCCCTTGAACCAAACATGGTGTTCTTGTGACCTAATAATGAGGTGGCCGTGCGTTACTTGCACATCCATCATCCATGAAGTGTATGCTTGTTCTGTTCTTTTTATTTTTATTATTTTTGATAATCATGATTCATGACTACTACTTCATGACATCCATGCTCCAAAGAACATTTCTTTCCGGAATTTACCAAAATTATTTACTTGAAAGAAAGATGCTTACAGTCTAATCATTGCCAAAATTGGTATCCAGCCCAGAAGTGCTTTCGATTCTTTCTTCCAAGTCTTCTCTATAAAAGTTTCATCAACCGCCATTTAGTTCATTACAATGTACTGAGTGAAATTATAAAAAAAAAAAAAAAAAAAACCAACAACAACAACAACACTGAACCTCTCTGTCCTTAGCATATAGACAAGAATGAGAGCTTCAATGCTTCATAATCAACTAGTATTCGAGGTTTATCTATCATTCGCTGTCTATTCAACATTAAATTTGTACTTGCAAGTCACAGCAAGATTTAGAGTTATGTGAAACTTCATCTATTTATTAGTCGTAGCCATATTCAACTATATATGGGGAGCTTGAACTTCTAGCCTCTAGATTTTTTTTAAGCTAGGAACATAAAATTTAAAAAATCACTCTTTTTTTACAACTGTTAATATGACACAACTAGCATAAATCTTAATATGCCACCTCTCCACAGCTGTGGAAAAAATTGTAAAAAAATAAAATAAAATAAAAAATCACTATTGACTTATTGTTTATTGTTTTTTTATTTTTTATTTTTAGAAAAGCCGTGTGAAAACAATTAAGCGAAAGCTCACTTTGGTTCCATGACTTGACATCTACAGCTTCCTTAAAATTATGATACCAAAGAGACAAAGATTCGCTTGCAGAAATGATGGCGCGCATAATCAACTCATAGTTGGGTATGAGGCAATGCTGATGAAAGTGAAACTAGGCAATGCTGATGAAACTTGAAAGTGAAACTACTCAGGCACTCATTGCGAAATTAGGGACCTTAACACTCTACTGAGTTGGCGGAGGAACTTGATAAAGATGGCTGTCCAATGCCACAGAAGGAACATTAGGTAAGGCACTCTCTAATCCATTTGCAACCACACCACGATCATTGAATTTGATGATTCCTTGAAGTTCAATCACCTAAATTACCGCATGAGTGCAACACTACTCTTGTCACTAATTTTCTCACATCATTAAGATATTGACAATTCCCTGGTTTAAAAAATAATGGACCAAAATTGAAAAATGACACACTTCAAGGATCAAAAATGGTGTTTGGCAAAATAGAAATTAAGAAGATAGAGCAAAACCCATATGGTATAGAAGATAAGTATGGCCCCAAATCAAACAGGCCAGAGTTAGAACCATGTTGATGTTATGCACAATCAGTTTGGCAAAGATAGGCCCTAGAATGGCAAAGTGGCCTATCCCTCAGCTGTTAGAAACCTAGGTATGTGTGAAATAGAATAACAGCTTAGTGCTAATCTTCATCGAATGCAGGATGTTTTTGCTGCCTTATAAGTCATGCCAACCAGGACTTGCATATACGGGAACTCAGCAGGATCGATCAAGTTCAACAAATTCTTATTGTATTCAAAATTTCAAATTCACACCAATAAGAGAATAACAGCACAGTGCTAATCTTCATTGAATGCAGGATGTTTTCGTTACCTTATTGTAAGTCATGTCAACCAGGACTTGCATATATGGGAAGTTAGCAGGATTGATCAAGTTCAATAAATTCTTATATTATTCAAATTCACACCAATAAGAGACGAGTATTCTATTAATTCACATATTCTCAACAGATAAGAACGCATAACCTCACTATGTAGACAAATCTTTGAGGGTTTGTGGTCATTATATAAACTGTGCAATTTTCATTTGAATTAATGGTAGATCTGCACAGTGCATGCATGAAAGTAGTTGAATACTTACCAGAATCTGAACTCATGTCAAGGAAACCCAGCAGCTGGAATTCTTCAACTTGAGCAACAGCAACATGAAGCATCACATGTGAGATCCACAATCTTTTGGTTTAACACCAACTAAAGGTTCAACAAACAGCAAAGTTTCAGTTCCATAAACCTTAGATGTTATAACGGAGTGTGTGTGCAATGCTAATTTATTTGGTTTGTGGTACCTAACAACCTTTGCACTTGAATTCAACATTTTACTATTATTGTTGGCTACAACAAGCATATATCTCCACCTCCCTCATCCAACATCATTCTTTCCTGTTTCAGATAGAAGTGTTGTCTTTCAAAGACTTCAAGATAAAGGTCACAAAAATAAACCCCAAGATGCAAGAAGATCCCAAATGTGGGCCAAATTATAATGTGGGCAATGCCAAATCATAATACCATTAAAAAGAAAAAAATACAATTCAACCGAGTAAACGAAACAAATATGAATAAATAAGCATACTGAAAATGTCATAAGAACAACGATCTCCTAAACAAACATAAGTAAGAAAAAAGAAGAAAGAAGGGCATTTGAGATTCTTACTCTACTAATCTAAGATACATGAATGGGCCCTATAAGCAACAGATTGAATCTCAAATCCTTAAACATTACTAAAAGAAACAGCCAAATCAAATACAGGACAACATTACCAAACCCAAATCTATCCGAAGGCACCCAGCCTCTTTCTTCATCTTCTTCTCTCTTCTTATTTTCATTACTCCTTTTCTTTTCCTCCATTTCACTTTCTCTAAAAATAAATAACTAATCCTGTGATTCACTCTTCTTTCCCAATCCATCTCCTTCCCTCTCCTCCAACAACCTCCCGGCCTCTTCATCGGCCTGTGCCGCCTTCTTCTGCGTCTCTTTCGCCTTCAAGGCCTGCAATTTGGAATGGTTATAGTACGCAACACCCAAGAAAGCAAGCGCGTACCCAAACAAATTAAGGGGTGTGACCGTGTCCTTAATAACAGACCAAGAAAACGCAATCAACAACCAATCTTTCACCACACCAGCCACATTCATGGTCAAAGCCGAAGTCTTTCCCACAAGCAAAAACACAGCAAGATTCAAAGCAAAAGCACAGAGAGAATTAGTCCCAAAGATCACGAAATCAAAATGGAAACTCGAAGACTCTCTCAAAACCGGCAATTCGACGAAGATCCATGGAACTAGCAAGAAAACGAAACAGCAAGGAGCAACATAGTACAACGAGGTAATGGGATTTAAGGTTATGCCTTTAGAGGTGAGCAAGATCTGAATCATGACAAGCCTTGTGGCCTCAAAAACAACAGCACCCAATTGAAGGAAAACACCCCATGAATCAAACCTCGCTTCACCGTAGGCGGCGATGGCCACACCGACAGAGATCGAGAGCATGTTGGCCATTGTATCAGATTTGAAAGAATCCTTTTTGAACAAAACCCCAATTGAATACACAGCTACAGGCATCAAAGCTTTGAGCATTTGGATGAATGAGACAGAGAGATAGATATAGGCCGAGTTAGAAAGCCAGAGAGAGAGAGAATAGAGAGCTCCGATGGGTACCACCGATGAAAGGTAGAGATCTCTTGACATGGAAACTGGTTCCACGAGACGGAAAACTCGGACAAGGCAGAAGGCGATGGAAGAACAGAAACCCATGTGGATCATGGTTAGAGAGATCGGAAATGACCAGTTGTACATCTTCTTGTCGAGAATGTACTTGTTGTACACGATGACGGTGAAGCTCAGGAAGATCCAGATTCCTACGTAGGTGTAGGATAGGACGATCTTCTTCAGGACGCTTTCGCTCAGAGCGCCACCTTTCCCCATTTTGTGTGTGTGTGTGTGTGTGTGCTGAGAGTACTCTCTGCTCTGAGCTCTGTGATTCTTTCCGACTCAAATCCGAGTCTTTGTGTGTGTGTGTTTTTGTATTGATTTATCTATACAGATGAAGAGGAGAGAGAGGAGTTGATGTTTTGTTTGTTTCTCACAAGAAACAAACAAAGGCGTTGTGACTATGGGGTATATGAGTCTATGACTTGTGTTAATGTATGTGGCAGTAGCCGCGGTACTAGATAGATTGTTGAATGGGCCTTTTTTATTGGGGGTATTTGGTATTTTTTTTTTATTTTTAGGAAAGGGTATTTGGTATATTGTCTTTGGAATCTTTGGAAAATGTATTTTATTTTTTAAATACAAAGTCTTTAGGAAGGTATTTAATTATGAGTAATGGTTAGGGATCTTACAAATCTACGACCTTTACCCATAAATAAATAATTTTAATTTTAATCTTTATTTATTATTTTTTGAAATCACTTAATGGCACCATATATATTAGAATAATAAATTGTAAAATTGTTATGCTTCAAAAGATTTTTTTGTTTTTTTTGTTTGAGAAGATGGTAAGAATGCCTCAAATGATTAAATATATATGGATGCACAGGAAATTTTTAATATAATGTAATTTTTTTTTAATTTTTTTTTCCTAAATATGAAAGTTGAAAATAGTTACTAATAGACATTTTTTTTTTAATAAATACAATAGTATTTCAAATTTATGGTGTCACTCTATGATGATTGCTCTTTATTATTGGTCCAAGACATTAATTAGTTTTTTGGCAGGAATTAAACTCAGATCTATTATTAACGAGAGGTTTTACGAATTGAGCTAACTGAAACCTACTAATAATAGGCATTTAATATGATTATGTTTGTATATAGAACTAAGAATCCGAATTTGATAAGGCTAGGGGTGTAAAACCCATGTTTTATACTGTTTAAAAAGTCAAGCATTTTAAGGGAATATCATTTATTGCTTTGTCTGCCTTATAAAAATGTATAAGTTTACAAAACTACCCTTAAATAAATTTATTAGATTTTAAAAAAAAGAGTTATTCTTAATAAGGCTTAGGGGTGTAATACGAACATTAGTAAATTAATACCTTTTATTTTTAGAAATAGGACAATATTTTGGAACATCCCAAAATGGAATAAAAGACAAATAAAGTGGGACGGAGGGAGTACAATCCAATAAAAAATTGTCACATTAGTTTCTTTTAATTAAAACTCAATATATTGTACCATACCTAATAACATCTCAATAAATTTCCAATTAAGTTGGATTTTTATATGAGTATTAAAATTGACTGCGTGTGATTTATGTTTGTATATAGAACTAAGAATCCGAATTTGATAAGGTTAGGGGTGTAAAACCCATGTTTTATACTGTTTAAAAATTCAAGTTTAAAAAGTCAAGCATTTTAAGGGAATATCATTTATTGTCTTGTTTGCCTTATAAAAATATATAAGTTTACAAAACTACTCTTAAATAAATTTATCAGATTTTTTAAAAAAGAGTTATTCTTAATGAGGCTTAGGAGTATAATACGAATATTAGTAAATTAATAACTTTTATTTTTAGAAATAGGACAATATTTTGGGACATCCCAAAATGGAATAAAAGACAAACAAAGTGGGACGGAGGGAGTACAATCCAATAAGAAATGGTCACATTAGTTTCTTTTAATTAAAACTCAATATATTGTACCATACCTAATAACATCTCAATAAATTCCCAATTAAGTTGGATTTTTATATGAGTATTAAAATTGGCTGCGTGTGATTGTACCTAATCTTTAATATGTGATATGATGATGTAACATGTTGAAATTTGAAAGGTTTTTACACCACATCATTATAGAATTTAATCTCTAAAACTAAATATTCTACAATTAGGCATTTATAATGATTGTGTTTGTATACGAAAACATATATTATATATCATCAAAAGAATTGTGATGTGAAGATTCTAATAGATGGTTTAAATGTCAAATGAAATTTTAAATTCAATAAAAAAATAAATTTTAGAATAATAACGTGTAAAATTGTGAGGTCTCAAAAGGAAAAATATTATGAGGTCAACCAACCAAAAATGAAACGTCTTTAGTTTTGTAGGTTATAAATTATGAGAAAAAGTTAACGGATGCTTTAAAGACATTAGTTTAGGAAATATTTTTAAAAACTTTTTATGTGAAAAGAAAAAAAATTAAATTTTTACAGTTTTTTATATTTTCCATGAAAGTGGTGTCAATTTTTTTTTTTAAATGGTTTATTAATATTTATCCTTAGAACACCCATTAACAGAACTCATAAATTATAGGTAACAAGATAAAATGAGAGAAAAAATTATGATAGTTGAATTGATAAAATTTATATTTACCAAAAACAAAATTGATAAAATTTATTGCCCTCAAATAAGATAACTGAATTTAATCCATATAAAAAAAATTGGTAATTGATTTGATTTGATGATAAAAAACAATAATAAATGAGACTTGTAGATATTATCTTTTTATATTTAAAAAAAGAAAAAGTGTACCGTCCAATAGCATAACCTTGAAAGCCCATAGGAAATATTTTAAAAAACAAAAAAAATAATTATTTTTTTACAATTTTTTATATTTTTTCATGAAAGTCGTGTCAAATTTTTTCTAAAATTGTTTATTAATAATTACTCTTAAGACACTTATTAACAGAATCCATAAATTATGGGTAACAAGATAAAATGAGAAAAAAAATTTATAATTGTTGAATTGATAAAATTTATATCTACCAAAAACAAAATTGATTGTCCTCAAATAAAATAACTTATTCTGATTCATATCAAAAATAAATTGATAACTGATTTTATTTGATGATAAAAAGCAATAATGAATTAGACTTGTGAATATTATCTTTTTATATTTAAAAAAAAAAAAAGTGAGCCGTCCAATAATGGCATGCCCTTGAAGGCCCATTAAATTTCAAAGCAAGCCCAATCGTAAAAAGTGTAAATATTGGACTAAATTGAAATGTGATTTCAAGTCCAGAGCTTAGATTCAGATTTTACTAGGAGCATATAACGTTCGACTGTTGATGGTGAGAGTCGTCACATGGGGCTGCAGCTGCAGCTGCATGCGGTGTTGACGATGTGGTTACTGTGACGTGCCCCCCCTAATAAATCATGTGGACTTTATTCTTCTTCATTGCTTTTATGTGCATTGCCATTGCCGCTAGACACGCATGTCTCTCTCTTCTTCCAAATATACCAATAGGGTCCAACAATCTCACCATCTTTTTTTCATTTTCTAAAGTTATTTCAACGTTACATTTTTTTTTTTCTTTATCTCAACATTTTCCTAATTTAATTTTGGTTAAATTAGTAACTTTATTTTATTGGACTTCTATTTAAACATATTGGAATAATATCATAAATAATGTAATCAAATTTTTTTTTTTTTTTAAAGAATACTAGGGCTACGTTGGTTTTGTCAATGCCATGGATTACTGCAGTTTTAGGGTTAATATACTAAGTTTAGTTCGTTTGGAAATAATTTATCTAGATTTTGCTGAAAAATTTTTGTTGACTGCAGATAAAATGTAAAAGTTAAATAAAATAAGTATGTGATTCACGCAAGACCCATAAAATAATAGGAAAAATGAAAAATAAGCTTGCTTATAAGTGTTCCCTCAAAAAAAAAAAAAAAAAAAAAAAAAAAAGCTTATAAGTGCATCCCTAACAAGCACTAAGTGTGAACTTGGGATATATTTAAAAAAAGTTTTGCCTTTTGCTTTTTGCATTTTTTACTTTTTTTTTTCTATACTTTTTAGCAATAATCTAAATTTTATTTTATTTTTTAAAAATAAACTAGTTTTTAACTTTTTGTAACACATTTAACACAAAGTTACCAAAAACTAAATCATTTGATAAACACTATACAAATAAACTACCAGAAATAAGTAAAAGTCAAACACACTCTTAATGTACATATATAAACCCTATACTGTGTTTATTATAACATATAGTATATAGTCCAATATAGTATAGATGTGTGTGTTTGACGCCAGTTAAAAGCCAGTTTTTTTCTTTTTAAAACCCCATTTTTTCTTACTTTTTTAAAGTACAGTTATACTTTAGCATACTTTCAGTAAATAGTTTTCTGCAAAAATCTAGATAATAAGTTGCTCCCAAACAGATAGTCATTTATAGCCTTGTGATGTGGAAAAAATTTGTCAAGCGAAAGCACGTTAATTCTCTTGTTTTTGCTCCTTTTGTTTTTACATCAATTAATTTTCTTCTTACCATGTTAATGGGTACCATAACCAAAATTTTTAAACCTTATTAATCTTCAATATTGTTGCTTCTGCTGTCAACATCAAACCCCACACCTGAAGTCTAGATTCAAGGGAATCTCATCTATAACTATACTCCTTAGATATGCATACAGATTCTCTCAAATTTTCCATTAAGCACATTGCACATTCCCTATCACACCCTCCAGTCCCTATTTTAAGCTTCCATGTTGTTGTACACACCACTTTCTAATCTGAAGACACCCTCCACAACTGCTACATGCTCTTAGTAGGTGTTTGGTATAGGAGAATCCATATTATCTCTAACATCCAAATTCCTAGGAATGTGATGACTAAAAATTTGAATCTCTAGAAAAGTAACTATTATATGTTTGGTTTGATTTGGAATCTAATAAGAATCCTAAGAATATGATATGCTTATATTTGATTTATTTTTAAGAATCTTATGAGAATTATTTATGTTCCTAAAATACCATTTGATTCCTAAATATAACATCAAGGTTTTTTTTTTTTTAAATAATCTTCTTCCAAATAAATTATGAGAAACAAAATATAAACTATAAATCATGAAAAAATTAATAAAACTATAGTATAACGTTTTTTAAAATGACATTTATAATTCAAAAAAAAAATTATTTAAATTGTCAATTTATAATAACATTTTTATTTTATTTCTATTGGTTAAAGAGTAGGGGAAATGAGTAAAATTGTCAATTATACAAAATGTAACTCTATTCAGGTATAGGGATGTGGATACCCACATTTTTTAAAGGGTATCCACATTACTACAAAAAAGGCATAGAGTGAAATGCAATACTACTCCAAGCAGATAATTCTCTTGTGTGATTTGCAACAAAATATGAGAGTTTTTCAACATTCCCAAGAATACTAAAATATTACCCCATGTCAAATGCCACTTTAGAGTTATCACACACCAATTTGATCCTGATTATGTGTCTTGGTATTTACTATACAGTACATATAATATAAATTAGTCTACATACGCTCTCATGTCAAAATTATTTTCACATTTTTCATGTGCATCATGTGGGGGGCGGCCCCACGACCAGCCTAGGAGTTCAAATGAATTCCCTAACTTGGCCCCCAAAAAAAAGTATATATAATATTTAATTTTTAAAATTTTATTGTTTTGACCCTTACAATAAAAATTAGAACACCCTAACCCCAATTTTATTGTGTTGTGCATCCAATGATTGTTGTCTTAACAATCTTTAAACTATTAATAATTTTTTTAGACTATTTTACAATAGAGTTGTATTGAATATAATGTGAAAATTGTATATACAAAAAATAAAATAAAATAAAATTGATAATCTTATTTTTTACTCGCCTACCTCCCTTTCCCCAACCCACAAATTCCTGGCTCCACCATTACTGACCTCCCTAAAAAAAAAATTTCTAGAGCTAGCCACCATTTGCATCATGCACTTCTTTCTCTCCAATGATGATCTTTTTTAGGGTTTTTTTTTTTTTTAATTTTTTTTTAATTTTAATTTTTAATTTTATTTTTAATGAGTCTCGATTCATTTGATGGGTGTTGAAACTTTCCTTCCTAACATAAGTTTTTGTTACATCTTCACCTTTAGTTCGAGGGAAGATGTTAAAATATATTAGAATATTATATATCAAAATGTTAACATAAACAACATGGATTTTATATTTAAGTGGATAGAAGACACAGGAATGATTTAAACTTGATTTTGAAATTTGAGAGATTAAATTAGCATCCGCCATCAGTAATAGTTGAATGATCAAATCAAACTTTACTTGGAGGACCAAAGTAATAATTTAATCTTAATATTTTTACCTTTGAATTGTTCAAAAATATTTGTCAATCTAAAATTATTTTTGCTTCATTTTTTGGAGTCTAACTACAGCTACTTGATCAGATCTATCAAAAAGTCAATTGAGTTAAACAAGTTGATTCTAAGCTCAAGATCCGAGCATAAGTGCCAAGTGGAGCATACAAGTACAAGAAGGTGCTCAAAAGGAAATGTTGAACTTAAATCAAGAACTAGGGACTCGATGGAATACACATCTTCCAATGAAAACACACCACCAGATATGTTAGTCCAAGTGATACCTCCCCCATGCACTAAGTGCATGAGGGTCTAAGGGAGGGCTAGCTGGGTCCAGCAGCAGAGACTGCATCATAGTGTAGATTTTCTAACCATTTCCTAAAACAAATAGAAGATGATGAAAACACATATTCAATGGTCATTTTTTTTATTTTATTATTAGGTAAATAGAGGGAATAGGAGGTACTATTCGAATCCTATACACTAGACCCCAAAAAGGGCCACCGACAGTTCGAACTTTCGCTTATTAGATCACTTATTAGTAAAATGTTCTGTGTATGTCTATACAATAAGAAGTAATATGAGTCTATGAGATATATACAACATAAAGGGTCTGTTTGGATTGAAGTTATTGTTGTTGAAACTGAAAACTGAAAACACTGTAGCAAAATAATTTTTAAATGTGTAAATAGTACCATGGGACTAATTTTTAATATTTTTTTTAATCTGTAAACAGTGCTAAACAATGTATGAACAGTGCTCAACAGTGCATGAACAGTGACATGTCTCATGAACAATAAATTCTGTCTCTCCTTAAACGCATGAAGGCAAAAAAAAAAAAAAAAGGGGGAAAACGCGGACGCAGGATTCAGCGGAAACTGAATCCAAACCTACACAAAATTCATTTAAATTTCCGCTGAATCCAAACCCACACAAAATTCACTTAAATAATTCACTTGTGCTATTTAAATAATTCACTTATGTTCTGTTTATCCATTTTACAGGCAGAATTCACTTATTCCTCACCAAACCAATCATGTTGAAGCTAAGGCATATAATACATATGCTAGGTATTATTGCTATTTAAATATTATTTACACTCAAAGTGTGGGATCTACTTACTGGTTATCAAAATTGTTGGCATCTAGATTCTAGAGGTTGAGAATAAAGAGAAAAGAAAAGAGACAATCCCCTGATAATTATAAGGTTGGAAATTGACTAATCAAACAATAGCATACGTAGTTTTTGGTTATTTTGCAAAGTTTGACTTGGTAGATAGAGTGGGATTTTGATAGAATATTACCTATTATCCGAGTTTTGAGATAATGCATACGCTATACTCGTTTATCTATTTGTTTTTTTCTCTTTGTTTTTTTGTTCATAGATAATTGCAAGTTGGGTAGTGACTAGTGTGAAGGTGCGAAGTCAATTTTAATTCCAGCTGGCTCATAGGCTGCATCTGATTTTTTATTTTATTTTTTTTATTTTTTTTATTTTTTTTTTTAACTGGAACCAAACTTTCATTCCATAATAGTTAAACAGTCATGAAACAGAGGTTCAAGAGCTGGTGATGGATCATCTTCCAACCAGATTACATCATTTGAAATATTTTTTGCATACCGCGCTAAACTATGGGCAACCAGATTTGCGCTCCTCTTCACCCAACGAACTTCTGCCCACCTCAGGCCTGAAATCAACACCTGAATATCTTTAAAAACATGGCCTAGCCGAGACAAATTACTCCTGTCAGCTTTGATAGCATTAATCACCTGTACACAGTCACCTTCAATAACTATATCAGATAAACCAAAGCGAAAAACACATTTTGGTCCCTAGATTTTCGCACGATTCCTATTTTGGTCCATAAATTTTATTTTTACCGCTTTTAGTCCCTGTTTAGAAAAACGCCTTCTGTTTTAGTCCTTTCCGTCAGTGCCGTTAGGGCACTGACCTATGTGGCAAACGGAATTATTAAAATAATAAAAAAAAATTTTATTTTGTCATTAAAAAATGTCAAGTCAGTATTTAAATTTTTAAAAATAATTTATTAAATTTAACTAAATAAAAAAAATAAAAAACAGAAATAAAAATAAAAAATCACATTTATCAAGATTGAATTGTGTCTTGAGTAAGAACAACAAGAACACTAACCCAGATTTAAGTACACAAACCCAGAACACAAGAACACAAAATTAAAATTCAAAAATCTCAAACCCAAAAAATAAGGACATCAAATTAAACCTGAACAAAAAATTAAACATAAAAACAAACACAAAACACATACCCCAAAAATTAAAATAAAACCAGCACAACACAACACTTCCACGGTGTCCAGATCCATTATTTGTCTTTGTTTTTCTTCCAACACAACACAACATTTCCATATCTTTCTTTTCAGATCCATGACTCTCTCTTTCTCTCTCAAATACCAACACCTTAGTGTTCAGCATATGGCCGCTGACGCAGCGCACGCACGACGCCGTGGTGGCGCGCCTCGTCGAGACGCTCTCCGTAGCACGGTGGCGCGCCTCGTCGATCTATTTCTCACTCTAAATCTCACACTCTTGGAACCAGTGCCCAATCGGACCTCAATGGTCCCCATCCACCTGAAAACCATCGGCCCATCGTGAACCCATCAGTCCGACCAGATCAGGTCCAAGGCGGCGGCATGACGGCGGTAGTTCTCTTTCTCTCCCTCTTTCGCATTTGGCTTTTGTCGCTGGTCTTGGATTTTTTTGGGGGGGGGGGTGTTTGTTGATTGTGTTTGTTGTGAGTGGGCCACGGTGTATGTTCTAAATTCGGGGGTTTCATGGGTTAATTTTTGTTAGGTTGTGGTTCCAATTTGGGTCAGCGTGGTGGTGGTTGGTGGTTCCGATCTGGGTTTGGTCACTGTGATTGTCCCTGGATTCGTGGCTTGCTTCAGACGTGGTGGTTGATGGGTTTTTCTGAGTTTGAGATACGTGGTGGTTGATGGGTTTTTCTGAGTTTGAGATTTTTTTGTTTGGATTGGTTGTGAGGTATTTTTGGATTGATTTGGTAGTTTGGAGTTTTAGGATTTGATGATTTTGCTGGGTTGAGAAAATGATGATTTTGAAAATTTTAATTTTTAAATTTTAATTTCTGGGTTTGTGTACTTAAATCTGAGTTAGTGTTCTTGTTGTTCTTACTCAAAGACACACTTCAATCTTGATAAATGTGATTTTTTATTTTTATTTATGTTTTTTATTTTTTTATTTAGTTAAATTTAATAAATTATTTTTTTAAATTTAAATGCTGACTTGGCATTTTTTAATGACAAAATAAAATTTTTTATTATTATTTTAATAATTCCGTTTGCCACGTAGGTCAATGCCTTAACGGCACTGACGGAAAGGACTAAAACAGAAGGCGTTTTTCTAAACAGGGACTAAAAGCGGTAAAAATAAAATTTAGGGACCAAAGTAGGAATCGTGAGAAAATATAGGGATCAAAATGTGTTTTTCGCCATAAACCAATGTCCACAACAAATTCAATTGTAGTGCGGCATGTATATTAGGTTGGTGGAATGTATATTAGGATATTATGTTACCCATGGTTTTAAAAACCGAACCGGACATAGAACCGTTTTTTTTGAAATTTTCGGTTCAACCCCGGTTTTTGACCGGTTTTTGGCCGGTTTTCCGGTTGTTGACCGGTTATTGACCGGTTTTGAGGTATTTAACCGGACCGGATTGACTCCCGGTTCCCGGTTGAACCGGTCGGACCGGCCGGTCCGGTCCGGTTTTTAAAACAGTGATGTTACCTAACCTAATCATAGCTTTAGTCATGAATTATATGACTTTAAAAAAATTGTCATATTAAGCCAAAAGTCTCATAACTTAATTAATTAATATTTTTGAAGTTTTTAATAGAGATATTTGAGATTTAAATTCCTACCCTTAAATATCGATATATATATATATATATATATATAAAATGTCATATTAAGAATAAAAAATATAGACCAAGAGATGTAACACTTTATGAATGTATCACATGTTCATAGATTGGTTTGGTCCAATTAGTCCAACTTGTAACCAATTATTTTTATATTGGCAACTTCGATAATAATTGCCAACCCAAAAACTTCTTTCCCAATTTCTTGTTGATTTTGCTAGCCTCTTAAAATTGGATTTCACATTTTGCAAGGTAAAAAAAAAAAAAAAAAGATTAATTATAATTAAATGGTAACAATAAGTCTATATTTTGTTCACTGTGCAATTTCATGTATTAGATATGCTAAGCTAGCCAATTAATTATGCATTACATTCAAAGTAAAATAGCTTCTTATGCCAAAACCAAAAAAATTTAGTTCAAGTTTATAGAGATATAGTCAAGAGTTTTATAGTTCAATTAATTGATACTTGATGTTTTAAAAGAGACATTCATGGTTCAAATCTCTTCTGCCTCAATTATTATAATATTTAAAAAATAGTTTATTGGGATGAAGGATAAAATTATGGATTTAAAATTTATTGGATGCATCTGTAGCTAAAAGAGGCTTTTCATACCACTCAATCACTACAATATTGTATTGCTACTATGAAAACTGTTTCAACTATGTATGTTCACGGGTTGTCTAGACTCTAGACCCTTGATTTACATGATAATATGTATTTAAATATTTGAGGTTTGGTATATTTGAACATAAAATATTTTTCTAAAAGAATATATTTAGTGGTTACATGTTTTCTATTTTTTGCTTGAGAACCAAAAAAATAATTTTCTAGTGTTAATGATTAGTGACAATGACAATATTAGTTGCTAATGATTAGTGACAATGAGTTTGACAACAAATGGTGATCAGAAATTGATGGGCAAAAACCAGTGGTTGTCAGCGATGGGCAAAATGGCAAAGGTGGTCCAGTAGAGGGAGGATCGAGTGGTAGCTAGTAGATAGTGAGGATGGTTAGCAGAAGTGGCTAGATCGACAGAGAAATTTAGGGAATAGGTAATGACCACCAATGATGTAGGAAGGTGACAGTAGTTACATACAGAAGGGTTAAAATGGGGTAAAACCTGGCAGGCATGCATTCAACACTTTTTCTCATAAATTTTTTTACAATTTTTAAAATCGTAACAAATATTTTCAAACAATTTAGTGTAATTTTATGCGTTGACATACGAAAATGTTTTGTGTTTACTAACATTTGAAGGAACATCAAAACCCCAAAAAATCTAAGCAGCATGGACATATATGGATACTAAAATGGCCATGGCATGATATGAGACACGGTAACACAGCAATTATTAAGAAATTAAGACACAATACTGTGGGGATACAATAATTAATTAATATATATATCTTTTAGATATATTTAATTTATTTATAGGCACATTCTATATTTATTTTAAGTTTTTAAAATAGATTACAACGATCAAAATTCTTTAAGAAAATTCTACAATCAAAGGAATTTTTTATAATTTTTTTCCTTCAAATATATATTCATTCCATCTCATTTTGTTAGGCATGTTTAAAAAAAAAATATCAAACTTTTTAATAGAACATCAATTAATGTATTGTTATATATATATATATATATATATATATATATAAAGAATAGGTTTTCAACACTACCCTCTTTAATTTAAACTTTAGTGAAAGTGGGGTATTTTGGTTTTTTAAATAAATTGAAGGGTATATTAAGAAATTTATTTATTTATTTTTTAAAAAAAAAGACTATTAAAAAAGGATTTCAATTTTAAATTTCTCAAAATAGAATAGAGGATTAACATAACAATATAAGGTGAAAGGAATAATGACATATGTGTATGAGTTATTATTCAGCCAAAAAAAAAAAAATGTGTATGGGTTACTCAACGTGTTAAATACAAACACTTGTTGGACATAGACACGTTGAAAGTTTCTGAATCTACGTGCTTCTTAGAAATTAAAAAACATTAATAAACATTTACACAAAAATCAAGGGTGCCTTTAATAAATACTATTGTTTACAAAGAATCAAGTCTCTAATGCATCTTGATCTTGAAATATTTTTATGAGTAAAATCATCATTCTGCGTGTACGTACAAATCCAACATTTTCAATTAGCGTAAGTGACGTTTACTTACACAGTAAAGGAATTAGACCATTGATATGTGTTTAATAACTTTAATTGTTTATGTTTATGATGGGTGACGGGCCGTAGCGGTAGCACTAGGAACTGGAGTTCATTACTATCTTTGACTTGAACTATTTTATTTGGCTTTCTTGGTGACTGGGTACTTTCTCTGTTTTCCATCAATTAGGTTCCAGAAAATGTTTAGTCGGTAAAATTTTTTAGGGTTAATTAAGGTATTTGAAGTTCGTCTATACCAAAAATTAATGGGTGTTTTGGTTTAATGATAAAGATATTATTAGGAATGAACGTTATAAGTTGAAATTCTCTTAAAAAAAAGTACTCATTAAACTAAAAAAGTCATAAAATATGGTAATAGTATTATTTACATTATTGTTGTTATTATTTTTGATAATTTGATAGTTGAGGAGAGAAGATTTGAATCCTAATTATATATGTTGAAAATATCAAAAAGTACTAATTGAATTGCATGACTCTTAATCGGTTTAAAAATAAAAACTTGATGGAATAGAAGCAAGATTTGAACAAGAAAATGTGGCAGTTCTGTAATTATCACAATATTTTTATGGTCATTTACTAATAATACAATATTAGAAAATGAAAGAAAAAAAAATTGTTGGTTCTTCAAGATATTTATAAAATATTCCAGCCATGTCAATTCACATATCGCCAATACGACTTTGGATCTAAATTTTCCATTATTTGAGTTTCTTTTGATTGCATTCTAACTTAGGTAACACCTTCTATCTGTCAGTGGTTAGATTATTTTTGCTGCTAGTATTCATAACATACGAAGGGAACATTACAAGAATCTTTCAACACGAGTAGAAACAGTGCAAGTGGTTCAAAAGAAAATTTAAAAATTGTGTTAAGTGAAGACTTGTTATAATAATGAAAGTAGAGAATAAACAACAATTTTCCAGGTTGTTAGGGTCCTTGTGGTGACCAAGTGTCAATTTTTAGATGGTTCATGGTTGGCCTTATTGGACTTTAGGTTTGTTTTTTAGAGTAAATTTCAAAACTCACACCTACCCAAGTAAGATCGATGCCTACCATTTTCACTTTTAAGCTGAATTCAAAAGAGAGTCCAAAATCTAAATTATGAGGCTCATTATTTTGTTGGATATTATTAGGACATTAAAGTGGTAACATTACTTGCCATGTATCTATGGAAATAGTTGTTGCTTGAAGTTCTAGGTGAACATTTACTACGTCAAAACCAACTATTTGGACCTATTCTCACCTTGGTGCGCGTGATAACACTCAGCATCACCATATGGGAATCCCTAGGTCCCTAACCTTCTCTGTCACCATGGATTTTTTCTTTTTCTTTTTTGATGATATATTTTTCTAGTGGATAAGTTCTATCTCAGTTCCTCAACTCCTTCTTCCAATTTTTCGTGATTGACAGTCAAAATTTGCAATACTCACATGGTGCTAATGAGTCCATCATGTTGAATATCCAAATGATAAGTCATTCATACTCTTGGCTTGTATGAGTTGTAGCTATCCATTTTAGGTGGTTACTGGTTGTAAGTTGTAACCAAGACGGTCATATGAGACATTTCTTTCGCAATATATTTTGTGAGAAAAATATCTTAGAAGACCATTTCATAAAATAATTTTTTACCAGTGAGAAGAGATTTGAAATCTTAACAACGTGACGGACTTTAGAAATGAAAATTTTCCAACTCCAACTATTTTTAGTTGCTTTGGGAATCACTCTCTCGATTTTAGTTGGCTAGATTTAGATTGGGATTGGCCAAGTTTTCATAAATCAATTATGCTACTTCTTTGGGGATATTTTTGTTATTTT
The DNA here is from genome assembly GCF_001633185.2 of Quercus lobata. Lineage (NCBI taxonomy): Eukaryota > Viridiplantae > Streptophyta > Magnoliopsida > Fagales > Fagaceae > Quercus > Quercus lobata. The sequence goes on along the minus strand of NC_044905.1, from coordinate 22,095,123 downwards.
GTGATATATGCAAAAAAAAAAAATTTATTATTATTATTATGGGTTTTCCTTTATTCTTGCGAGGGGAACAAAATTTCATTTGAACTAGTCATGGTTTTAAAAACCGAACCGGACATAGAACCGTTTTTTTTGAAATTTCCGGTTCAACCCCGGTTTTTGACCGGTTTTTGGCCGGTTTTCCGGTTGTTGACCGGTTATTGACCGGTTTTGAGGTATTTAACCGGACCGGATTGACTCCCGGTTCCCGGTTGAACCGGTCGGACCGGCCGGTCCGGTCCGGTTTTTAAAACAGTGGAACTAGTTAGAAAAAGATCTTTTCCTTGCATTACTGATTTCACAAAAGGCTTGGACTGAATCCTAATGGAGAAAATTGCAGTTTGGGTTCGGCCATTTGGAGCTCACATGGGTTTATTTGGGTCTTGTTTACAGAGTAGATAATAACATCCTAAACCTGGCTTTTCTTAAATTCCTGTAAATTCAGTTATATAAGAACAATTATGCTCTAGTATAACAGCAGCATTTGTAGTCCAACGGTTAGGATAATTGCCTTCCAAGCAATAGACCCGGGTTCGACTCCCGGCAAACGCATGCTTTGATTTTGTTTTCAAATGTATTTCTTTTTGGCTTTGAGACACTAATATGCGTTTGCATCCTTATGACATCTTAAAGAACCTTTGCATTACAGAGTCATAGATTTTACATAAAGTACAGATCTATACTTTCATTGGAGAATCGATCATGCGGAAACAAAAAGATTATGTGTAAATTGTGAAAGGGCCATTATTGGACCTCATTATGTCTATGTCACAGCAAGTCATATTGGACCTCAATCTCATCTACCGATGCCATAGATGATTGAAGCAATGTAGAGCCACTGTTAGAGCCAAAATTAGTGGTTGTGGAAGTAGAAGTAGAACAATTAGAAGAGACCAATAAGTATGATTTCCTGGTAAGTTCATTATGGGCTCGTTTGGGTTCATAAGAATATTCACCACTTTTCTCATCTTGGGCCTGAACATGGAATCTGGGTGCAAACATGCAAGCCCAACAATCAATGTCCTCTTCACTTGCTCCTCATCAAATTTGCCTTCGAGCTTTTGGTCCACACACTCGAGCAATACATTTTCTCCATATAAATTCCATACATGGTCTAGTAGGCTATGTTCATTCATGATGCCCTTTGCTCTTTTCCCACACACAACTTCAATTACTACCATGCCAAAGCTATACACATCAGATTCTGGAGTAACCTATTTCTGGTGCTAAATATCCTAGAGTCCCAGATAGCGTTGTTGTAACTGAGGCATCATTTTGGAGCATTCTTGCGAGACCAAAATCACCAAGACGAGCATCAAAATCAGAATCTAACATTACATTGTTAGGCTTAATGTCTCGATGAACCACAGGGTTACCACATTCTTCGGGCAGGTACAGTAATGCCGAGGCCAACCCTGTTAATATTTTGTACCTAGTTCTCCAGTTAAGAAACTCCTTTCCTATGAAACGGTCTAGGCTACCATTTGGCATAAATTCATACACTAGGAGCAGATTCTCTCCATCATGGCACCAATCTTGGAGTTGCAAAATATTTTTGTGCCTCATGCCTCCTATAGTTCATATTTCTGCCATGTACTCTCTTTCACCTATAGTTTAGAGAGTTAAAAAAATAAAAGTATAAACACAAAAACAAATTTTAGGAATCATTTGCAATAAATCGTAGGAACTAAATTACAAGTTAAATATTGTTTCAAATTACATGTGATCCACTCAAGGTGTAGCATTTTGTTAGAATCCTTTGGAGATTGTCTATTTTACAATTAAAATTTTATTTTATAAATCTTATTAGAGATATATTAGCCCATTAGCATAGGCCCAAGCCTAATTCTACTTTGTGTGCAAGCCAAGTCTCCTACTTGTACCATGTTAAATATTAGTATTGATACACCATGTTGAATATGCTAGTATAGATGCGGAAGCGAAAGTATAAAGTATAGAATACAGTAACACACGGGAGTTATGTGGTTCAGCCTAACGGCCTACATCCACGGAGGAAACCCTAAAGAGCTATATCAATAATATATTAGAGTGTAATACAAATCCTGTGTTATAATGAATCATAACATGTGTATATATAGTAAACTAAACCCTAGACTAATAGACTTCTAGTACAAGTAGGAGACTTGGCTTGCACACAAAGTAGAATTAGGCTTGGGCCTATGCTAATGGGCTAATATATCTCTAACACCCTCTCTCAAACTCAAGATAGAAGCTTGATGAAATCTTGAGATTTGATAAGGTTGAGAAGATCCCTTGAATGAAGTTTGGCTCTGTGACGGTAGTTTGAGAAAGGCAATGGTCTTGCAGTGTTGATGCGACTTCTAACTGTGGCTTGACTATACCGGAGAGTTTTGATGGCAGTAGTAGGAAGCCAAAGAAGATGAACGCAGCGAAGAAAAACACCGAGGAATAACATGTGTATATATAGTAAACTAAACCCTAGATTAATAGACTTCTAGTACAAGTAGGAGACTTGGCTTGCACACAAAGTAGAATTAGGTTTGGGCCTATGCTAATGGGCTAATATATCTCTAACAAATCTAATAGTGTATTTAAATGATGTGATACTAGATATATCTTTAGATTTATAATACTTACGTGGACTATGAAATAGATCCATTTCAAAGGGAGAGGATCATAATACTTATAAAAGCATATAATCAAGAAACAATGCAATAGAGGTAGAACAAACCTTGTTTTGAGTTTGCCGAAATCTTCTTCACAGCTATGACTTTCGGAGGAACCGAGATAATACCTTTGTAAACACTTCCGTATCCACCCTAACCCAACAAGTTTTCCTTGCTGAAGTTGCGAGTAGCTTTTGAAAGCTGCTTGTACGTAAACATCTTAGGGGCATTTGCTGCATTCCTAGATCGACTTTCTATATCCAGATCTCTCTGATTTTGATTCCTTAGTTTTCTTAAAACAGATGGAAGAAACATGCAACTGATCAATATAACCAACAAAACCATGAAATTCGTTGTTACAATGATCACTACGGTCTTGATATTGTCCTTTTTTTCAAACCCTTTATTGGTGGGAAGGAATGGCAATGGCACTGATGTGAATGCCCAATCAATGACCTTATGGCTTTCTGAGACGAGCCCCGTTGAAGCCGTAAAGCCCACAAAAACGGAGTTTGGAACTGTGTTAGACACGATTATTGATTGTTCGAGAACAGTCACTAATGGATTCCCAGAATATCCAAGTGAAATATGAAGCATATTTTTCCAACCATCGTAGTCAATTTGAACCTTGATATCTCTTCCACTTTTGAGGTCAATGTCAGTGTTGTTAAGACTCTTTGCAGCAGCTGGATTTGTCATGCTTGTTGTGTCAATGCCAATATGGTTTCCGTCTGGATCAAATTCATTCTTCTAGGGAGCTAGCATATGCTTAAATTCCAGGTCTATAGTGAAGTCAAGAATTGGTTTTTGTTTTCATCCATAGTAGTAGATTTTGGAGCTAAAACTTTTCCCCTACTACTATTTGTGTTTCATTTTCAATGCAGCCAAGTTTTATGCATAAAAAAACATTGTAAAAAGAGGAGATTAAATTCAATGCAATATGAATTTGAATTTAATTGGAATTCCTAATATATACAACTAAGTTTTATCATTAAATAAAATAAAAACAATGTACCAAAATTAAAAAAATCCATAAAAACAACCTTCTTCAGTCAAAAAAAAAAAATCATTTAAAAAAATCTCGCAACTAATTAGTATGAGAATGTCAATTGGCATTGATTATTACACATTCGTTAGTATACATCGTTTGTACACATCCCTTATTTTGTATGTTACATGTAAACATGTTAAAAAAAATATAAAAAATATGAACATATGTGAAATTATGAATATTGCATATGTAAGTGTATAATACATAACATGTGTAAGAATATTTTCCTTTTTTATGATCTGTAAGGACTCAATAATTTGTAACGATCCCAAATTTGTATTGGGTTCGAACGTTAAAGGCCCAAACAATAAATTTGTAGAGAGTGGGCTAAAAGGCTAGGTCTTGGTGAACAGACAATCGTTAGTCATGGTGTTCATGATGATCGCATAGGGGTGTACTGAGCTTATCCAAGAAGACTTTCTCCTCGGCACGACCTGGGTGGCTCCAGTCCTTGGACCTCGTCCGAGGAGCTTAATATTCTTATTATTCCTTTTACGCTAGGTTACAATGGTCCTAGAGACGATACATAATGCTCTTCACCCCCTCTTCCCGTGGATGAATTCTTACATTATATAGCCCTTCTCAGTTGATCCTGACCTTCCATCTGTTGATCAGGCAGGTAACTACTCGAGTGCTTGTTCTATCAGCCGCCTTCCCCCACCTTTTGTTAGTTGTAGTAACCGAAACCACACTGTCCAGGGGTCCTTTCCCCATTAATGCAGCCAGGACGTTTGTTGGCGCATTCAATGCGGAGGTGACAGCTTTTCCTTGAACCGCTCCTACACTGTACCCCCGTGCGCGTCCTATTGTACCCCCGTGCGCGTCCTACTGTACTCGCCCTTTCTTCTGGGAGCACTCTGGGAGATGCCTTTGATGGTGTGCCGTTCTTTCCTTCTAAGTTTTGGGATGCCAAGGACAGGATTGTCCTCGGCTACATCCCTAGGCCATTTGGACTTTCGTTGCATGTCCTCGACAACGTCTCTCCTCGGTGTGGGCTTTGAGCCCTAATGTAAAGTGGGCTGGAATTACAAATTCTCTGGCCCCACATGACCTATTTACCTAATTGTCAATGTTCTTTTTATCAATTTTAGGTGTCTTACTATCAATTCTAGGCTTGTTTGATGTATTTTTCTATTCCAAATTAATGCAAACACAAACATTAAAATAGTAAACTATATGTTTTTTTATTCTACCATATACTTACCTTCGGTTGACCGATCAAGGAGTCCAAGATACAAACCCTGGCTATTTGGTGGCGAGGGATCATTATTTTGTGCAAATATAAACGCCATTCCATCTCCTGAACCAGTTGAATTCGGGAAGGCAGAAATTCTAACAGTGAAAATGGTTGAGATATTGGCTGGCCATGCAAGCACGGGGTGGGAATATAGAACCCGGCCAACCTGGTTTTGTAGCTCAGGTGTAATGCTCAAGTATCGATCGCCTGCAGTCACTGAACCCATGCAAATAAGCGATCTATTGCTGCAGCTTTTGGAATTGAATGAGGGGAAAGAGAAGGTGATAGGGTCCATCATGGAGCTCAAAGAAGGTTGAATAAGAAAGGTAGAGAGGAACAAAAGCGAAAGCATCGTTGTAGACTTGTAGATAAGGGACACAGCATAAACCAAGGACAATTTCTCTTATGGGCATATTAAATAGTTGGGAATGTAGTTTATAATTTCTGAAAAGATGAATAAATAGGAAATCTGAATTCTATCTTTTGTATGCTTTTGGAGAATCCAATAGTTGTTAGCTTATGAGCAAGAAATGCTATTTGTTGTCCTTATATATATAGCATGCACAACACCTATATGCTAAATGAAAAGAAGAATATAATATGCTTGCCTAAACTAGATATATGCTCAATATCACCATAAAGTTGTTCTCAATATCGATCTCTAGTCATTTCGGCTTCTTATAGTTTTGTTTTGTAATGATCCACTGCAAGATAATTTATATAATTTGTACATTAAGTTTTGTTGAATTTTATGTTATTAGTAATATTTCCTTTCTTTCTCTATGATATCATGCTCTTAAAATGAGTAGAAATTATTTTATGTAATGGATAAATACAAGTCTTTTGTATTTTTACAAATATTTAAGGTCAATAATCAAGGCCCAAGCCCAATCATATTCGGTGTGTAAGCAAAGTATTATACTTGTACTACAAATCAATTAACTTTATTTTATGTATGGTTAGTCAGTTTAGTTTTCTACAAATATCCATATTAGGTTCATTGTATCATGTGATTTGTCCTTTACTCATATATTTAAGATGTTGTCCTTAAGGAATTAAAGGTTTCCTCCGTAAATATAGGTCATCAAAATTGAATCACGTAATTTTCTTGTGTTCTTTTTATACTTCCGTTAACTATAATATTTTTTTTATCTCCTACATTTTAGTAGGGCCTCTTTGATGAAGCGGGTGACGTACGACCTCAGGCTTTCGTCTTCTCGTTGTTTGATGTTTAGTATGGCAGTGGAGGACCTTCTGTGTCTTTGCCCTCCCATTAAGTGTGTAACAAAGTGCCCACTTAATTCTTTGAAGATGGAGACTGTGTTTAGGATAAGCTTGCTGAACCATACCTTTGCTGGCCCCTTCAGCATGGTAGGGAACGCTCTACACATAATCTCATCTGGCGCTCCTTGTAGGTGCATGAGTGTTTTGAATGACTCCAGGTGGTCGAATGGATCCCTTGACTCGTCATATGTTTCTACTTGCAGCATCCGAAATTTCATTGGGAGGGGGAAAGATGTTACCTTGGCGGTGAAAGGGGAGTTGGTCTGGTGGACCTGCTCATCCAAGTTGGTAGATACTCGTCCCTTCATAGCGTTCATCATTATGTCTATCTTCTCTTTCATCATCTGCATCTCCTGGGCCATGTGCATCGCATTGACTTCTATTTCAGAGGAACGGTTAGTGTCTTCCGGACCGTTCCTTCTGCTGAGTACTCTCTTCTTGGTCTTCCCTCTCTTGCCTGCTCCTTGTAGGTAGGTGACTACCATTTTGCTCGTTGGCATTTGGTTCATCGTGAGGGCCTTCTTGGTGTCGCTTGTTCCTTTGGTTCAGTTGTTGTTCCAACTCCTGGTTACGTTGGGTGAGTTGCTCTACTGCTGCAACCAGGGTTTGCATTTGCCTTTCCAGGGTGTTGGGTGGATTCCCAGTTTCCTGGTTGATGGTAGCCATTAAACGCGTTTAGACCATGCAACTCTTTTGTCTTAGAATTGTTGTCAAAGATCCCCATAGACGATGCCAACTGATGATGTGCTAAAATCGTCAGTACGTTATAGGCTCCAAGTCATTCCAATGGGTACCTGTGAATAAGAACAATAGAACCAACAGAAGGCACCAGTGTGGTACTGGCCAAAAACCCTTCGAAGGTCATGTTAGCGAATGAGAAATCTCTATCAACTCTTTTGTGAGAGAGCTATAGATTTTCTGCGTACCTGAGGAAAGATGAGGAAAGAGGAGGTCAAGTTTTTCTATAGTGGTAAGTAGTGAATTGAGATCCCCTAAAAGTGGGGATTTTTCCTTGTGGAGGGTATTTGGAATTAGGGTTTCCATGATTATAGGGTGTCTTTCCATATGAGAAAGACACGTAATAAGGCCTTGGTACGTGATGCTCAAGGCATTTCCATATACTAGCACGCGTGGGGACCACGTGTAGCCATGCTGGAACCGTCAGCCTACCCAACTCGTCGGTCTTGTAGCCCGTTGTCACTTCATTTCTTCTTGTTAGTATGAGATATAGCCATCGGCCTTGTCGTCGTCTATCTTGTAAGTACCGTCAGCTTATTAAGGATCCTACGTCACCTTAAAGCCGACGACCTTATAGAGTCTGTCTACTCTTCTTAGCCTTTCGTTTATAAGTGCTTTTCATGTTGAAAATGTCCCTATCAATGGGGATGAAATGGCTAATGAGATGGTTGATTTGGTGAGGAAGACCATGGATAGGTTGTATGATTATTACTCTTGTGTTGATTCACCAAATGTGATAGTACCAACTGAGAGTGAGAGGACATACATAGAAGGTGATACAATTGGTTGTACTAATCCATATGCGACGGTTAATTCTCGATATGTGCATTTCTTTGAGGTTGAGAAGTCTATAGGGTGTAGTAAGGAAATTGAAAAATATTTCGCTGAAAATTGTGAGAGTAGAATGGATGTGAAATTTGAGATTTTGGAGTGGTGGAAAACCAATTCAGATAGGTACCATTTAGTACCAGAATGCGCATACTTGACCCATTTCGAAGTTCACTCTCTCCTCTCTTGGTTCAAAATCTTGTTTGTGCTCAAAACTAGCTGCAAGCCCATGTCCCAATTTCTTTTCGTAAGTCAAAGGACGAGATGGAGGCATTGGAGGATAAATTTCATGACTTAGGTAATATGGTTAACTTCCAAACTTCTTGTCTATTAAGTGTTATTAAATGTGTTATATACTTGAGCAAAATTTAATCTATTGCCTCAATTTTGTCTTTTTTAGTTTTGAACCAAGCAACAACAACAGCAAGTTGTAGTTCCTACTCAAGCAAAGGTGGTACTTGTACCACAGTTAGTATTGATGAATGATCACTGACCAGGTATGTTTCTGCCCTTGTAATTCTTGTTGATATTGGTTACTTCCCTTTTGGTCATTCTGTAGTTTTGTTCTTTGTCTTTATATATTATTGATAAATATTTTCCCCCCTTGTATTGTAGGAGGAAGGAAGGTTGCATTTTGTATAGGAGGCAATTTTTTGGATATATTTTGGAAGATTTTTTGGACAGATGTATAACTTTTCTAACTATACATGAACTCTTGCTTATAGGAAGGAAAACTTAGCATCTATGTAGGCTTTCCTTTCTATAAGTTACAGACTTGTTAACTATAGATAATAAAGTAGTTCTTTACTGCTTTAGGGAAGCTATTTTTTGGAAATACTTATAGTATTTCATAATTGTAACTAATTATATATATTGCTGGGAATATTGCCTACTGCCTTACATACTTGTGCAATAACTGCCTTCTCTGCTGCCTTTATGGCTTACTATATATATATATATGTGGAATTATGAAAATGTTCTAGTATTTATAGCAATGCTTGCTGCTGTGTGGTTCTAGAAATTTACTTGATGTATGGAATAGTTGGCAAGTTTAATGTGTTCAGATTGACTTTTATATACCTAAGTTTTTTTGAGGCAATTTTGAGGTACTGCCTAGTGCCCAAGCCTTTAGGCTTGGCAATTTGAAAAATATTTGTTGTAATGTGTGGATGATTAACAGGTGGTAAAAAAAATGGTATTTTATGCGTTTTTATTTGTTTGATTAATGCCCAGGTTTTACATGCTATTGATGTTTAACAAGAAATGATATTTTGTGTGTTTTTATTTGTTTGCTATTGTGCCCAGGTTTTACTTTGTATTTTTTTTTGGTTTCCAAATGTCAATATGTGGGTTATGGGAAGTGTAAATTTGGACTGATATTGCTTTAAGCAGAGCTTGAAAGCCCATTTTAAAAGAAATGAAGTAAAAAAGAGGCCCAATTTGATATGACAAGATTCAAAAACTTTTTAAAACCTTGTAATTTAGAAAGCCCAATAATTTTGGCCAAAAATGCCCAAAATAATAAAATTCATGAAAATCTACAAATTTGGCCTAATATGTGGCCCAAACCTGCCAAACCGTTGAATCCAACCCATCCTAACCGATGACCCGACTCGGCGGGTCCGACCTATTTTCGGGTGAGTGCGGGTCAATTTTTCAACGACCTGACCCAATCGGGTTGAGTCTGGATTAGGCCTAAACCCGGGCTAACCCAACCCACGGATAGCCCTAATTATGATGGCAAAGTTGTAAAAAAACCAAACTTTTAGGACCCACTCTCCCCACTTATCACTATCAAGTCAGACCCATACATCAATCACCAACAGCAATTTCTTTTTTCTTCTTCTTTTTTCCTTTTCTTTCTTTCTTTCTTTCTTTCTTCTTCAAACCTACTCCAAGGCTTCTTTTTTTCCTCGTCTTCTTCTTTATTTTCTTTCTTATTCAGACCCACTCCAATGTTTTTACTTTTTGGTTCTTCTTCTTCTTTCTTTTTCTTTCTTTCTTTCTTCTTCAGACCCACTCTACCATTTTCATACATGCATACATTTATACCTAGAAACAAAAACTCATGCCTCATTTTCGTGATTTTGGTTTTCAATCTAAGGATTCCTGGGTTTGGGTTTGGGATTTCTGTGTCTATGGGTTTGGATTTGGCAATTTGGATCGCCAATCTAAAGATTTTATGTTGGTGGGTTTGGATTTTCTGTGTTTGTAGTTGTGACTTGAAGCTTGGGCTGTGATGGAGGTGGGTTTGTGTGGTTGATGGTTGGAGAGATTTTTCTGGTGTCTTTTCGAGTTATGCAGGGCAGGGATTTTGTTTGAAACTTCCTTGGGAATTTTTGGCTTTGTTTAGAGGGTTGTCTGGGAAAAGGGAGAATTGTTCTGGGTGATTTTTGGGTTTGGAATTGAAGGGAGTGTTGACGTTGTTGCAGAGGGGAGAAGACATGATTCCTTAGCTGATTGTGCAGCATTGCTCGTCTTGAGAGGGATCAATTTTTACGAGCAATTATGCATTCCTGGGTTTTTTGATGGGAGAATATGAAGTGGAGGAAGAGCAGAAATTAGAATGCAGGGAGGAACCAAGCAGTTCTGTTTACTGTCAATGGGGTGGGCTCCACCACTTTGGCAAAAAGTGGTGTTAGAAGCTGAGATATGTAACTCAGTTTTGTAACCAAACAAAAGTTTTGGAGTTTTGGAGTTATAGGGAGAATTGAGTTATGAGTTATGAGATTTGAGTTTGAGTTTTGAGTTATAAAACTGAGTCATGACCAATCCAAACGAGCCTTATTGTTTCTTTCCCAATTAGTTAAACCATAGGTGTGATGATTTACCTCAAAAGTGAGGTCTTTGATTCACGTTTATAAGATGAAGAAACAGGATATTACCAATGGTACACAAGAGCGAGTTAATCAGAGGATATTGCTGATTGATGATTTTGTAATTTCTCTACCTTTGATTTTGCTGAAATAATTTATTTTATTTTAGTTCGAGAAAAATCCTAAATTATACTTTCTAAAAATTGCATCCCAAATATTTTGAAAATTGTGCAATTTTTTTTTAAGTAAACAATAATACTTATTAAAACACACACAAAAATAATAATATTAATGTTTTAAACCAGATTTATAATACATTACCTAACCAGAGTACAACTACAAAAGGGTTTTAAAAGGGCCTAACTTTTGTAGTTGTAGACAATTGTGCAAATTGATTATGTTAATCCTTATCAAATGGTAAAAGGACCAATTTTATGGCTTAAAAATGCCAAAGCCTATCTAAGACCCTTGTTCATCCCACTTTGACTTGGTTTAACCAAGTTTGACTAGGTTAACCGAATCCACCCAAAAACATTGAATTTCATAAGCCCACCTCGAAATCTCAATTCTAGAACATTTTGAAGTTTCAGGTTTAACCATTATTCACCAATGTTTGAACGAAATTTGACTTATCTGATTAGGGTAAATCGAGATCCATGTGAAGAAGATGAAGTTCTCTTTAAAAAGATTGCTCACAAGCACAAATCGAGCTCAAAATAAGTGAGATATTGCAGAATCATTAAAAAGAAAAAAACTATCTAAACATTGGCAAATTTTATTAAGTTTTGCAAATTAAGTTTGACCACAATCAAAGTAGAAAGAAAACATATCCAAAAATTTCCTCTTCAAAACACCCACCTTCCATGTGGAATAAGTTTTCAACCATAGCCCCAAAATAACAGAAAATTTGCATAATTGGAAATTTGGCAACAATACCAATAACATTGAAAACGAAGGTCCGAAAGGCAGTCAACTAAGTGTATGAAGTTGAGACGTCAAAAACGCAAAATGGAAAGTAAACTATGTTTAGAAGAGAGTCTTAAGGAACGGGTTCATGGTAAGCACCACTTTCCCATTGATTTTTATTTTCTAGGGGAAGGAAAATACTACAGAGTAATAACCTTCCTTTATTCGCCTAAAACAGAAACCTCTAATTGGGATGTGAATCATGAGTCTCATTATTTTGTTGGATATTTTTAGAGCACTAATAGGCCCTTCAACAACACCGAGGTGGTCCAACAGTTAGGATAATTGCCTTCCAAGCAACAAACCTGAGTGTGTCTCCTAACAAATGCATGCTGTGATTTTGTTTTCAAATTTATTTCTTTTGGCTTTCAACTTCCCAGTATCTCACAATCATCCAAGGTTTACTGCATTGATGACATTAAAATGCGCTTTTATCCTTTCGAAAAGTTAAAGAACCTTTGCACTACATAGTCATATACAGGGACAGAGCTATTCTTTGGCTTTGGGGGGAAGTAGCCCTCCTAAAATTTGGAAAAAATTACTAGTATATGCATATAAGTAATAATTTAGCAATTTGGTTCAATAAAATTACACTTAGCCACCATTAGAAATAGCATACTCCAAAAAAAAAAGCCCAATAACAGTATCACAAAAGTTACAAAAATTAGCCCAATTTACCAATTTTACCAAAATAAAAAAAGCCCAGCCCTTAAATCCCAAAGAAAAAAAAAATCACAACTAAGAGAGAGTGAGAGATGCTGAACGGAAAAAAGAGGCAAAAAGGTAGTGTCACTGCAGCACAACACGAGGTTACATTTGGCATTGATTGGAAAAGACAATTTTTTTATTATTCAGCTTATTTTTACTACTATTCATGAATCTTATTGCATTTTTTGGTACTATTCATGAGTTTCACTGTATTATTTCAACTAGCTTTTAGCTTTATTTACAGTATTTTCAGCAAAAAGTTCTTAGTTTCAGCTAAATAAGTTATTTCCAAACGGACTTTGAGTATACAAATACATGCAAAATTGATGTTTTGAAGGACACAAGAGAGAGAGAGAGAGAGAGATTACAGTGGACAAAATAAAGAAAAAGGAAAAAGATGAAACAAAGCAAGAGAAACAAGTGAAGAAGGAGAGGGGGGAAATAAAAATGATTAATTGTGTGGATGTAAAAAAGGTGGAGAAAAAAGAAAAGAAAAAGAAAGGACTAGAAAATAAGGAATGAGTGGAGGGAATAAAACATAAGAAAGCACAAATAAAAATTGTGACATGTAGGTGGGTGGGAAAACTACAACCATGGGCCTAGTTAGGATTATATTTATGGTAGAGATATTTCTTTTGAGAGAGAGTTTCAACCTATGACGTCTACTCTTGATGATAACTCTTTATTATTAAACCTAGACACCAATCGGTTTTTGGTGTAGGCGGGGATTGAACCCTAGATCTCTTATTTAACCATCAAAGATTTTACTAGTTAAGTTAACTGAAACCCACTATAATAGAGATATAAGTGGAAAAAAAAAAAAGAAATTTGGTCAATAATTACTAAAAAGATAATATAATTCTAGTATAATATATTTTTATTTTACTATATATTAGCTTAATATATTGGGATTACACAATGTGGAGATTATATATATATATATATATATATAAAGTACTATCTTGACTCCCTTAATTTGTTAATACTAATTAGAGTTTCATAATAATTTTTCTTTTATACTACAACTCCCTAATTTGGAATCCTGGCTCCGTCCTTAGTCATACATTTTAATTTCAAATCCTACTAAGTACAGCTCAATAGTTTCATGGGATAATTAATCATGTCAAGACAAAAACATTATGGGATATTTGTTAAAAGAGCATAGAAGACATTTTTGACAAGAAAAGGGTAGTGGGCGATTTTGGGAACTACGTTAAGCATTAGCAAGGGAATAGGGATTTAGAGCTTTTAAAAAGGGATGTCTATTCCTCATTTTAAGGAATAGAGATTCATATGAAATGATTATTACACATAATAAAAACATAACTAAACAACTGTATAGCTAAACCATAGGAATAGTTATTACATTACAATATCTATTACTGTCTACCAAACATCTCCTATGTCACTACTAGTCACATTGGACCTCAATCTCATCTAGCGATGGCATAGATGATTGAAGCAATGCAGAGCCACTTTTTGAGCCAAAATTGATATCCGTGGTTGTTGTGGAAGAAGAAGAAGTAGAAGAGAACGATACATGTTCTCCACTAGGTTGATTTCCTGGAAAATTTATTAAGGGCTTGTTTGGGTTCATAAGTGATGCCATAGATGATTGAAGCAATGAAGAGCCATCAGTGGCTGTTGTGGAAGTAGAAGAATTAGAAGAGAAAAATACAAATGCTCCACTAGGTCGATTTCCTGGCGAATTCATTATGGGCTCATTTGAGCTCATAAGCGATGCCATAGATGATTGAAGCAATAAAGAGCCATCAGTGGTTGTTGGGGAAGTAGAAGAATTAGAAGGGAAAACTACATATACTCCACTAGGTCGATTTCCTGGCAAATTCATTAGGGGCTCGTTTGGGTCCATAAGAATATTCACCACTTTTCTCATCTTGGGCCGAAACATTGAATCTGGGTGCAAACATGCAAGCCCTACAATCAATGTCCTCTTCACTTGCTCCTCGTCAAATTTGCCTTGGAGCATTTGGTCCACACACTCGAGCAATCCATTTTCCCCGTATAAATTCCATACATAGTCTACTAGACCATGTTCATCCATGATATCCTTTGATCTTTTCCCACACACAACTTCAAGTACTACCATGCCAAAGCTATACACATCAGATTCAGGGGTAGCCTTTCCTATGAAGCCCATTTCTGGTGCCAAATATCCTGGAGTCCCTGCTAGCATAGTTGTAACAGAGGCATCATTTTGGAGAATTCTTGCAAGACCGAAATCACCAAGATGAGCATTGAAATCAGAGTCTAACATTACATTGTTGGGCTTAATGTCTCGATGAACCACAGGGTTACCACATTCTTCGTGCAGGTACAGTAATGCCGAGGCCAACCCTGTCAATATTTTGTACCTAGTTTCCCAGTCAAGAAACTCCTTTCCTATGAAACGGTCTAGGCTACCATTTGACATAAATTCATACACTAGGAGTAGATTCTCTCCCTCATGGCACCAACCTTGTAGTTGCACAATATTTTTGTGCCGCATGCGTCCTATGGTGCATATTTCTGCCATATACTCTCTTTCACCTTTAGTTTGAAGAGTAAAATAAACAAGTGTAAGCACAAAAACTAATCCTGACAAATTAAGGAATTAATTCGGATATAATTATAGGAAGTACATGAGTATTTTGTTGTTTCAAAATAAATATGATGTACTCACGGTTTATTATTTTGTTAAGATCCTCAAATGGAGAAAGTCCATTTTATTGTTAAAGATTTTATTTCATATATATCTTCAAATTAGTAATATTTAATATATCAATTTCAAATGGATCAATCTAAACCGTGAAGAATATTATCAAGAAACAATGCAATAGAATTAGAACAAAGTAACAAACCTTGTTTTGAGGTTGCCGAAATCTTCTTGACAGCTAGGACTTTTGGAGGAACCGAGATAATACCTCTGTAAACACTTCCAAATCCACCCTTACCCAACAAGTTTTCCTTGCTGAAGTTGCGAGTAGCTTTTGAAAGCTGCTTGTACGTAAACTTCTTAGGGACATTTGCTGCAATCCTAGATTGAGTTTCTATATCTAGATCTCTCTGATTTTTCTTCCTTAACTTTCTTAAAACAGATGGAAGAAACATGCAAGTCACTATAACCAACAAAACCATGAAACATGTTGTAACACTAACCAATACGGTCTTCTTGATTTTGTGGTCCTTTTCATGCCCATTGTGGATGGAAGAGAGTGGCAACGGCACTGATGTGAAAACCCAATCAATGACCTTATGGCTTTCTGAGACAAGCCCCGTAGAAGCCGTAAAGCCCACGAAAACGGAGCTTGGAACTGTGTCAGACATGACTATTGATTGTTCGAGAATGGTCACTAATGGTTTCCCAGAATATCCAACTGAAATTTGAAGCATGTTTTTCCAACCATCGTAGTCAATTTTGACCTTGATATCTCTTCCACTTTTGAGCTCAATGCCAGTGTCGTTAAGACTCTTTGCTGCAATCGGATTTATCATGCTTGTTGTGTCAATGCCAATATGGTTTCCGTCTAAATCATATTCATTCTTGAAGGTGTCAAGCTCCACAGCTAATTGCCGAACAATACCTACATTTCCATTTTATTTGACACTTTAAAATATATTTTCAAATGCTTTTTCCTAACAAATTAAACCGATCAATTGGCTCAGTTCCTTGTGATCCAAACCTCCAAGTTCGTTGACTCTAGGCAGCTAGTATATGCTTATATTCCTGAGTCTATAATGAGGACAAGAATTGGTTTGTGTTTTTCATCCATAGTGTTAAGGTTGTTGTGTGATTGTATGTGATAATTAAATGAAGAGAAGAATCATAAAAGATAGAGCACACACAAATGTTTACGTGATTTGGCCTCAGTGGTGGCTCTAGGAATATTTTTTAAGGTGATCACTAAGAAATTTAAATTATACAAAATCTAATTGAAAGTTCGGATTTATGTGAAAACACAAGAACTTGTTTAGACCCCCAATTAAAATTACGGCTAGATTGTTTTTACTCTAACTTATCTAAGTGCGGAATAAGAGTAAATGAAGTGCAATAAACCAATAACTATTTTAGTGCATAATCATGAACAAACAACAATAAAAATAAAGCACAAGAATAAGGGAAAAGAGATACAACCACAAGATAACACCAAGATGTGTTATCGAAGAGAAAACTGAATAACTCGGCGAAAAACTTCTCCGCGACCCTCCCAAGTCGAAATCGATCCACTAGAGAATAAAGTTGGAGTACACGAATAACAAAAAACCCTCTAAGTCTAATCTACCCAATGTACTTGAGCTCTCCAAGCTCCTGCTACCAACGGACTTCTCAGAATCATGTCTTCTCTAACTTTCCGGATCCCACAATAAGCCCGATTGCATCCATCAAGCCTTACTGGTTTCTTTTGGCAAATTCCTGAAACTTTTCAAACTCCAAAACATTCTCTACACTCTACATAGGTGTGGGTTGTGTTTGGATACAAATCTCCTCTTAAGGTATGACAATGAGAGAGAGAAAGAGAATATACTATAATGATTTCTCATTAAGGATAAGTAACTCTCTCTCTAAAAGATAGGTATGTTGTCTTGTAGAAAACCTATCTAGAGTTTTTCTTCCTAAATAGCCTCTCATACTTTTGTGGGTAATGAGTGTATATATAGTATGAGTGAAGGGTAAGAAAGTCACACTTAAAATCCTCCAGGCAGAACGTTTCGCGAGTACTTTGCGAGAAGGCCTTACCCATGAGACAGTCGCGAAATCGACAGCCTGGCATGACTCTTCAGCTTCCAGCATGTGCTTCTCACGTACCCTTTTCACGATATACTCTTCTCACGAGTTAATCGCGAAATTGTACTGATTCTTCATTTCATGCTCGATTCTTCGCCAACTTAATATTAAACCGAATGCAATAAAATCCCCCAAAATACAAGAAACAAAATTATAGCAATTATAACGTTTTTTGTCATGGAATAAAGCCAACATAAAATATAGTTGTAAATCAAAATTTTACGCTAATAAAAAAATAAAATCAACATCACAAAAAAAAAAAAAAAAAAAAAAAGCAAATAAATGAAGTATTACAATTTCTTTCTACTAACAAAGAGAATGAAAAAATGGTCTGAAAGGAGATAAAGTGGAAACTAAGAATGATGAGATGAGTGTAATAAATTTAGAGATATTCTAAAATGATAATACAGAAGCAAAAAATGTAGAGAGGGAGCAAGAGAGAGAGAGAGAGAAATGGATGATTTTTGTTACAATTGCAAACCAAGTCACTAAGAAGAGAAAAATTGTTGCGATTGCAAAGTCAAAAAGAACATAACTACTGGCACCGCCAAAAAGAACTCACTACCATAGTATTACTCTTAATACCATTTTTTAAGGGTGAAAAAAAAGAAGAAATTATGGATTATTTTTATGTAATGGGTTGGATGAGTTACAAATTTGAATGATTCAAAATTTACAAAGTCAAAAGATAACATACCCTCAGAACGTAGACGACCCATAGCACTAGTGTAAGGAGGGAAGGCACCCCTTCTTACTTCAATTGGGTTGCCATTCCAAAACCCAAGAATAAAGAAAAACTGTCTTCCAAAGTCTATTAGACGTAGGAAGAGACTCAATCATCCTATAGCCAAAGTCTCTAGCTGAAAATTGGCAAAATCCAAGAAACTTGTAGATCTCGCAGGTTTGTAATAGTAAAGGAACCCGTCCACTGTGAGAGGATGATTCCCTTCAAATGCTTCTCTCCACAAAACTTGCATTGCCACAATTATCCTCCAACCATTGGGGTTAAGTTGGTTGAGTCCAATACCTAAACCATGGACGAGTTCCCTAGCAAAAGTGTTTAAAGGCAACCTCAAACCACCTAAAAGGTAGGATTCGTATATACCAACTCTAGGGGAATCTAGAGTATAACACCATTTACCAAGAGCAGGAAGACGAGTGTGAACGTCCATAGGAATCTGGTACATATTCCTAAGTGTATGAAGCCTATCTGCCTTAATTTTGGATAGAATGTTCATGGCACAACATTCCAACACATCGTCCACCTGATCAAAAGAAGGTGGGATGAATGACGTAGGAGCACTATGTTGATGGGCAGACGATTCAGATGCTACCCTTTTCCTCATCTCTTCCTAGAAAACCTTTAAAGGAATTCCAGTAGTACCAGACGAATACCGTTCGTTCGAGGAAGTACTCTCACAACTACTATCCCCATTACTATCACTACTACTATTGCTATAATTATTCTCATCATGATATTCATCTATCTCTCTGTCGTCCTTATCACTAGACGAGGAAACTATGATTTTAGCCATAAAGAAAGCTTTAAAGAAGAAAACCTTAGATAAGGAAGGAGATGATACCTGATTCTAGATGGAGAGGACTAAGGATGAAGGAGGACTCCTAGACGAGGCGCGAAGGACGAATGATGTCAGAAAAGAAAATATGAGAAAGTGATAGGGTAAGAGAGAGATTAAGCTATTTATAGGGGACCAAGTGGGTCATTGAAATGACACGGACCAACCAGAAGATGCCTTGTGGCCATTTTTTTCAAGGAACGAAGTGACGCGACCTCCTAACCACTATGATCAAGCCACATGGCAGCATCTATATCGGTTGATTTCACCAAGTCATTTAGCACCACGTGTATGACCCATCAACTAATCAGAAAGTGCAATGTAAAAATAAAAAGTAAAAATAAAAAGAGAAGAAAAGAAGAAAAGGAAACAAGTACGACGAAGGCATAGACAACCTATGGACAAGGGGACAACTGATGGTGATCAACAACATGTATTCTTCGTCCATAGTGTCCAAGATCAACAATGTCCAAAACAACCTTCAAAAAGGAAAAAGAAGTACGCATCACAAATATAAAATAAAGACTTGCAACCAGGTCACTGGTTGTCCAGCAAGGATCTGGTCATCTAAGGAAAGTACTGTCGTCCATACAATATTCAAGTATGGACGACTAATAAACACTTAGTAAATTTTCGAGTGTTTTCTACAATCTCAAATGGTTAGCCCACTAACTCACATCTCGGAACGTGTGGTGAATTCCCCAAAATTCGCTCCACATTTCCCACTAAGTCCACACATCCCCCCTGATATTAGTGGCGCCCAACAAGTAGACCAACTCCAAACTCTCTATAAAAGGACCAAGCCTCATCTAGCTAAGGTACGTATTCACTATTCATCCACTCACTACTCTTGTGATCTAGAGAGAGAACTGACTTAATTGTCGGAGGGTCCTTGGTCGGTTCACCCCGGTCACATTTGATAGTTATTTTCTTCCTTCTCAAGTCACCTAACCGTGGTGGAAGCTTGTAGCATTTAACCTACTGATTTTCGTGAATTATCAAAATTCAATACAATTATGTATTTAAATTTAATGAAAAACTTAATAAATATATATATATATATATATCTCACAACTAATTAGTACGCGAATGTCAGGTTGTATTGATTATTGCACATTTATTTGTATATATCGTATGTACACATCATTCATTTTGTATGTTAAATGTGAATATGTTTAAAAACTGCGGACAACACATGTGAAATTATAAACATTATGTGCACTAGTGTATAGTTAGGGTCCATTTGGCTGGAATGGTGAAAAAATT
This sequence comes from Quercus lobata, assembly GCF_001633185.2. NCBI lineage: Eukaryota > Viridiplantae > Streptophyta > Magnoliopsida > Fagales > Fagaceae > Quercus > Quercus lobata. Next base: position 22,075,182 of record NC_044905.1, on the reverse strand, counting down.
AGAGAATTGAAAATATTGAAGGGATAGAAAAGTGAAAGAATTGAATAGATTTAGTTTTCTTTCATATGTGTTTGGTTGAAAGGATGGAAAAATAGAAAGATGGAAAACTTTTTTTGTTTAGTTGAAAAGAAAAATGAGGAATAAAAATAAAATTGATAAAAAATTACTTTTATGTCCCTATTAGATAAAACAAAAGTAATACATTATATTTTTATTAAAATTTTATGTATCAATGAATACTTCATAAAAAAAAAATAAAAAAAAAATCATAAGAAGTTCAAGAATATAAACGGTTTTCTTTAAAAATAAAAATTAAAAAAAATAAATAACGTGAAAAGAAACCAAAAAAGAACTTTGTGAACGGGGGCTCGGTGAAGAGCCAGGAGAAAAAAGACAAAATGTTCAATTTTTTTAACATGGCTGGGTGAAGAGCGCATGAACTTGTGAATGTGGCAGCAGCTAGTTCAAATTTTTTTTTTTCCAAAATGGAGGGGTAATTTTGTCCAAAACGCCAATGAGCTTTTGCTCTTTATTTCCACTCTCATTTTTTTCCCAATTTGGTTAGGTGAAGTTTCGGTGGGTGCCGACAGAAAACTGAGTCTCACCAATTTTATCCCCCTTCCTTCTTTCATCCAAACACCCTTCTCACCCGTTTTCTCCCATATTTCTCACTTTTTTTTTTTTTTTCATCTTCCCCAAAATCAATCCAACCAAACATAAAATTAATATGTAATAGTAATTTTTCCTTTTCTATATCCCATTTGGAAAAAATGCTCATACACTCCTAAATTTTAATACAGTGGCCATTACATCTCTAAACTTTTATTTTAACCAATTTAATCAGTTATGAATTGCCACTATCACTATCACTAAATTATCACTATAAATTGTCAACTTTTATATTAGTCAACAATGAATTGTCACTATTAACTTTTATTTTAACTAATTTACTCCTTAAACTTCGCACATATACCAAATCACTACCTCAGTTAGTCTCTGTTAAAAATTTTAACAAATATGCATGTGAGACACACTTGATGTTTAACCTACCAAATCTGAAATCTGAGAAGAAGAGAAACGTTCTAAAGTGAGAGAGAGACGATGATTAGAAGTTAGAACCACTGTGGCATCCCTACCTCTGCGCCGGAAATTTTGTCCCACCGTCCATGGTCCCGTCACGCTGTTCAATTGCATATCCATCTCTTGTTCGATAGCCACCATGTTACTGACATTTGCATTCCAAATATTTTCCAAGATGCGTCAATTTTGAGACTTTATTATCTTACAATGAACTCTGATTTACAAGGCTGGATGTCTTCACTGATGTTTGACGATGAATTCCTTGGAAGCTACAATCAACAACCAGACCAAATCCAATAACCGAAATAGCCGAGTCCCCCACAATCTTTACCAACCCAACAAAGAAAACTAACCAAAACCCACCAATCAAATTCCAAATCCCAACAACGCACACCGAATTCATCAAAACCCCTTTTTTTTTGTAAAAAGAGTTACATATAAATTCCTTTAATCAAAAACTAAATTGAAAAAAAAAAAAAAAAACTTTGTTTTATTTAAGGTTCTTGGAGATCAAAGTGTAGGAGCTTTAGAGGCGTAATTCCCCTGTCCAGATCCATTAACCTTCCTAAAATTGAAACTAACTGGTTTTCGAAATTCTCGACTTTTTTTTTTTTTGGGTTTGTGGTGCGGATCCATATATACTGTTGAATGGCACTGCGAGACCACAGATGGCAAGATGGATTTCTGGCGGCGGAGGGAGGGATGTTGCGGTGGTTTTGACCGATAATCTCTCTCACTCAAAACGTTTCTCTATTCTTCCACTGAGTTCAGATTTCAGATTTGGTATTTTAAATGTCGTGTCTCACGTGCATATTCTGTTATAATTTTAACAGCAACATGAGTAAAGTTTAAGATTAAATTGACCAAGTTTCAAAAAAAAAAAAAAAAAAAGATTAAATTGACCAATAGAAAAGGTCAAGGGTATAACGACAACTACTCTAAAGTTTAGGGGGGGTGGGATGGCATTTTTCCATAGCCTATTTAAACTTTTAAATGTCGTGTCTCACGTGTTTGATATATTTTTCTATCCCAAATTAATGCAATTTATATTTCCAGGAAAGGGTCTAAAATCCAAACAGAAACATTAAAATATTAATACATATAAATAAATATATAAATATATATATATATATATATATACTTACCTTCGGTTGACCGATCAAGGATTCCGAGAAAGAAGCCATGGCTATCTGGTGGCGACGGATCAAGATTTGGCGCAATAATAAACGCCATTCCATCTCCTGAATCAGTTGAATTCTGGAAGGGAGAAATTCTAACAGTGAAGATGGTTGAGATATTGGCTGGCCATGCAAGCATAGGGTGGGAATACAGAACCCGGCCAACCTTGGTTTTTAGCTGAGTGAAATTGCCGGGTTGTGGCTCCGGTGTAATGCTCAAATATCCATCGACTGCAGTCGCTGAACCCATGCAAATAAGCTCTCCATTGCTGCAACTTTCAGGATTGAATGTGGGGAAAGAGAAGGTGATAGGGTCCATCACGGAGCTCAAAGAAGGTTGAATAAGAAAGGTAGAGAAGAACAAAAGCAAAAGCATGGTTGTAGATTAGGGACACAGCATAAACCAAAGACAGTTTCTTATGAGCATATAAGAACTGAGTTTAGATTGGAATGTAGTTCATTATTCCTAAAAGATGAGAGGGTGTTTAGATTGGGTGAAAAACAAGTTATATTTCATCACCCATAATCCAAAATACAGAGCCATTCTTTGGCTTTGTCCCCCTAAAATTTGGAAAAAACCACAACTGAGATAGAGTGAGAGATGCTGAATTGAAAAGAGATAGAGAGAGAGTTTATGGTGGACGAAATAAAGTAAAAGGAAGAAGATGAAACAAAACAAGTGAAGAAGGAGAATGTAGAAATATAAAAATGATTAATTGTGTGGATGTAAAAAAGGCGGAGAAAAAAAAGAAAAAGAAAAAGAAAGGCCTAGAAGATAAGGCAGAGGTGGAGCCGTGGAGGATAATAAAACAGAAGAAAACAAATATAAAAATGGTGGCATGTAGGTATGTGGGAAAGCTAAAACCAATGACATAATTGGGAATATGGGATAACATTTATGGTAGAGATATGAGTGAAAAAAAAAAGAATGTAATTTGGTCCATAATTACTAAAAGGATAATATAATTCTAGTATAATATATTTTTTTACTATATATGAGCTTAACATATATATATATAACTTCTTTGATTTGTTAATAAGAATTAGAGTTTCATGATAATTTTTTTTTTAATACTACAGTCGCTAACTTGGAATCTTAGCTCTGTCCTTACTTAATTGTTCTTATCGCTCAATAATTGACTTTGAGGGATGAAAGGCGGAAACACATTTTCGTTGGGTCCATAGTCAACTAGTGGATCCCACCTACGTGTAAAGTCACCACCCACATTTAAAGTCACCATCGATGGCAGCTCACCAACAGCTACAATACTGTTCACTTACCAGCTTTTTTCTTTTTTTTTCCTCATTTCTCCCTAACTTTCACTTTCCCTTACCAATTTTTCCAGCCTCCATTGTTCTCTGTTTCTGAAAAGGTGGGCTGATGCTCTAAAATCTCCATGATTCGGTGTAGTGAAAGCTGCTTTCCCTCTTCTTCTTCTATAGATCCAGGCCTTGCTACCCATTTTCTTCGGTGAAAGCTCTTGGGTTTTCGTTTCTGTTGTGAAGCTGTGGGTCTCTCTACTGCAAGTTACTCACATGCCATGGTCATCCTCAACCTCTCAGTCTCGCGTCTTAGTTATAATTTTTAATTTCTATTGTTGGAGAACATTGTTGGTGCATCTAATAGAGCACGTAACAAAGCTGGGCTTATCCCTTCGTAACAGTAGTTTGTATTTGTATATATCTTATCATTTGATAGCTATTTGATTTGGATATCCAGTCACCATATACTATACAATAAAAATTAAGCTTAGAAATCATGGTTATGCCAAATAATTACATGATTTTCAAAAAAAAAAAAATTATTACATTAAATTGCTGAAATTTTTTTAAATTTTTAGATTTTTCAATAAATTCATTAACTTAAGTTTTTAGATTAAATTTTTTTTTTTTAATCTTTATCAACTTTTTTGAATAAAGTAACAATAAGTATTCTAATGAACTTCTTCTTCTTTCTTTTTTTTTTTAAAAAAAAAATTTATAAATTAACAATTTTACTAATTTATGTTAGTATTTTATTTTAATTTTTTGGGATAAACATTTATCCTACATCATCAATTTCCTAATAATAAAATAACAAATTTAAAAGTATTAATTTTTCTTCACAAAATTTTTTCTTTTGGAATAAATAACAAAAAAATAGCTAATATTTATTAACTTTAACGTAAACTAAAAAAAAAAAAATTCTAATAACATTAACTATATTTTTGGGATAAAGTAAAAAAAAAAAAATATATATATATATATATATTTATATATATGTAATTAACATAAATTTTTTAATTACGTAAACTATTTTTTCTTTCTGTTCATATCAAATTATCAACTTCTTCATAACTAAAGATTATTTAATATAAAGTGGGGGTATATATACGGTTTGGTATATTTTTCCCTTTTTCCTACCGTACAGTTTCTTGATGTATTCTTTCCTTCTCATACTTACCTTATCTATGAAACTTTCATGTATGTATTTTGCCTTCTTCTTTTTTTGTTTTTTCATAAAATTCCCTTCTTTATTTTTTTTTTCATCAAATTGAATATGTTTTGTGTGCGGGTTGCCTTTTGTTTAAGTTATTTTTGTTAACTTTGATCTAATTTATATGCTTTTATGGTTTTTAGAATCAATTGTATATCTTCCATGAAAACTAATATATTAATTTTAACAAAAATTTTATTCACTTTTTGTAAGATCTGTTTTCCAATATATGTAGATCCCACAAGTAGCCATGAGACCAAGATTTGAGCATCCAAAACCATGATAATGAACATCACTCCACAAAGAATGGAGACAAAAAATTGATTAAATATAAAAAAGGGTGATGTAAAAACAATGGATATTTAAGGTGATGTGAAATCTCCATGACTTCATTGCCTCCCCCTTCCTGTTAAAGTTAATTCAATTTTCATGTGAGTATCTTTACTTTGATTCTAATTCCATATATATTTTTTAATGCTTAGAAATTAATATTGTTTGTAATTATTGAATTCAAAGTTTCTTTGTATCTGTAAGGACGCGATTCGTGGCGGACCGTAACAGTGTCGGGTTCGCACGTAAAAAGGCCCCTAACAATATCATTTGTAGAGCGTGGGTTTGGAAGGCTAGGCCTTGATTGACAGGCGGCGGGCTTTCGCGTTGTTCGTACGAGTTTAAGTTTTCCTTCACCCCTGGAGACTTTCTCCTGGAGGTGGGCTGGGAGGCTCTGGTTTTTGGCCATTTTTCCCACCCTCTCTATAGATTACTTACTTTTCCTTTTATACTAGCTCGCGTCCACTGTCCTTCGTCCACGCGTAGGGTTAAACTTTCCAAGATTGATACTTGTCCCATCAGTCCATATTCAAAGTCGTTTAGGGATGGTTGTAAAAGCCAAAGAATGCGGTTCTGTCAGGTTCAGAGCATTAAATGGCAGTAACAGCAGCTTTCCCTGGATATTTTAGATCTTTCTTCCAAGTTTCAGTCCTATACTGTCTTTACCTCTCTTTCAGGGGGGGAACTTTGGGTCTGCCGAGGACTGAGCTGTCCTCGGCGGCATCCATAGGCTATTTTGTCGAGCTTGGGCCATAACCCTCCTCGGCTTGGGCCTTCGGATTCTCCCCGGGTAGATAGGCCTGGCCCATAAATCATTTGGGCCCCACAGTATCTATATATTTATGTGTGTGTTATTGTGAATTTTGCTTTCAAATTTTTTATTTATTTATAAATTTGGGTAGTTTTAATTTGTAAATTTGGGATGATTGCTTGGGGTTAAAGTAAAAATATTAGGTCAATTTTAATCATAATTCATGCAATAGTAGGGTGTTAGATGTTGATATTAATTTTATGCTTATTTACATTAATTAACATAAACATCTTAGCATGTTTAGTATCGATATTAATTTGACACTTTGAGATGCAAGCGCTTCATTATATTAGTTTGTATTTGTGTATATCTTATCATTTGATAGCTATTTGATTTGTATATATCTCATATATTTGATATGTAAATAAAAGCACAACAAATGTCAGAATCTTATATATTTTATAGTTTATAATTTCTATTTGATTTGTATATATCTTGCTGTGTACATACCTCTATATAGGCTGTATCTATAATTGGAAACATCATCCAAGCTTTCTCATTTTGTTGTGTCTTTATTTTCTTTAGCATTAGTTGGAATAATATAGAGGATATCGATAGTGGTAGTTTGGAGCTGAGAAGGAACATTGAAGCGGAGAGTGTCCTACGCGGGTACGTATATGCCCCAAATGATATTTGACCATTTTGGCCATTGACTTTGTGGTAAAGTTGTATTCACTGTTAATCTTGTTCTACATAGTTAGATCAATGGTTAGAACATGCAATCAAATGGTAATCTTTGTTTTGCATAGTCAACCAACACACACACACACAAAAAAAAAAAAAGGAAGCCCAAAACGCTTTTCATACGCTCCCACACGTCTTTCCTCATTTTTTTTTTTTTTTTCAAATTTACCACGAAGTCAATCTAATGCCAGTAGATTGTTCTTCCTTCAAATTTCTTTCATACTTTAGAAGAGTTGTTAACAAGTCTTTTGAAGAATAAAAGAAGTTTGTGCCCCATGGTAGAGAGATTGCTTGAATGGTAACATTTTGCATTTGGGGCATTTGACTTGGAATATTTTTGGTATTTTTTGGAAATTTCTCTTGTATTTCCTACAAAGAAGATAGTGGAACAAGAATTAGTTGCAGCTCCAGGAAATATTTTATAGGTGATTACTAAGAAACTTAAATTATACAAAATTTAATTGAAAAAAACTTGAATATATTAACATCACAAAATATGCATGTAAATACATAAAGTTTTATAAGTTCATTCTACGTGTTTTCATATTTTAAATTCGTTACATGATAGTTTCATTACCAATGTTATAAGCTACATCTCTTCAATATACTTAACTAAGCAATCATTCATCTACTATTGTGTTTGTAGCATTACTCAATTAAGATGAAAATTCAACTCAACTTTAATTTTTGTTATTGCATTATTTTTGTTGTATGCATATCATTATTGGTATGTGTAAGTGGTGTTACTCTATTAACAATTCGTCACATAAAAGTTGTAAATACACTACCTCACCCCTAATTACGTCAAGAGTCTAATTTTTGTCTTTAATAATTACTACCCCACTACTACACATGCCACACTCAAGAGACAATTAGACAATTAATCAATGGTAAAAATACAAATGGCACTCACAAAGGATAATGTAAAATAGAATAAAAAGTTATTTTTTACATTTATATAATCCCAAAATTCACTTGCATTAGATTAGTCAAACTTGTGTAAAATAAAAAAAAAGAAAAAAAAAAGAGCTACATTGTTACTATTGCTATGTAAATTGTTAAAGAAATAATAATAAATAAGAGAAAAAGATAAATGAATTGGGAGAATAATGAAAAATTAATAAAGAAATAATATTTTAATGAGATGTAGTATAAAATAAATAAGGTAAATTCCACTAATATACCCTGAAATTAGTTATTTTTTTCAACCATCTTAGGGACTAAGTTGGCTTTAGGAACCAAAATAATTAGTTTTGAAAAGTAATAAGCTTGATTGATATTAGCTCAAATTTCAAGATATGTTAATGAAATTTACTTAAATAAATAATTTGATATAAGGTATTTTAAAAAATAATTATGTAAAATAAAAATAGTACATTTTTATATTAAAATAGACAAAAACATTTTGCACAAGACTTGAATACCACAATAATTCAATAAGTAATATATTTTTTTTTTGAGAAATAAGTAATATATTTTAAAATTTCGGCTTTTAAGCTTCTACACGAAGCCCAAGGTCTTGTAGCAAGTTTAAAATCGGTAATTTGGTACGTCACTTTATTCTCCAATAGTAGTCTAATATCCATTGAAATTTCTGACTTTAAGAGCAACCGCATCAACTTGTGGAAAAGATTCTGTCTATTTTACACTTAAAACTTACGCTTTTAAGACTCAAGATCTATGTGACATTCACACTCGCCCAGCGAGTCTTTTGGACTTGAGTTCTAATATGGATCTCGAGTTTCTAAAACTCGAGATGCTATTTTCCTTTATTGTTTCAAACGTTGCCTAACTAACTATATACAATTCTTTTGCATTGCTGTTTTGCACATTACTTCGAATCTACGTGCTTCTTATAAATTAAAAAACATTAATAAACATTTACACAAAAATCAAGGGTGCCTTTAATAAATACTATTGTTTACAAAGAATTAAGTCTCTAATGCATCTTGATCTTGAAATATTTTTATGAGTAAGATCATCTTTCTGCGTGTACGTACAAATCCAACATTTTCAATTAGCGTAAGTGACGTTTACTTACACAGTAAAGGAATTAGACTATTGATATGTGTTTAATAACTTTAATTGTTTATGTTTATGATGGGTGACGGGCCGTAGCGGTAGCACTAGGAACTGGAGTTCATTACTATCTTTGACTTGAACTATTTTATTTGGCTTTCTTGGTGACTGGGTACTTTCTCTGTTTTCCATCAATTAGGTTCCAGAAAATGTTTAGTCGGTAAAATTTTTTAGGGTTAATTAAGGTATTTGAAGTTCGTCTATACCAAAAATTGATGAGTGTTTTGGTTTAATGATAAATATATTATTAGGAATGAACGTTATAAGTTGAAATTCTCTTAAAAAAAAAGTACTCATTAAACTAAAAAAGTCATAAAATATGCTAATAGTATTATTTACATTATTGTTATTATTATTTTTGATAATTTGATAGTTGAGGAGAGAAGATTTGAATCCTAATTATATATGTTGAAAATATCAAAAAGTACTAATTGAACTACATTACTCTTAATCGGTTTAAAAATAAAAACTTGATGGAATAGAAGCAAGATTTGAACAAGAAAATGTGGCAGTTCTGTAATTATTACAATATTTTTATGGTCATTTACTAATAATACAATATTAGACAATGAAAGAAAAAAAAAATTGTTGGTTCTTCAAGATATTTATAAAATATTCCAGCCATGTCAATTCACATATCGCCAATACGACTTTGGATCTAAATTTTCCATTATTTGAGTTTCATTTGATTGCATTCTAACTTAGGTAACACCTTCTATCTGTCAGTGGTTAGATTATTTTTGCTGCTAGTATTCATAACATACGAAGGGAACATCACAAGAATCTTTCAACATGAGTAGAAAAAGTGCATGTGGTTCAAAAGAAAATTTAAAATTTGTGTTAAGTGAAGACTCGTTATGATAATGAAAGTAGAGAATAAACAACAATTTTCCAGGTTGTTGGGGTCCTTGTGGTTACCAAGTGTCAATTTTTAGATGGTTCATGGTTGGCCTTATTGGACTTTAGGTTTGTTTTTTAGAGTCAATTTCAAAACTCACACCTACCCAAGTAAGATCGGTGCCTACCATTTTCACTTTTAAGCTGAATTCAAAAGGAAGAGTCCAAAATCTAAATTATGAGGCTCATTATTTTGTTGGATATTATTAAGACATTAAAGTGGTAACATTACTTGCCATGTATCTATGGAAATAGTTGTTGCTTGAAGTTCTAGGTGAACATTTACTACGTCAAAACCAACTATTTGGACCTATTCTCACCTTGGTGCGCGTGATAACACTCAGCATCACCATATGGGAATCCCTAGGTCCCTAACCTTCTCTGTCACCATGGATTTTTTCTTTTTCTTTTTTGATGATATATTTTTCTAGTGGATAAGTTCTATCTCAGTTCCTCAACTCCTTCTTCCAATTTTTCGTGATTGACAGTCAAAATTTGCAATACTCACATGGTGCTAATGAGTCCATCATGTTGAATATCCAAATGATAAGTCATTCATCCTCTTGGCTTGTATGAGTTGTAGCTATCCATTTTAGGTGGTTGTAACCAAGACGGTCATATGAGACATTTCTTTTGTAACATATTTTGTGAGAAAAATATCTTAGAAGACCATTTCATAAAATAATTTTTTACCCGTGAGAAGGGATTTGAAATCTTAACAACGTGACGGAATTTAGAAATGAAAATTTTCCAACTCCAACTATTTTTAGTTGCTTTGGGAATCACTCTCTCAATCTTAGTTGGCTAGATTTAGATTGGGATTGGCCAAGTTTTCATCAATCAATTATGCTACTTCTTTGGGGATATTTTTGTTATTTTGTGATATATGCAAAAAAAAAAAAAAATTATTATTATGGGTTTTCCTTTATTCTTGCGAGGGGAACAAAATTTCATTTGAACTAGTTAGAAAAAGATCTTTTCCTTGCATTACTGATTTCACAAAAGGCTTGGACTGAATCCTAATGGAGAAAATTGCAGTTTGGGTTCGGCCATTTGGAGCTCACATGGTTTTATTTGGGTCTTGTTTACAGAGTAGATAATAACATCCTAAATCTGGCTTTTCTTAAATTCCTGTAAATTCAGTTATATAAGAACAATTATGCTCCAGTATAACAGCAGCGTTTGTAGTCCAACGGTTAGGATAATTGCCTTCCAAGCAATAGACCCGGGTTCGACTCCCGGCAAACGCATGCTTTGATTTTGTTTTCAAATGTATTTCTTTTTGGCTTTGAGACACTAATATCCGTTTGTATCCTTATGACATCTTAAAGAACCTTTGCATTACAGAGTCATAGATTTTACATTAAGTACAGATCTATACTTTTATTGGAGAATCGATCATGCGGAAACAAAAATATTATGTGTAAATTGTGGAAGGGCCATTATTGGACCTCATTATGTCTATGTCACAGCAAGTCATATTGGACCTCAATCTCATCTACCGATGCCATAGATGATTGAAGCAATGCAGAGCCACTGTTAGAGCCAAAATTAGTGGTTGTGGAAGTAGAAGTAGAACAACTAGTCGGAAACCCGTGCAACGCACGGGAACTTACCTATTTATAATAGACTAAAATAATTTTATAAAATTTTAAATTGATTATGAAACTATACTATCTTTTTGAGTGACAATTTGATGAATAAATCATTGCTTGAATATGCAATGGGTTGCTAAACATCTAGCTAACAAATTTAGATATTGCAAAAAAATAACTAAAAAATTCTAATGTTAAAACTTCTGAAAGGAATAAAAAAATCAAAAAATTCACTGGCATTGTCTAGAAATTATTGAAACAAAACAAAATATATATTACTACCAAATAGAGAAATATAAGAGAAAGATAGGTTACCTTCAAAAAATTTAAATGTTCAAACTTTCAAAAAACAATAGAATTAAAAATCAAAAAATTCAAAACCTACAAATTATAAAAACAAATCAAAAAAATATAGTCATTATTGCAAGACAATTTCAGTAAGGATGGAAAGCTTTTTTAAGTTTCTTTTTATCCAATTCTTCCTAATTGATGAAAAATTTGGTTCAAACATTGTCAAACACTTTGAAGGTGCAAATAATATAGGCTTCCAACATAATTTTTTGTTAAATTTGATTGCAATAGTAAGTTTGTACTGAAATTATAAACTTTGACACTTTCAATGACGATAACTATTAAATCGATATAGGAAATTAAAATTAAATTTGAACTCATAATGGAGATTAAATTATAAACTTACTATTGCAATCAAATTTAACAAAAGATTGGAATAATTAAAACAAAACAAAAAATTACCTCTCAAATTGTCCCCATAGTTTCAAAGTCCTTTAAATCCTATGCAGATTCAAAAATTGTCCAACAATAATGAAACGAATCAAAGGAGATTTGGCAATTCTAGGTAATGTGATATGATCATTCTTTGTTGCTTAGCCGCCCAATAGGTAAATGTTTATTGTTGTTTAGTCACCAATTAAGCAATCCAATAAAAAATAGAGAAACAAAAGATACCACTTTTAAATTCGTTCTTCAAACGTTACACTAGCAAAATCATTAGAGAGAGAGAATTACAAAGAGACAGTGACAAAATTGGTGAATCTGCCAGGAAAAATATGATTTTGAATAGCAGATTACATCCTCTAATACGTGCTTAGTTTCAGCCTTTGTGTGTTTTCTCAGGGTTTGAGAGAAGCGAATGAAAGAGGCTACGTGAGATGTTTTAGGGTTTGAGAGAAGTGGATGAGAGGGGAGTGAGATATTATATATATATATATATATATATATATATATATATATATATAAGAGACTCCTGTTAGGACTCTCTCACTATTTAGTTTAAAAAATTAAAATTTTTTATAAATTAAAATGATGATGTGGAAATTTGTGGGAGTTTCAGAGGCTTCGGTTATATATATATATATATATATAGATTAGAAGAGACCAATAAGTATACACCACTAGGTCGATTTCCTGGTAAGTTCATTATGGGCTCGTTTGGGTTCATAAGAATATTCACCACTTTTCTCATCTTGGGCCTGGACATGGAATCTGGGTGCAAACATGCAAGCCCAACAATCAATGTCCTCTTCACTTGCTCCTCATCAAATTTGCCTTTGAGCTTTTGGTCCACACACTAGAGCAATACATTTTCTCCTTATAAATTCCATACATGGTCTAGTAGGCTATGTTCATCCATGATACCCTTTGCTCTTTTCCCACACACAACTTCAATTACTACCATGCCAAAGCTATACACATCAGATTCTGAAGTAGCCTATTTCTGGTGCTAAATATCCTGGAGTCCCAGCTAGCGTTGTTGTAACTGAGGCATCATTTTGGGGCATTCTTGCGAGACCAAAATCACCAAGATGAGCATCAAAATCAGAATCTAACATTACATTGTTAGGGTTAATGTCTCGATGAACCACAGGGTTACCACATTCTTCGGGCAGGTACAGTAATGCCGAGGCCAACCCTGTTAATATTTTGTACCTAGTTCTCCAGTCAAGAAACTCCTTTCCTGTGAAACGGTCTAGGCCACCATTTGGCATAAATTCATACACTAGGAGCAGATTCTCTCCATCATGGCACCAATCTTGGAGTTGCACAATATTTTTGTGCCTCATGCGTCCTATAGTTCATATTTCTGCCATTTACTCTCTCTCACCTATAGTTTAGAGAGTTAAAAAAATAAAAGTATAAGCACAAAAACAAATTGTAGGAATCATTTGCAATAAATCATAGGAACTAAATTACAAGTTAAATATTGTTTCAAATTACATGTGATCCACTCAAGGTGTAGCATTTTGTTAGAATCCTTTGGAGATTGTCTATTTTACAATTAAAATTTTATTTTATAAATCTAATAGTGTATGTAAATGATGTGATACTAGATATATATTTAGATTTATAATACTTATGTGGACCATGAAATAGATCCATTTCAAAGGGAGAGGATCATAATACTTATAAAAGCATATAATCAAGAAACAATGCAATAGAGGTAGAACAAACCTTTTTTTGAGTTTGCCGAAATCTTCTTCACAGCTATGACTTTCGGAGGAACCGAGATAATACCTTTGTAAACACTTCCGAATCCACCCTAACCCAACAAGTTTTCCTTGCTGAAGTTGCGAGTAGCTTTTGAAAGCTGCTTGTACGTAAACATCTTAGGGGCATTTGCTGCATTCCTAGATCGACTTTCTATATCCAGATCTCTCTGATTTTGATTCCTTAGTTTTCTTAAAACAGATGGAAGAAACATGCAACTGATCAATATAACCAACAAAATCATGAAATTCGTTGTTACAATGATCACTATGGTCTTGATATTGTCCTTTTTTTCAAACCCTTTATTGGTGGGAAGGAATGGCAATGGCACTGATGTGAATGCCCAATCAATGACCTTATGGCTTTCTGAGACGAGCCCCGATGAAACCGTAAAGCCCACAGAAACGGAGTTTGGAACTGTGTTAGACACGATTATTGATTGTTCGAGAACAGTCACTAATGGATTCCCAGAATATCCGATTGAAATATGAAGCATATTTTTCCAACCGGAGAAAGTTTCTCTGCAAACTGAGTTGTAGGAACTCTCTCCAAACCGTGAGATGTCAAAAGGAAAAAATGACACCTGTCCCACTCATTAAAACTAAAATTCAAGAGAAACAGGAGAGTGCCTAAACATTTGGGTTAACAGAGTCCACTTGAATTTGAATTTTTGTGAGTGGGATAGGTGTCATTTTCTCCTTTTGACACCTCACGGTGTGGAGAGAGTTCCTGCAACTCAGTTTGCAGAGAAACTTTCTCCTTTCCAACCATCGTAGTCAATTTGGACCTTGATATCTCTTCCACTTTTGAGGTCAATGTCAGTGTTGTTAAGACTCTTTGTAGCAACTGGATTTGTCATGCTTATTGTGTCAATACCAATATGGTTTCCGTCTGGATCGAATTCATTCTTGTAGGTGTCAAGCTCCACAGCTAGTTGCCGAACAACACCACCTACAATTGTGTATTTATACACAAGTTTACACTCACTGATGTGGGTGATTTTTTGCTCAAATAGTTTTAAATTAGTTACTTTTTCCATTTTGCACATTTATGCGCAAGCTGATGGGGATGCTTTAATAACTTCATTCACGTGGGGAGAGGGTCATATAGACATAGTAGCATTATTTTGACTTCATGGTAACTGTACTCAACTAGTCCAGCTTTTTATTTTTGGATGGTAGGACCGAAAAACCCATGTATTGAGACACTTCTTCCATTTTACCCTCACACTCTGATCTTTCTTCACGATTCAAATTGGCCCAATTCCCTATACTTTTTACTTTTTACACTTTGGGTCTGTTTAGATACCGCTTATTGTTGAAAGTTGAAAACTAAAAACTGAAAACGCTGTAGCAATATAATTTTTAAATGTGTGAAAAGTGTCGTGGAACCCAGTTTTAAAGTTGTTTTTACTAAAAAAAGTACTTGTAGGTCCCGTAAACAGTGCACATGGCCCACTAAAATACGATGGACACAGCTGAAAATTCTTTTAAGCTCTATCCAAACGTTCACTTTGGGTTTGTTTGGGATCCGTTAATTTTGCTGAAACAAAATTTTTTTTGCTGAAAGTACTATAGATAAAGGTAAAAGTTAACTGAAATAATGCAATAGGACTTATAAATAGTACCAAAAAGTACTGTAGAGCCCATAAATAGTAACAAATATAAATTAATGCTAGTAGATTGGTCTTGCTTCAAACTTCTTTCATATTTCAGAAGACTTCTTAACCGGTTTTCTAAAGTGATAGGGGTACTTTTGACTAAGGTTCAACAAATCTCAGTAACACCACGCAAGGAAACTGATGGCGCCCACGGGTCTGTCAATCTCACAAGAGCAGACGAATGATCCAAAGGGATGGTGTGAAAAGCAACGAGGCCACGTTAATGCCCGACACTAGAATCTTTCAACATGAGTAGAAAGTAGGAACAATGAATGTGGATCAAAAGAAAATTAAAAATTGTGTTAAGGGAAGACGTGTGTGTGTGTGTGTGGAGGATAAGGTAGATTTGACATGCTTTTGACAGGGGTGTTTGAAAAATATTGCTTAAAACATATGTTTAAAACAATGGTTTTTGAAATCACCTTTGGATTGATTTTGAACAACAAAAACTAGTGCTAAGTGGCACTTTCGTAATTAGGTTGAACAGTATTATGGGCCCACCGGTCAGCTTTTTGAAAGAATGGTCTACTCTCTCACCCACACAGACAGCAACCCAGCAGCATTTAAAAAATATTTTATATTTATTTTGTACTTTGCTGATTTAAAAAATATTTATTTTGTACTTTGTTCAGCTTTTTTTTACCATCTAACACACACATACCAAACACATATTTTATGTTTTTGAACACTGAAACATGTTATTTAAACCATGATACCAAACACATTTTTTTGTTTTATAAACACTAAAAACATGTATTTCAATAATACTTTTTAAACTACAATTTTCACATCTTTTTAAACAACAATTTTTGAACTCTATAACCAAACGGGCCCTAGATTGTTGGCCTTATTGGACTCAGGTTCCTTTTTGAGACTCTATTTTGAAATTCACTCCACCTCGAGGAAGATCGATGCCTAACATTTTAAGTTTTCAAAAGAGACAGTCCAAATTCTAAGAAGGGGGTTATGGACAATAAAGTAACTTTAACTTAAAATAAAGAAAGAAATAGGACAATTCAAATCCGTTGGTTAGTATAATCGTGAGTCCAATGATAAAACATCAGTAAAATAGTACAAATTTCAGTAGTAGAGAGACAATAACTTATCACAAGCCTAGCAATAAGACTTTCGGGAAATGAGAGTAAACATTACTATTTCAAGACTATGCGTCTTTCATCTCCTCCTCTCCCACGAAGAACATGCCTAACGATGCTACTTAGGACGGGTGTGCTTCTTTCCAAGGAGGTGAGTCGTGAGCATCAATTTGGACATGTTTTATAGGTAGAAACATGATTCAAATCACATTCTTTCAAGGGTGGCACATTTCAAGCAACCTCATGGCTCTCTTCGCACCACTACCTCATTTATCACTGAACGGTCATTTAAGGGCCTTAGATAATGATCTGAACTATTTCCTTTTCAACGTTGAAGCTTATGATCCCCCATCATCTCATTTCCAAAAAGTAATTTACTGATTCTTTCCCAATTACTTAGACCATAAGTGTGATGATTTACTTCACAAGTGAGGGTATTTGATTCATGTCTTTAAGATGAAGAAAGAGGATATTACCAATGGTACACAAGAGTGAGCTAATCAAATCCTATTGCTGATTGATGATTTTGTAATTTCTCTACCTTTGATTTTGCTGAATTAATTTATTTTATTTTAGCTCGAGAAAAATCCTAAATTATATTTTCTAAAAATTGCATCCCAGAGATTTTGAAAATTGTGCGAATTGATTTTGTAAATTCCTATCAGATGGTAGAAGGACCAAATTTATGGCTTAAAAATGCCAAAACCTATCTCAGACCATTGTTCACCCCACTTTGACTTGGTTTAACTGAGTTTGACTAGGTTAACCAAATCCACCCTAAAACATTGAATTTCGTAAGCCCACCTCTAAATTTCAATTCTAGAACATTTTGAACATTTGGGTTTAACCATTATTAACCAATGTTTAAACACAATTCGACTTATCTGATTAGGGTAAATCGAGATCCATGTGAAGAAGATGAAATTCTCTTTAAAAAGATTGCTTACAAGCACAAATCGAGCTCAAAATAAGTGAGATATTGCAGAATCATTAAAAAGAAAAAAGAAAAAAAAAAAAAACTATCTAAACATTGGCAAATTTTGTTAAGTTTTGCAAATTAAGTTTGACCACAATCAAAGTAGAAAGAAAACATATTCCACTTCAAAACACCCACCTTCCATGTGGAATAAGTTTTCAACCATAGCCCCAAAATAACAGAAAATTCACATAATTGGAAATTTGGAAACAATACCAATAACACTGAAAACGAAGGTCCGAAAGGCAGTCAACTAAGTGTATGAAGTTGAGACGTCAAAAAAGCAAAATGGAAAGTTAAATATGTTTAGAAGAGAGTCTTAAGGAATGGGTTCATGGTAAGCACCACTTTCCCATTGATTTTTATTTTCTAGGGGAAAATACTGCAGAGTAATAACCTTCCTCTATTCGCCTAAAACAGAAACCTCCAATTGGGATGTGAATCATGAGGCTCATTATTTTGTTGGATATTTTTAGGGCACTAATAGGCCCTTCAACAACACTGAAGTGGTCCAACGGTTAGGATAATTGCTTTCCAAGCAATAGACCCGGGTTTGTCTCCCGGCAAACACATGCTGTGATTTGATTTTTTTTTCAAATTTATTTCTTTTGGCTTTCAGCTTCCCAATATCTCACAATCGAAAAATTAAAGAACCTTTGCACTATGTAGTCATACACAAGGACGAAGCTATTCTTTGGCTTTGGGGGGCAGTAGCTCCCTAAAATTTGGAAAAAATTATTAGTATTTGCATATAAGTACTAATTTAGCAATTTGATTCAATAAAAATAAGCCATTAAAAATAGTATACTCCAAAAAAAAAAAAGCCCTATAACAAAATCATGAAAGCTACAAAAATTAATAACACTTGAAAGTTAGCTGAATTAATTTTGTTGACGCTATGTGTTGGTTTGGATAGCACTTAAACGTGCTGCGTCTGCGTTTTAACGCATTTTCTCTTCTTTTCTTTTTTTTTTTTCTTTTTTTTTTCCTTTCTTTTCAACAATTGTTGACCCGGTCTTTTGTGAACAGTGCACTTATGCACTATTTACAGGTCCCACAAACTCCACTTTTTATCAACTTTTTCATTAAAAATGGGTCTCACGGTACTATTTATACTTTTTAAAATTATTTTGCTACAGTGTTTTCAGTTTTCAGTTTTCAATTTCAGCAAAATAAGTTCTATCCAAACAGATCCTATAATTTATCCTAAATTTTGCTACAAAAATTAGCCCAATTGATTTTGTTGACACTATAGCAGAAAGAAAATTTGCTATAGTATCACTGCAGCACAACACCATAGCAGATTGAGGTTATGTTTGGCATTGGTTGAAAAAGACAGTTTTTTTTACTATTTAGCTTATTTTTGCTACTATTCATAGATCCCATTACACTTTTTGGTACTATTCATGAGTCTCACTGTACAATTTCAGCCAGCTTTTAGCTTTATCTACAATATTTTCAGCAAAAAGTTTTTAGTTTCAGCTAAATAAACTATTCTCAAACGGACTTTGAGTATACAAACACATGCAGAATTGGTGTTTTGAAGGACACAGAGAGAGAGAGAGAGAGAGAGAGAGAGAGAGAGAGAGAGAGAGAGAGAGAGAGAGAGAGAGAATTTACAGTGGACGAAATAAAGAAAAAGGAAAAAGATGAAATGAAGCAAGGGAAACAAGTGAAGAAGGAGAGGGGAGAAATAAAAATGATTAATTGTGTGGATGTAAAAAAGGTGGAGAAAAAAAGAAAAGAAAAAGAAAGGTCTAGAAAATTAGGAATGGATGGAGGGGAATAAAACATAAGAAAACACAAATAAAAATCGTGGCATGTAGGTGGGTGGGAAAACTAAAACCATGGGCCTAGTTGGGATTATATTTATGGTAGAGATTTTTTTTAAGAGAGAGTTTCAGCCGATGGTGTCCGCTCCTGATGATAGCTCTTTATTATCAGACCAAGACATCAATCGGTTTTTGGTGTAGGCGAGGATTGAACTCCAGATCTCTTATTCAACCATTAGAGATTTTACCAGTTGAGCTAACTAGAACCCATTATGGTAGAGATAAAAGTGAAAAAAAAAAGAAAAGTAATTTGGTCCATAATTACTAAAAAGATAATATAATTCTAGTACAATATATTTTATTTTACTATATATTAGCTTTATATATTGGGATTACACAATGTGGAGATTATATATATATGTGTGTGTGTGTGATAGGTTCAAGTTAAACCTGGTGTAACTTGACTAGAGTTACACTCATTTTACACCGTTGATTCTAATTAAATCTAACGGTTAGTAAAAGACTACCTCTCACATCATTAATATGTAATTATTATTTGATAGGTCAACTCGTTTTAATTAAATCCCCCCACATTCACCACCTCTCTCTCCTTAATAATCATCTTCCACTTATTTAAAAAAATAAAAAAATCTTATTCTCCCCGCCCACTTCTAATTCTGTTCAATTCGGTCAGTAGAATCCGACCTTGAAATTAATAGAATATGTTTGTAAACATCTCATCAATATTCAATAGTTCTTTTTACTTCCTCCTTCTTTGGTGTAATATTGGACCATTGGTGGTGAATATATTGCTGGAACTCACATTAGTATATTAGAGTATTGAACTATTGGTTGATAGAATCAGATTATATTGCTTGAATGTACATAATTTTAATATCATTGCCAAGGTGTTTGCTGAATTTACGTGTTTTGCTGAATTTACTTGTTCAATATGAACCTCTTGAAACTACCAGCTGCATCTAATATCAATATTGCTTGCCAATCCTCAGTCTTTGCGGAGGTGATTTGCTTGATGGATGGGAAGATGATTATTAATAGTAAGGCGATGAATGTGGGGAATTTAATTTAAATGAGTTAGACATGGTAAATAATAATTACATATTAATGATGTGAGAGGTAGTCTTTTGTTGACCATTAGATTTAATGAGAATCAACGATCTAAAATAAGTGTAACTCTAGATAAATTACACCATGTGTAACTTAAACTTATCTATAATATATATATATATATATATATATATAAAGTACTGTTTTGACTCTCTTGATTTGTTAATACTAATTAGAGTTTCATAATAATTTTTCTTTTATACTACAGCCCCTAATTTGGAATCCTGCCTCTGTCCTTAGTCATACATTTTAATTTCAAATTCTACCAAGTAGTAAGTACAGCTCAATAGTTTCATGGGAGAATCAATCATATCAAGACAAAAACATTATGTCACTACTAGTCATATTGGACCTCAATCTCATCTAGCGATGGCATGGATGATTGAAGCAATGTAGAGCCACTTTTTGAGCCAAAATTGATATCCGTGGTTGTTGTGGAAGTAGAAGAAGTGGAAGAGAACGATACATGTTCTCCACTTGGTCGATTTCCTGGCATTCAATTAGGGCTCGTTTGGGTTCATAAGCGATGCCATAGATGATTGAAGCAATGCAGAGCCATCAGTGGCTGTTGTGGAAGTAGAAGAATTAGAAGAGAAAAATACATATAGTCCACTAGGTCGATTTCCTGGCGAATTCATTAAGGGCTCATTTGAGTTCATAAGCGATGCCATAGATGATTGAAGCAATGCAGAGCTATCAGTGGCTGTTGGGGAAGTAGAAGAATTAGAAGGGAAAACTACACATACTCCACTAGGTCGATTTCCTGGCAAATTCATCAGGGGCTCGTTTGGGTCCATAAGAATATTCACCACTCTTCTCATCTTGGGCCGGAACATTGAATCTGGGTTCAAACATGCAAGCCCTACAATCAATGTCCTTTTCACTTGCTTCTCGTCAAATTTGCCTTGGAGCATTTGGTCCACACACTCGAGCAATTCATTTTCCCCGTATAAATTCCATACATAGTCTACTAGACCGTATTCAGCCATGATATCCTTTGATCTTTTCCCACACACAACTTCAAGTACTACCATGCCAAAGCTATACACATCAGATTCTGGGGTAGCCTTTCCTATGAAGCCTATTTCTGGTGCCAAATATCTTGTAGTCCCAGCTAGCATAGTTGTAACAGAGGCATCATTTTGGAGAATTCTTGCAAGACCAAAATCACCAAGATGAGCATTAAAATCAGAGTCTAACATTACATTGTTGGGCTTAATGTCTCGATGAACCACAGGGTTACCACATTCTTCGTGCAGGTACAGTAATGCCGAGGCCAACCCTGTCAATATTTTGTACCTAGTTTCCCAGTCAAGAAACTCCTTTCCTATGAAACGGTCTAGGCTACCATTTGACATAAATTCATACACTAGGAGTAGATTCTCTCCCTCATGGCACCAACCTTCTAGTTGCACAATATTTTTGTGCCGCATGCGTCCTATGGTGCATATTTCTGCCATATACTCTCTTTCACCTTTAGTTTGAAGAGTAAAATAAACAAGTGTAAGCACAAAAACTAATCCTGACAAATTAAGGAATTAATTCGGATATAATTATAGGAACTACATGAGTATTTTGTTGTTTCAAAATAAACATGATGTACTCACGGTTTATTATTTTGTTAAGATCCTCAAATGGAGAAAGTCCATTTTATTGTTAAAGATTTTATTTCGTATATATCTTCAAATTAGTAATATTTAATATATCAATTTCAAATGGATCAATCTAAACCGTGAAGAATATTATCAAGAAACAATGCAATAGAATTAGAACAAAGTAACAAACCTTGTTTTGAGGTTGCCGAAATCTTCTTGACAGCTATGACTTTTGGAGGAACCGAGATAATACCTCTGTAAACACTTCCAAATCCACCCTTACCCAACAAGTTTTCCTTGCTGAAGTTGCGAGTAGCTTTTGAAAGCTGCTTGTACGTAAACATCTTAGGGACATTTGCTGCATTCCTAGATTGAGTTTCTATATCTAGATCTCTCTGATTTTTCTTCCTTAGCTTTCTTAAAACTGATGGAAGAAACATGCAAGTCACTATAACCAACAAAACCATGAAACATGTTGTAACACTAACCAATACGGTCTTCTTGATTTTGTGGTCCTTTTCATGCCCATTGTGGATGGAAGAGAATGGCAATGGCACTGATGTGAAAACCCAATCAATGACCTTATGGCTTTCTGAGACAAGCCCCGTAGAAGCCGTAAAGCCCACGAAAACGGAGCTTGGAACTGTGTCAGACATGACTATTGATTGTTCGAGAACGGTCACTAATGGTTTCCCAGAATATCCAACTGAAATTTGAAGCATGTTTTTCCAACCATCATAGTCAATTTTGACCTTGATATCTCTTCCACTTTTGAGCTCAATGCCAGTGTAGTCAAGACTCTTTGCTGCAATCGGATTAATCATGTTTGTTGTGTCAATGCCAATATGGTTTCCGTCTAAATCATATTCATTCTTGAAGGTGTCAAGCTCCACAGCTAATTGCCGAACAACACCTACATTTCCATTTTATTTGACACTTTAAAAAGTATATGCTTATATTCCTGAGTCTATAATGAAGACAAGAATTGGTTTGTGTTTTTCATCCATAGTGTTAAAGTTTGTGATAATTAAATGATGAGAAGAATCATAAAAGATAGAGCACACACAAATGTTTACGTGATTCGGCTTTAGTAGTGGCTCTAGGAATATTTTTTAAGGTGATCACTAAGAAACTTAAATTATTCAAAATCTAATTGAAAGTTCGGATTTGTGTGAAAACGCAAAAGCTTGTTTAGACCCCCAATTAAAATTACGGCTAGATTACTTTTACTCTAACTTATCTAAGTGAGGAACAAAAGTAAATGAAACGCAATAAACCGATAACTACACTAGTGCATAATCATGAATAACAAACAATAAAAATAAAGTACAAGAGTAAGCGAAAAGAGATGTAACCACAATATAACACCAAGATGTGTTATCGAAGAGGAAACCGAAGAACTCGGCGAAAAACCTCTCCGCGACCCTCCAAGTTGAAATCAATCCACTAAAGATTAAAGTTGGAGTACACGAATGACAAAAAACCCTCAATGCCTAGTCTACCCAATATACTTAACCCCTCCAAGCTCCTACTACTAATAGATTTCTCGGAGTCATGTCTTCTTTACCTTTCCAAATCCCGTAATACGCCCGATTGCATCCGTCGAGCCTTACCGGCTTCTTTTGGCAAATCCCCAAAGCTTTCCAAGCTCCAAAACACTCTCTACACTTTGAATATGTGTGGGTTGTGTTTGGGTACAAATCTCCTCTTAAATTATGACAATGGGAGAGGGAAGGTGAAAAGGCTACAATGATTTCTCACTAAGGATGAGTAGTTTTCTCTCTAAAAGATAGGTGTGTTGTATTGTAGAAAACCTATCTAGGGTTTTTCTTCTTGAATAGCCTCTCATACTTTTGTGGGTAATGAAGATATATATAGTATGAGTGAAGGGTAAGAAAGTCACAGTTAAAATCCTCAAGGCAGAATATTTCGCGAGTACTTCGCGGGAAGGCCTTACTCGTGAGACAGTCGCAAAATTAACAGCCTGGCATGACTCTTCAGCTTCCAACATGTGCTTCTCATGTGCCATTTTCGCATGATACTCTTCTCATGAGTTAGTTGCGAAATTGCACTGATTCTTCATTTCATGCTCAATTCTTCACCAACTTAATACTAAACCAATACAATAAAATCCCACAAAACACAAGGAACAAAATTAGAGCAATTATAACACTTTTTGTCATGGAATAAAGCCAACATAAAATATAGTTGTAAATTACAACTTTACACTAATAAAAAAATAAAATCAACATTACAAAAAAAGGCAAATAAATGAAGTATTAAAACTTCTTTCTACTAACAAAGAGAAAGAAAAAAATGGTCTGAAAGGAGATAAAGTGGAAACTGAGAATGTTGAGATGAGTGTGATAAAGTTAGAGACATTCTAAAATGATAATACAGAAGTGAAAAATGTAGAGAGAGAGAGAGAGAGAAATGGATGATTTTTGTTACAACTGCAAACTGAGTCACTAAGAAGAGAAAAATTGTTGCGATTGCAAAGTCAAAAAGAGCATAACTACCGGCACCGCCAAGAACTCACTACCATAGTATTTCTCTTAATACCATTTTTTAAGGGTGAAAAAAAAGAAGAAATTATGGATTATTTTTATGTAATGGGTTGAATGAGTTACAAATTTGAATGATTCAAAATTTTTATTTTCTTGTTGTTGAATAGGCTTAGTGTTGAATAATTTGTTCACCTCTTATTGTTTGGTCTAGTTATATTTTTGTTGTTATTGGGGCTAATTTTTATTACTGTTATTTAAGCCCCTTTTTTAAGGGGTTAAGGATTATGTTTGGGGGACCAAAATTATTTTTGGAGTAATGCTACTTCCACTACATATTCACAAGAAATCTTATGCAACAAGTTTTTATTGATAGATAAAAAAGTTATGTCACTATTGGGTCTAAATTAGAATCAGTAACATTTTACCACATGTCAAGGTGTTTTGGATGTAACATTATTGTGAAATTATTGTGAAAAGGACTGAAAATGTTTTGGATGTACAAGTATATAGGCCTATAATTGGTTTGGACCATAATATATCGAACACCCCCTCAAATTAAAGGTGAAAACTTGAGTTTGGAAGGCCTTGAATGTATAGCTTGGTGTGGCACCTCTGCTACTCAACTGACATGACAAGACCTTGTGCCGCTAACATGACATTGATGATGTAGAAGTAAGCCTGTTCAGATTTCGCCCACAGCCAACAAAATTGGCCTGCACCGATTCGAACCGCACCCTACAAAGCTCCACTGGAGGTGTATGGTGCAGTGGTCGAAGGCGATTTCCAAGTACCGACAATGGTCGATGAGGCGAGCGGTTGTGGATTTTGCATTCCGATGAGTAACTGAACCAACCGCCATATATATACAATTTAACATTTACATATATGATTTATAATCAAGTTTCAATTTTAAGAAATTTCCAGAGAGAAAAAGAGTACCTATGCAATGTGATTGAGAGGAGAGGCGTGAAAATAGAAACTCTGAAAAGGAGAGCGAGAGAGGCATCAAAGGTGAAGGAAGAAGAAGAGGAGAAAATAGAGTTAAATTAAGTGAGTTATAAAATGACATAGTTTCATTAATTTTTTTTTTAATTTGATACAAAATGACGTCGATTTGGACATAATATTAATTTTAGTTTAAACTTCAAAATGACATCGTTTTAGTTGGAGACTAGGTTAAATTCTGAAATTTATGTTTTAGATCAATTGATTTCTCTCTCTTTCTGTCATTCGCCTCTCTCTCTCTCTCTCTCTCTCTCTCTCTCTCTCTCTCTCCGCTGTCTACATCTTGATTCCACTGTTTTCGAAGTTTCACTCTCTCCTCTTTGCTCTCTATCATGGTTATTATCTAGAAAATTTTAGAGAATGTTTTGAAGGTCACTTGTGAATACCTGGCTACTATGCTTTCTACCAGGTATGTGGAGTTATATAATGCTTAAGACCTAGGCTATTTTTTGTGGGTATTAGAGAAATATTTTAAACATGTTTTTTTGTTAATATTTCTGTGTGGGTTGTTTGATGATTCTGATGAAATTTGGGGGTTTTTTTTTTTTTTTTTGGTTTGTTTGTTTGTTTGTTTGTTTGTTTTGTTTTGTTCTGTTTTGTTTTTTGTTTTTGCACCGAACTAACCGCACTGCACTACTATGGTGAACCAAACCTTGTGTAGACATAGGTGTGCTGCAAAAATTCCCCCTATAACCAGCCGCACCGCACCGTGTATAGGCCTATGTAGGAGGTCTTGAATGTATAGCTTGGTGTGACATCTATGCTACTTGACTGAAATTGCAAGATCTTGTATTGTTGACATGACACTGATAACAAAACTGACATCTAGTTGGCATGGTGCCTTAGTTGGCATAGTAGGAATGTTGAAGCAAATAGGATCTTGTGTTACTTTACTAAAAAGACAAATTATATGTGAGAACCCAGTAACACACCAAATAGCATAGGCTCATGCTCTACAAGTACATAGGCATAAAATTGGTTTGGACTACTTGGGCCATAATATGTCTACACCCCCTTAAACTAAAGTTAAAAAGTTGAGTTTGGAAGGCCTTGAATGATTAACTTGGTGTGGCACCTTTGCTGCTTGACTAACATATGGCAAGTTCTTGTGTCACTAACAACAAGTATTCTTTGTCCATAGTGGTCGTCCAAGATCAACAATGTCCAAAAGAGCCTTCAAAAAGGAGAAAGAAGAAGTGCGTATGACAAACATAAAATAAAGACTTGCAAGCAGGTCATTGGTCGTCTAGCAAGGATCTGGTTGTCAAAGGAAAGTACAGTCTTCCATACAATATTCAAGTATGGACAACTAATATATACCTAGTAAATTTTCGTGTGTTTTCTACAATCTCAAATGGTTAGCCCACTAACTCACATCTCGAAACGTGGGGTAAATTCCCCAAAATTCACTCCACATTCCCCACCAAGTCCACACATCTCCCATGATGTTAGTGGCGCCTAACAAGTAGACTCACTCCAAACTCTCTATAAAAGGACTAAGCCTCATCCAACTAAGGTACGCATTCACTATTCATCTACTCACTACTCTTGTGATCAAGAGAGTGAACTGATTTAACCGTTAGAGAGTCCTTTGCTAGTTCACCCCCGTCACCTTCGATAGTTATTTTCTTCCTTCTCTGGTCACCCAACTGTGGTGAAAGTCTGAAGCATTCAGCTTACTGATTTTCATGCATCATCAGTTGGCGTCGTCTATGGGAAAGTTTCCAAGTGTTAACCACTTTGCTTTCTAAGACAAAAGGTTGCGTGGTTCAGACTAGGTCGATGGCCACAAGTTTAGAGCACAGGAGAGTGGAAATGCTTCCAATCATCCCAACCGTGCACCACCACTAGTGTCTACTTCACTACTAGCGTTCGTCTAGCAATAGTTGCAATCTATGACGGCTGCTATGGCAGACTTAACACACCAAAACCAAGAGTTAACTCAAGAAGTTAACAAACACAAGCAACGTCGTCAACGTCACACTGAAGGGCCTAAGCAGAGCTCTAAGGCTGGAGAAGCGGAGAATAATGCTGAAGGTAAAGATTAGTCAAGAGGCACCATCACACATAAGGTGCCACATTTGGAGAATAAGATGGATTAGATGAAAAAGGCCGTGGAAGAGATGAGGGACTCTATGAGAAGGATGAACCATGTGGATGTTCTCGTCCACAGAACTGACTCTCCCTTCACCACGTCCATCACCAATCACCCCTTGCCATGTAAGTTCAAAATGCCTATGTTGGACTCATATGATGGAACGCGGGATTCATATGATCATATTGTCACATTCAAAACAACCATGCACCTCCAAGGAGTTCTAGACGAGACAATGTGCAAAGCCTTTCCTACCACACTTAAAGGCCCAACCCAGGTATGGTTCGAAAAAATACCACAAAATACTATAATTTCCTTCCAGGAGTTAAGTAAGTTGTTTGTTAACAACTTTGTTGGAGGTCAAAGGCACAAGCACTCTTCGTCTAGTTTGCTGAACATAAAGTAAGGGGAGAACTAGAGTCTGTAATCTTTCATCAGTCGTTTTAACAGAGAAGCCATGTTGGTAGATGAAATGGATGACAAAATCTTGTTGGCAGCCTTCCATAACAAAGTCACTTCAGATCTGTTCATTTACAAGCAATATGACTGAGAGCCACAGATGATGGCTGAGCTGATTCATTCAACCCAAAGTTTCATGAATGCAGCAAACGCGATCATTGCTAAGTAGAAGAAAAAGGTTGAATGAGCAGATACTGAGTATACACGTCATCCAGAGCAGGGCCCTTATCCAAAAAAGGCCAAGATGGGGGAAAAGAGAGATAGAGATGGCAAGAAAGTAGGATCATCCTCAGGACGATACTCAAGCTATACGCCTTTGAACGCCCTGCTCAACCAAGTGCTGATGCAAATTAAGGATGATCCATTCTTAAAGTGGCCAAAGAAGAGAAGGGGGATCCTAATAAGCGAAATAAGAGCAAGTACTACCATTTTCATCGAGATCGTGGACACAACATAGACAAGTGTTATGACTTAAAAAAGCAAATTGAAATTCTTATTAAGTAGGGAAAGTTGAAAAATTTCCTTGGACAAGACCGCAAGGACAAAAGGCTACCATTAAAGGGCAAAGTAGAAGAACCAGTGCGTCAACCACTTGGAGAAATAAGGGTTATTGTGGGAGGCACATCAATTGGAAGTTCGTCCAAAGCCAAGAAGACTTACTTATAGGTAGTTTAGAATGTTCAACTCACTAGCCACCTACCAAGGACATCCAGGGTAGACGAGCCAGCTATCACTTTCACAGATGAAGATGTGAGGAGATTACATCATCCTCATGACGATGCGATCATTATCACTTTGACGTTTGCAAATTACACTATAAGAAGAGTGTTAGTAGATAATGGGAATTCTATAGATATCCTTTATTATCCAGCCTTTCAACAGATGAGGATTAGCAAGGAATTACTTCGTCCACTGAATGTGCCTCTAATTGGGTTTGGAGGAATGAAGGTTCTACCAGTGGACACCATTTCCCTACTAGTCGTGGTTAGCTCTTACCCACGACAGATCAATAAGCAAGTGAACTTCCTTATTGTAGAATGCTCGTCCTCATATAATGCCATAATAGGACGACCAACTTTGAATAGTTAGAGAGTTGCAACACTTACTTATCATTTGTCCATTAAATTACCAATAGAATATGGCATAGGAGAAGTATAAGGAGACTAGTTGGCAGCTAGAGAATGCTACTTGGCTATGTTAGCAATGGACGAGTAGATGCAGACGATGAATATTAAAAGAAGAAAAACAGTTGCCAAGCTAATTGAAGTATTGGAAGATATTCCTTTGGACGAATCCAACCTAGAGAAGTTTACTAGAATAGGAACAAGCATAGGGGAGAAGACAAAGTAGGGTCTTGTCTAATTTCTTAAGAAGAGTACAAATATTTTTTCTTGGAGTCATGAAGATATGCCTGGGATTGACCCAAGTGTGATTACCCATTGTCTAAATGTATCCTTGTCCTACAAGCTCGTCCGTCAATAGAGAAAAGTGTTCACTCTAGAGTGAGACAATGCTATCAAAGAAGAAGTCCAAAAGCTAGTGATAGCAGAGTTCGTCCGGGAAGTTTACTACCCGAATTGACTGGCAAATGTAGTGATGGTCAAGAAGGCTAATGGCAAGTGGAGGATGTGTTTGGACTTCACAAATTTGAACAGAGCATGCCCCTAGGACAACTATCCCCTGCCACGTATTGACTAATTCGTATATTCAACAGGGCACCAACTGTTGAGCTTCATGGATGCATTTTTAGGGTACAACCAGATCAAGATGGACGAGGCAAATCAGGAGAAAACATCATTCATCACCAACTAAGGTTTGTTTTGCTACAAAGTGATGCATTTTGGGTTGAAAAATGCAAGTGTGACCTATTAGAGGCTGGTCAATCATTTGTTTCATCCACAAATAGGGTGAAACATTTAGGTATATATGGATGACATGTTGGTCAAAAGCACAAAGGAAGCACTGCATTTGGAAGACCTTCAAGAGACCTTTGACACGCTTAGACGATATAACATGAAATTGAACACGAGCAAATGTGCCTTCAGAGTTTCATTAGGAAAGTTCCTTGGATTCATGGTCTCAAAAAGGGGGATTAAAGCAAACCTTGACAAGATACAGGCAATATTGGGCATGGAGCCACCGAAGAATGTCAAAGAAATGCAAAACCTAACTAGACGAGTAGCAACACATTAATAGGTTTGTCTCAAAAGCTACTGATAAGTGTTTGCCATTTTTCAAGGTGTTAAGGAAATCATTTGAATAGATGCACGAATGTTAATAAGTGTTCAAGGATCTTAAGGAGTATCTCACTACAACTCCCTTATTGAGTCCATCTAAGCCAGGTGAAGAATTGTACCTATACCAAGCAATATCTCCTCATGGCGTGGGCTCAACTTTAATCAGGGAAGAAGGAAATGTGCAAAAGCCCGTTTACTACACTAGCAAGGCGAGAAGGGGAGCTAAAGGACAATATCCGTCAATAGAAAATTTAGCCTTTTCATTGGTGACAGTAGCAAGGAAGCTCATGTTTTATTTCCAAGCTTATGTCATCAACGTCCTAACAGATCATCCACTCAAGAAGGCCATGAACAAGCTAGAAGCAATTGGACGACTAATTCAATGGGTAGTTGAACTCCTAATTCAATGGGTAGTTGAACTCAATGAGTTTGACATAAGGTATCAGCCAAGAAAAGCAATAATGGCCCAAGCGCTTGTGGACTTCATTGCAGAATTCACTCCTGCCCATGACTAGCCAAATGAAGAAAAGGGGGTAAGGCCATGGGTCGTTCATGTGGATGGCTCGTCTATTCAATATGCAGGAGGAGTTGGAGTAATCTTGTAGTCACTAGAAAGAGACTGTCTAGAGTATGCAGTATGTTTACAATTTCAGACAACCAACAACGAAGTCAAATATGAAGCACTCCTTCAGGGATTGGGATTGGCTAAACACTAGGAGCTGAGTCAATAATATCCAGGGAGATTCACAGCTGATCATAGGTTAGGTAAACGGGACATGGGAAGCCAAGTAAGAACGAATGAAAAGATATTTGAGCAAAGTCAAGCATTGTATCAAAGGCTTCACAATGACCATGTTCCATCAAATCCCAAGGGAAGAAAACACGGAAGTTGATAGCCTGGCTAATACAACATCTGCAGATGAGTTGGTGGATGATTAGATTAAAGTCCAGTATATCTAGAGTATAGATGTTCCCAAGGTGCATCAAATAAATGAAGAAGCCAACCGGACTACTCTAATTATGTCTTATCTCAAGGATGAACTCCTCCCCGAGGATAAAGAAGAAGTAAGGAAGCTAAGGGTCAAAGCAGAAAAATTCATCCTTATGGATAAGGTATTGTATAAAAGGGGTTTTTCTCAGCCCTACTTGAAATGTTTGACTCCAAACGAGTCTCACTACATCATGAAAGACAAACATGAAGGAATATGTGGAAATCATTCAGAAGCAAGGTCCCTCATCCATAAGATAGTTCGTGCAAGTTACTATTGGCCATCAATGCAAGCAAATGTCAAGGCTTGTGACAAATATTAGCGCTTTAGTAACATACCTAGATGACCATCAGAGTATTTTACCCCGATGACAGCCCTTTAGCCTTTGACCCTTTGCCCAATGGGGACTTGACATCCTTGGTCCTTACCCAATGAGAACCAGGAAAATAAAGTTCTTAATGGTGGAAATTGATTATTTCACTAAATGGGTGGAGGCAGAGCTCTTAGCAAAGGTCACTAAACAAAACGTCAGAAGTTTCATTTAGAAGAACATCATCTGGATCTTTGGAATTCCTAGGGTGCTCATCTCAGACAATGGACGATAGTTCGATAGCACACCCTTCAAAGAATTTTATGAATAGCTTGGAATTAGGAATCTCTACTCCTCACCTTCCTATCCCCAAGCAAACGAACAGGTAGAAGTTGCAAACTGATCCTTACTTAAAATAATCATGACTCGGCTTAAGGGGGTAAAGGGGATATAGCCTGAAGAGCTACCTAGTAGAAAATCCTTTCAAGTTAGCATATGGAAATGATGCAATGATACTCGCAGAGGTTGGACTAACAAACTTTAGGGTGGCCCACTACCAAGACGAAGAGATTGAGAAGTAGTTGCGTTTGAGCCTCGATTTCATAGACGAGGTGAGGATGGACGCAAAAAAGAGGGTAGCACGCTACAAGAATTTGATGACCAAGCACCATAATGCGATGGTCAAACCCAAGCAATTTAACGTTGGAGACCTCGTCCTAAAAAGGGTGTCCTTGGCTACTAAGAATCCTGCTCATGGAAAGTTGGGACCCAATTGTGAAGGACCATACAGATTCATCAACTCCAAAAGATGAGGGTTGTACTACCTAGAAACCTTTGATGGACGAAGGCTTGAGCATCCATGGAATGTGGAGCACCTGAGAAAGTACTATCAATGAAGACTCGTCAAAAAGGCCAGCAAGGACAACCTTAATCCCTACAGACTATTGGTTACCACTAGTAGTCTGTTTATGTTATTTTTTAGCGCTTATGTTTTCTAGCAGCATTATATGTTTTCTACCATTTGAACTCCCTAAAAAGCACTAGGTACAGGCATGTGCAATGTTTGTGGACGAGTTTATGTTATGTACAAAGTTCCTAGTTTATATATAAAGCAGTTTAGATTTTCCACTTAAGTGTTTTTATTCCTTTACAAAATCAAAGTCCACAAGAAAAGTTAAAAGCCATGGACGAGTAAAATCCCTGGACGCGGGGACATATCGTCTTAAGCCTACTTTAGACGAGGGAAATGCAAAACACCACAGAGTGGGATAAAAACTGTAGGGTAAAAAAATAAGGGAAGGAACGAACACATCACCTCCCACATATACTCGTTCATGCTAAATAAATGAAAGACGAGCAAAAGCATGCAATAAAATAAACAACAATTACGGGCAACCAAAGTCCAAAATCCCTAAATATACAATGTCCAAACCATGGATCAATATGTATGAATAGGAAAAGGAGAAATCCAAAACATGGACGAACATATAAGAACAGCAAAAAAAATGGAAATAAACATCCAACTTTGGATGAGCATATATATATATGAATAAGTTAACTTGTCCATGATAAGGGTAGACAACTAACACCCAAAAACCCTTGAAAGTTAAGTCTAAAAAGGCGAATGTATGAAACTCACATCCAAAACCATAGATGGAGTAATTGTACCTAAGAGAAAATTAAAATGGTCCAAAACAACAAACCTCATTCAAATAAATTGTTTGCAAAAACAATTAGATAAAAAAAGGGGGAAAAGCTACTTTGATAAACTGGCCGAGGCTTTGTCCTTAAACTTAGGCATCATCCTTAGGCTGACCATCATCCTTGGGGAGATTAAAGGTGATGGCATCGTCCTCAACATTAACATCCCCAAAGCTACTAGGAAGTAAAGAACTTTCAGCTACCATGCGAAGCCTTATAGAGTCAAAATCTACCCTAGGAAAAGCTTCGCGTGTGTCCTAACGGAAGTGCTCAAACCTAGTAGCATAGTTCTCATCTAAGAGTTTTGTATAGGCATTAGAAGTTTTTGAACTCTTTGATTGCCTCGTCCTTGGCCTTCTTTATAAACGAGGAAAATTTGTCACTCTTCTTTTGAAGGTGATCCAGACGAGACTCCTTGTCGACAATGTCAATTCAGAGTTCTTCAGCCAAGTTTCTCAACTCCTTCACCTCGGACTCCAGATGTTTCACTTGGTCCTCCAGCTTCAACCTTTCTCTAGCTTGCTTGCTTAACTCCCTCTCTATAGCAAGAACCTTCGCATCCAACTTGATCTTCTCTTTGTCTAAGTCTATGGCTTGCCTAGACGCCACCATAAATTTGGACATGACCTTCAAAACAAAACGTTAAAACACTTGGCAATAAAATTGGGAAATTTTTATGGATGATGAAAAATTCCTTAAACAGATCATGGACGGTGGAGTGCTCGAACTCCTTAACAGACATGTCATAGCAAGCCATAACATCATCTTCCTTCAACACCGTCTTGAACCTGTTCCAAGCTAAGGCCTCATTTCTTAGAAGAGTGTGAGAAGCAGTGGTAGGATTTTTGGCAAGAAGGACTGTGAACAACTCCAGATTAGGACAAAAGGGAGCCTTGGAAAAAGGAACTTCAGAAGGAAGGACTACAGCAGGATTTTCAACTGGAGAAGGATCAAGCTCAACGACAGGAGCTTTGCTATGGCTAGATGAATCCACCATAGGCCTTTTAGGGCTTCAATGGCTGGGGAGATTCCCTACATCAACCATCCTACACACGGCCTTCCTCTTCTCCGAAGAGCCAAGGGGCATTAGCTTTAATGTCGTTGAGATATTTGGACGAGTCTAGATAGGGGCAACATCCTTTGTTTGGATGACCTTGTCGTCGCTAGCAAGCTCCTTCTCCTTATTTTCCTTCATAGTTGCTAGTCATGAACGTCAAAAGTTAGAGGAGATAACATCAATAAAAAAAATTAGCTTGCTTTGATGAGTACTGGCCTTGTATGCTAAAGCTTCAAGAGAAAGGACGTGTCCAAGTCCGTAAGCTACTAGACGATGGAGAGTTACAAGCAAATGAAAGTTCTTGTCAGCAAAAGAACAAGCTCTCTGAACGCGCTCAAGGTAAAAATTACTTAAAGATGGACGAGCTATAGCTGAAAAAATAGGAGAAGTGTTAGACGAGAATATAAAAGTTCAAAATGAGCTAAATTAAAGATAACATGCCCTCAGGATGTAGATGACCCATAGCACTAATGTAAGGATGGAAGGCACCCCTTCCTACTTCAATTGGGTCACCAGCCCAAAACCCAAGAATAAAGAAAAACTTTGTCTTCCAAAGTCTATTAGACGTATGAAGAGACTTAATCATTCTATAGCCAGAGTCTCTAGCTGAAAATTGGTAAAATCCAAGAGACTTGTAGATCTCAGCAGGTTTCTAACAGTAAAGGAACTCGTCCACCGTGAGAGGATGATTCCTTTCAAATGCTTCTCTCCACAGAACTTGCATTGCCAAAATTATCCTCCAACCATTGGGGTTAAGTTGGTTGAGTCCAATACTAAGACTATGGAGGAGTTCCCTAGCAAAAGTGTTTAAAGGCAACCTCAAACCACCTAAAAGGTAGGATTTGTATATACCAACTTTAGGGGAATCTAGAGTACAACACCATTTAACAAGAGCAGGAAGATGAGTGTGAACGTCCATAGGAATCTGGTACATATTCCTAAGTGTATGAAGCCTATCTGCCTTAATTTTGGTTAGAATGTTCATGGCACAACATTCCAACCCATCGTCCACCTGATCAGAAGAAAGTGGGATGAACGACGTAGGAGCACTATGCGGACTAGCAGACGATTCAGATGCTACCCTCTTCCTCATCTCTTCCTAGAAAACCTTTAAAGGAATTCCAGGAGTACCAAACGAATACCGTTCTTTCGAGGAAGTACTCTCACCACTATTGTCCCTACTACTACCATTACTACTATCACTATAATTACTCTCATCATGATATTCATCTGTCTCTCTGTCGTCCTTATCACTAGACGAGGAAACTATGATTTCAGCCATAAAGAAAGCTCTAAAGAAGAAAACCTTAGACAAGGAAGGAGATGATACCTGATTCTAGACGGATAGGACTAAGGATGAAGGAGGACTCCTAGACGAGGCGCAAAGGACGAATGATGTCAGAGAAGAAAATATGAGAAAGTGAGAGGGTAAGAGAGAGATTAAGCTATTTATAAGGGACTAGGTGGGTCATTGAAACGACACGGACCAACTAGAAGATGCCATGTGGCCATTTTTTTCAAGGAACGAAGTGAAGCGACCTCCTAACCGCTGTGATCAAGCCACATGGTAGCATCTATATCGGTTGATTTCACCAAGTCATTTGATGCCACATGTATGACCCATCAACTAATTAGAAAGTGCAATGTAAAAATAAAAAGTAAAAATAAAAAAGAGAAGAAAAGAAGAAAAGGAAGCAAGTACGACGAAGGCATCGACAACCTATGGACAAGGGGGTAACTAATGGTGATCAACAACAAGTATTCTTCGTCCATAGTGTTCAAGATCAGCAATGTCCAAAGCAACCTTCAAAAAGGAGAAAGTAGAAGTATGCATCACAAACATAAAAGAAAGACTTGCAGGCAGGTCACTAGTCGTCCAACAAGGATCTGGTCATCCAAGGAAAGTACTGTAGTCCATACAATATTCAAGTATGGACGACTAATAAACACTTGGTAAATTTTCGAGTGTTTTCTACAATCTCAAACGGTTAGCCCACTAACTCACATCTCGGAACGTGTGGTGAATTCCCCAAAATTCGCTCCACATTCCCCACTAAGTCCACACATCTTCCCTAATGTTAGTGGCGCCCAACAAGTAGGCCCACTCTAAACTCTCTATAAAAAGACCAAGCCTCATCCAGCTAAGGTACATATTCACTATTCATCCATTCACTACTCTTGTGATCTAAAGAGAGAATTGATTTAATTGTAGGAAGGGCTTTGGCCAGTTCACCCCGGTCACATTCGATAGTTATTTTCTTCCTTCTCAGGTCACCTAACCGTGGTGGAAGTCCAAAGCATTTAGCCTACTAATTTTCATGAATTATCAAAATTCAATACAATTATGTATTTGAATTTAAAACCTAATATATATATATATATATATATATCTCACAATTAAGTAGTACGCAAATGTCAGGTTGTATTGATTATTGCACATTTATTTGTATATATCGTCTGTACACATCATTCATTTTTTATGTTAAATGTGAATATGTTTAAAAACTGTGGACAACACATGTGAAATTATAAACATTATGTGCACGAGTGTATAGTTAGGGTCCATTTGGCTGAAAGGATGGAAAAGTGAGAGAATTGAAAATGTTGAAGGGATAGAAAAGTGAAAGAAATTGAAGAGATTTAACTTTTGCTTGTTTCTCATGCCTCTTCTCTTTTGATGTGTCTTTTTTCCCTTTTTGTACTCACCCTTGCTGTGTCAAGTCTTTTCTCTTCAGTTTTTTTTACTCTGTTGTTGTTTTTCCTTTCTCTGCTTTTCTGTGTTTGGTCTCTTGCGTGTAGTCAGTCTCTGGTTTTTTTCTTTATTTTCTCTGTTTTGCGTTAAGTTTTGTTAGGGTAGCTCATATGGGAGACCCATCTGTTAATCGAGACTTTGCTTGGACAGAGAGCAGTGGGTCAGATGTCAGTGCTGACCCCTTTGCTGAGAATTCCGACTTGGATTCACAGAGTAGTAATGATCTTGAAGCTCCTTTCGCAAGGCATGGCCCATTGCTGGAAGCTGATCCTGAATCCATCCACATGCAACGCCTTTTTTGGTCTCAGTGCACATTGGGTATTGGACTATAGGAAGTTTTCTATAGCGTATCTTCAGCACCTAATCCGTTCTGCATGGCGACTTAGAGGGGCAGTGACTGTTGTAGGAAGGGATTCCTCCTTTTATGTGATCCATTTTGAGAGTATGGAAGACTTGGAGTATATGTGTTCAGAGGGGCCTTGGTCTATAGATGGTGCGTTGCTGGTACTGGAGAAATGGCGTCCAAATCTGGTAATGAGCAAATTGCATTTAAATTTTGTGTCTATCTGGGTTCAGCTTCATGGTTTACCTTTAGAATATCAGTATCCTGAGTTAGCTGAACGAATGGGCCAAATGATTGGCTCTTTTAAGAAAATTGATTGGGAAGATTGTCAGCCTAGGAATATAAGATTTATGAGGATAAAAGTGGGATTGAATCCATGGATGCCTGTAGTCTCGGGGTTTATGCTTCGGCTGGATGATGGTACTGAGACTTGGGTTCAATGCAGATATGAGAGAGTGCATAAACTTTGCACACAATGTGGACTCATAGGGCATACTAGAAGTCAGTGTAGTGAGAGCTTAGATGAAGTGGAGCGCATGCTTATCCGTCAGAGGCAAAGAATTCAAAGGTTACATCAGGTTCCTTATGCTTATGATTCTCTTGAACCTCATTTTCATAATGAATTGAGAGCTTATATTAATAAGAGGAGGTGTTGGACTACAAAAGCAAGATTTGGGTATACAGATGGTGTTAATCCCCCTCAGGAGCATCCCCCGCATGGTACTGTGGACCCTGCACCACAGTCGGTCCCTGATCCTAATCCCAACCCGAGTAACTCTACTAACCACTTATCTCACTCCTCACCTTGTCAACATGACTCTGGGCAGGCTTCTCTACATACAGCCATTCTCTCCCTGTCTATCAACAGAGGGAATGTCTCACCTGTTCCTGTTAACTCTCCAATTTCATCCTCAGATGTTCCTCACAATTTAAACCCGAACCTAAACCTGCATGCAAACCCTCCTTTTGAGCCTAACCCAAGTCCGAATTCAAATACTAGCATGCATGCAACCCAGGAGAATCAAAATAATAATTCCTTGCATGAGATGTGGGTCAATGGTATAGGTCCGTCTTTGACGAATGGGGAATTAAGGGAGGCCACAGAGTCTTCTTCAGCTACTGAAAGTGATTCGGAGACGGTTGTGCTGTTTAACTTAGACCGACTCAATGATAATCGACCGGAATGGTTACGTGGGATAGAACAGGAAAGGGGTCAAATTCCAGAGTCTCCTGATGGACTTAACAATCCTGTGTTCAACAGAGAGGAAAGGGCCAGAGTACGGGCTGAAGTAGGAACTGCGAGAAATGGGCCTTCTTTTATTCATGTTGGTGGCTCGCCCCAACATCAAAGTCCTATTCAGAACTTGCATGAACGAAACGCTATAACTAATTTGGTCCAATCAGTAAGCCTTGATACGGGATTGGATGTTCTTAGGAATTCAGAGGACTCTGACACAGCTTCCAGTCAATCTCTTTCTACTTCGGCTAGGACTGATCCTGGCATTTGTGGTCCTTCTAAAAAGAGAGCTGGTACTGAGCTGGGTAGGATTGGGAGGAACATTAGGCAGAAACTACTTTGTGGGTCTTTTGCAAAGGAAGGTACCATTTACTCCTCTCTCAATCAAAATTGTTCTTATAACTCTTGTCTTATTACGAATGTTGAGAATTTCCTGTGTAATCCAAAGGGTTGTTGGGAAGCTGGCCCTAATCAGCTTCCCCATCAACAATGAGGATCATGAGCTGGAATTGCAGGGGTTTGGGCAAATCCTCTACAGTTCAACAGTGCAAGAAAAAAGCCCTTGATTTTAAACCTGACTTTTTGTTTCTCATAGAGACTCGTCTAGCTAGTGGTAAAGGGAAGGAAGTATGGGAGAAATGTGGTTTTTCGGAGGGGTGGGAGGTCTCTAGGGTGGGTTTGAGTGGTGGTCTTATTTTAGCTTGGTTACCCAGACAGGACCTCAGGGTAGTGTTTGATTCTCAAAATCTCATACATGTCAATTTATTGGATGACAGAGGCAGCCCCCTCTCCATCACTTTTGTTTATGGACATCCTGATCACTCTAAGAGAGGGGTGGTGTGGCAACAGTTGAAAACACTAAAACAATGGGCGCATCCTAGTTGGCTTTGTATTGGGGATTTCAATTAAATCCTTTATAAGGAGGAAAAATTTTCTTTCAAAAATGGGAACATTCCGGGAGCTGAGGAATTTCAGCAAGTTCTAAGGGATTTGCAATTATGTGATTTGAGTGCCTTGGGTCAGAGATTTACGTGGATGAATAATAGGGAGGATGAGGATTTTGTTATGGAAAGGTTGGATAGAGCTTTTGGGAGTGTGGAGTGGGTTAATCAATACCCTTTCTACTCCCTTAGGAATCTCCCAATAGTTCGATCAGATCATGGCCCAATTCTTCTGGATCTTGAAGTTCAAACACCCTTTAGAAAGAGACCTTTTAGATTTGAACTTATGTGGTTAAACCATGAGAATTGTACAGAGATGGTGCATCAGGCGTGGGATTTACATTCTATAGGGTCAAGAGCTACTCAATTGAGGAACAAATTCATTAATGTTAAGCGTAAGGCCATAGAATGGAATAAAACAGTCTTTGGTAAAGTGGAAGTTGAAATTAAGAGGAAACAAGGTCAATTGCAACAGTTACAGGACTCTATTGTGACTTGTGAAGATGTAAAGAGGGAAAGAGTCTATAGAGAGGAATTGGAGGAACTTCTGAATAGGGAGGAGTTGATGTGGGCTCAAAAAGCTAGAACAAAATGGTTTTTACATGGAGATAGGAATACTAAATACTTCCAAACTGTGGTTAAACAAAGGAGGTCCAGAAATAGAATACTTCAAATTAAGGATGACCATGGGCACTATACTGACAATCATGAGGAAATTGAGCAGATTTTTATTGACTCTTTCCAAAGAAATTTCAGTTGTAATTCCATTTTAACTGTGGAGAGTATTTTACAGGAACTCCGTGGGCTTCCTATCCCTTCTCTCACTGATCAGCAAGTTCTTTTACTCAATAGGGGAATATCCAACATGGAGATTGAAGAGGCAGTTTTTCAGATGGGGCCTCACAAGGCTCCTGGGCTGGATGGTATACCTGTTTTCTTTTTTCAGAACTTCTGGTCCATTATTAAAACTGATGTATGTAATGCTATTCAAGCTTTCTTCCATTCGGGTTCCCTTCTTAAAGCTTTTAATCATACTTTCATTACTCTCATCCCTAAACTTCCCAACCCTGAAGAAGTGTCCCATTTTAGGCCTATTAGTCTATGCAATGTGTTTTACAAAATTATTTCTAAAGTTCTTGTCAATAGACTGAAGCCTATTATGGATAGTATTATTACTCC
Organism: Quercus lobata; assembly: GCF_001633185.2. Taxonomy (NCBI): domain Eukaryota; kingdom Viridiplantae; phylum Streptophyta; class Magnoliopsida; order Fagales; family Fagaceae; genus Quercus; species Quercus lobata. The sequence goes on along the minus strand of NC_044905.1, from coordinate 22,034,510 downwards.
TTTTCAAAATGCTTTTATCAAGGGTAGGAATATCACTGATAACATCCTGTTGGCCCATGAAATCATTGATGTGGTTAGGAAAAAGAGGGGGAAGAGGGATAGCTATGGGTTTTTGAAAATTGACATGTCAAAAGCCTATGATAGAGTCAATTGGAACTTTTTGAAGGCTGTTCTTACCATAATGAGGTTTGAGCCCAAGTGGATTAGGTGGATCATGGAGTGTGTTACTACTGTTGAATATACCTTGTTGATAAATGGAAGTATGACTAGGTCTTTTAAACCTTCCCAAGGTCTTAGACAAGGAGACCCTTTGTCTCCATATCTTTTTCTCTTGTGTGCAAATATTTTATCCATCTCTTTAACCCATGCTGAGGATCTCAAGAAAATCAGAGGTGTTAAAGTTGGCAGAGATGGTTTGATTTTCTCCCACTTATTGTTTGCTGATGATTCTCTGTTATTTTTCAGGAAAGATAAGTATTCTGTTCAAAATCTCCAATCTATTCTGGAATGGTATTGTTCTATCTCTGGTCAAACCATAAATTTGGCTAAATCTGATGTGTTCTGTTCTCCTAACATGCCTTTGGAGGAGCAGGTTGGTCTTGCTAATTCCCTCAGGGTCAATTTGGTTCAACAACCTAGCAAGTATCTTGGAGTCCATTTTAAACTAAGAGGTAATAGGGTTGCTGATTTTCAATTTCTTGTTGACAAATTGCAAGCAAAATTACAAGGGTGGAAAATGAAGTTATTGTCTCAAGCTGGTAGAACAACTCTAATTGCTTCTGTTCTTCAATCCTTGCCTTTATACTCATTTTCTTGTTTTAAAGTTCCTGATGCTGTGTGTAGTAAAATGGACTCTATTATTCGTGCTTTTTGGTGGGGTCATGATTATGGAGAAAGGAAATTGCACCTCATTAATTGGGATAGGATTTGTCAACCTAGGAGAATGGGTGGTTTGGGGCTTAAGAAATTCAAAACCTTGAACCAAGCTATGCTTAACAAGCAATATTGGAGGTTATGTCAGAATCCTAACTCTCTCCTTGCTAAAACTGTCAAGGCTAGATATTTTCCTAATAGTTCAATTCAGAATTATAGAGCTAAACCGCACCATTCATGGGTTTGGAGAAACATCATCAAAGTTGATCATCCTTTTTTGAGAGAAGGGAAATGGAGGGTTGGGAATGGGTTTAATATTCCCCTAAACCATAAGGATTGGTTTCCCCATTCAAACTTTAGTGCTCACCAGCATCATCTCCCTACCGGCACTGTGGGAGATTTGATTGATCATGATAATAGGACTTGGAAGGCTGATTTGGTTAGGAGTTTATACCCTTTTCATCAGGCTTCCTCAATTCTTCAAATTCCTATTTCCAAGACAGATTCTGTACAAGACACACTCTGTTGGAAATTCTCCAATAATGGGGAGTATCAAGTGTACAAAGCCTATAACTTGTTAAGTAGGAATTATGCTAGCCAATCTGGTTCTTTTCAAGCTCATTCGGGTTGGTGGAAATCGTTTTGGAAAATTAAGGTTCCTTTGAAAGTCAGTAACTTTGTTTGGAAGTTGTTGAACAATTGTCTGCCAACATTTCATAATCTTCATATTAAAGGTATATCCAAGGGAAATCTTTGCCCAATGTGTAATGAGGAAGAGGAGAATTTAAGCCATATCTTTCTCCTTTGCCCATTCACTAGGGCGTGTTGGCACGGAACCACTCTAGCTATCCGTTCTTCAGACTTCTCTGACCTGTCTGTTCAACATTGGCTGCAACAAATCATTTCAAGACATGAATTGGGAAATTTGGATTCTATGTCTTATTTACAGGATGTTTTCATTACCCTTTGGGCTATTTGGAACCATCGGAACAAAGTAGTGCATCAAGGAATCATCCCTAATCCAATGGAAGTTATCCTAATTGCTCAAAATTTTTCTTGCAGGTATAAGGCCTCTCTCTCAAGCTGTCAGTCCCCGAGAAGAAGAGATTGCAGCTGTTCCAACACTTGGCAGCAACCTGCAGCCAGGAACTGGAATCTAATCATCAAAATTGCAGCAGCTAGAAAGAGGAGGCAATGTAGATATGGTTTTGTATATGAAGCTCTAACTTTGTAGGGAGATAAGGTGTTTTTTGGAGTAGCAAGTACCTCTACTACAACTTCTACTGGAGCTCTTTTGGAGGCTGTTATAGAAGCTGGTTTGGTAGCCAAAGCTCAAGGTTTTCCAAATGTTTTGTTCCTTAGTGATAGCAAAAAGCTTTTGCAGATAGTTAAGAAGAAATGTGCCACGGATTGGAGGGACAGCACTAGGCTCGTGGACTACTGCTCCCTGAATCAGAATGGCTTCTTTTGTGATCTTTTTTGGGTTCCTCATGTTGTTGTGAAGGATATTTGGTCTGTAGCTAAAGTGGCAACACGTTTGCCAATTCACTATTGCTATCAGTTTCCAGTTGGTATCTTGTAATGCTACTGTACCTTTTGTTTTCTCCCTTTAGTGGTATGGAAAAAAAAAAATGAATACTTCATAAAAAAAAAAGTTTTAAAAAAAATCATAAGAAGTTCAAGAATATAAACTGTTTTATTTAAAAATAAAAATTTAAAAAAATAAATAACATGTAAAGAAACCAGAAAAGAACTTTGTGAACGGGGCTCGGTGAAGAGCCAAGAGAAAAAAGACAAAATGTTCAATTTTTTGAACATGGCTAGGTGAAGAGTGCATGAGCTTGTGAATGTGGCAGTAGCTAGTTCAATTTTATTTCAAAATGGAGGGGTAATTTTGTCCAAAATGCCATGGGCTTTTGCTCTTTATTTCCACCCTCATTTTTTTCTCAATTTGGTTTGGTGAAGTTTCGATGGGTGCAGAGAGAAAACAGCTAAATCTCACAAATTTTCTCCTCCTTCCTTCTTCCAACCAAACAACCTTCTCACCCATTTTCTCCCATATATATATATATATATATATATATATAAATTTTTTTTTTTTTTTTTTCAAAATCAATCCAACCAAACATAGAATTAATGTGTATTAGTAATTTTTCCTTTTCTATAGTCTATTTATCTAGTTGTCATGTTCTTTTAGTCAATTTAAGGAGTCTTTCCTTCTTCTTCTTCTTCTTCTTCTTCCTTTTTCTTTTTTTTATTTTTTTATTTTTTTTTATTTTTACTTTTGCTTTGGCTTTACTGGTTCTACTCTAACTTAATCTAAATGTGTAAAGCTCTCTTGTAAAGACTTAAACCCAAGCTTCTCCCATTCTCATTAGAGACCTCACAAAAAATTATAATTGTGAAGTGATTAACATATCAAGAGTTTGTGGTGATAGAGCCGCATATTTGATGTATTTTTCTATACCAAATTAATGCAATTTATATTTCCTTTTTTTTTTTTTTAAAGCAATTTATATTTCCCGGAAAGGGTCTAAAATCCAAACAGAAACATTAAAATATTAATAAATATATAACTATATATATATATATATACTTACCTTCGGTTGACCGATCAAGGATTCCGAGAAAGAAGCCATGGCTATCTGGTGGCGATGGATCATGATTTGGTGCAATAATAAACGCCATTCCATCTCCTGAATCAGTTGAATTCTGGAAGGGAGAAATTCTAACAGTGAAGATGGTTGAGATATTGGCTGGCCATGCAAGCATAGGGTGGGAATACAGAACCCGGCCAACCTTGGTTTTTAGCTGAGTGAAATTGCCGTGTTGTGGCTCCGGTGTAATGCTCAAATATCCATCGACTGCAGTCGCTGAACCCATGCAAATAAGCTCTCCATTGCTGCAACTTTCAGGATTGAATGTGGGGAAAGAGAAGGTGATAGGGTCCATCACGGAGCTCAAAGAAGGTTGAATAAGAAAGGTAGAGAAGAACAAAAGCGAAAGCATGGTTGTAGTTAAGGGACACAGCATAATCCAAAGATAGTTTCTTATGAGCATATAAAAACTGAGTTTATATTGGAATGTAGTTCATTATTCCTAAAAGATGAGAGAGTGTTTAGATTGGTGAAAACCAAGTTATATTTCATCACCCATAATCCAAAATACGGAGTCATTCTTTGGCTTTGTCCCCTAAAATTTGGAAAAAAAATTATTATTATATACATATAAGTACTAATTTAGCAATTTGGTTTAATAATTACACTTAGCCACCATTAAAAATAACATACTCCCAAAAACATATATAAGTTCATCAAAACATACTCCCAAAAAAAAAAAAAAGCCTAATAACAAAATCTCCAATAGGAAAGTTACAAAAATTAGTCCAATTTACCAATTTTACCAAAAAAAAAAAAAAACCGAGCCCTTAAAATTCCCCCCCCCCCCCCCCAAAAAAAACCACAACTGAAATAGAGTGAGAGATGCTGAATTGAAAAGAGAGAGAGAGTTTACAGTAGACGAAATAAAGTAAAGGGAAGAAGATGAAACAAAACAAGTGAAGAAGGAGAAGGGAGAAATATAAAAATGATTAATTGTGTGGATGTAAAAAAGGTGGAGAAAAAAAATAGAAAAACAAAGGTCTAGAAGATAAGGAGTAAGTGGAGGAGAATAAAACAAAAGAAAACAAAAATAAAAATTGTGGCATGTAGGTGGGTGGGAAAACTAAAGCCAATGACCTAATTGGGATTACATTTATGGCAGAGATATAAGTGAAAAAAAAAAAGTAATTTGGTCCATAATTACTAAAAGGATGATATAATTCTTGTATAATATATTTCTTACTATATATGAGCTTAACATATATATATATATATATATATATAACTTCCTTAATTTGTTAATACGAATTAGAGTTTCATAAATTTTTTTTTTTTGAGTACAACCCTAATTTGGAATCTTAGTTCTATTTTTATGGTTTGTTTGGATGGAAAGAGGAATGGAGGGGTACAGTACAGTTAATTAAAAATAAACTAATTTTGTACTAAATCTACTCTATTCTACTTTACTCTTCTTTTTTCTCCTCAATACAAACACACCATTAATTGTTCTTGTCGCTCAAAATTCAAATAATTGACTTCGAGGGATGAAAATTGGGAACACATCAACTAGTGGATCCCACTACATGTAAAGTCACCGCCCACAGGTGAAGTCATCATCAGTGGCAGTTTGCCAAACGACTACAGTACTGTTCACTTACCAGCATTTTTCTTTGTTTTTTTCCTCATTTCTCCCTAACTTTCACTTTCCCTTACCAATTTTTCCAGCCTCCATTGTTCTCTGTTTCCGAAAAGGTGAGTTGATGCTCTGAAATCTCCATGATTCAGTGTAGTAAAAGCTGATCTCCCTCTTCTTCTTCTATAGATCTAGGCCTTGCTGCCCATTTTCTTCGGTGAAAGCTCTTGGGTTTTCGTTTCTGTTGTGAAGCTGTGGGTCTCTCTACTGCAAGTTACTCTCATGCCGTGGTCATCCTCAACCTCTCAGTCTCGCGTCTTGGTTATAATTTTTAATTTCTATTGTTGGAGAATATTGTTGGTGCATCTAATAGAGCACGTAACAAAGCTGGGCTTATCCCTTCGTGACAGTAGTTTGTATTTGTATATATCTTATCATTTGATAGCTATTTGATTGGTATGTCATATTATCGTATACAATATAATAAAAATTAAGCTTAAAAGTCGTAATTGTGTCAAATGACTTCACCAAATTGTAAATTTTTTTAAAATTTTTCAATAAATTCATTAACTTAAGTTTTTATATAAAAACAAAAAGTTTTTTATCTTTATCAACTTTTTTGGATAAAGTAACAACAAGTATTTTAATAAACTTCTTCTTTTTTTCTTTCTTTTTTTAATTTTATAAAGTAACAATTTTACTAGCTTACGGTAGTATTTTATTGTATTCTTTTGGGGATAAACATTTATCCTACATTATTTATTTTCTAATAATAAAATAACAAATTTAAAAGTATTATTTTTTCTTCTCAAAATTTTTTCTTTTGGAATAAATAACAAAAAAATAGCTAATATTTATTAATTTTAAGATAATTTTTTTTTAAAAAAAAATCTAATAACACTAGCTATTTTTTTGGGATAAAGTAAAAAAAAAAAAAAAAAAAATTAATATGTAATTAACATAAACTTCTTAATTACATAAACTTGTTTTTTCTTTCTATTCATATGAAGTTATCAACTTCTTCATAATTTAAAATTTTTTAATATAAAAGTGGGGGTATATATACGGTTTGGTATATTTTTCCCTTTTTTCTACCATACAGTTTCTTGATGTATTCTTTCTGTAAGGACTCGATTCGTAACGAACCGTAACAGTGTTGGGTTCGTACGTAAAAATGCCCAAACAATATCACTTATAGAGCGTGGGTTTGAAAAACTAGGCATTGGTCACCAAACGGTAGGTTTTTCGTGGTGTTCATACATGATTAAGTCGTTTTCACCCTAGGAGTCAGTCTCCTGGAGGCGGGCTGGGAGGCTCTAGTTTTTTGCCATTTTTTCCAGCCCCCTTTCTGGATTGCTTCTTTTCCTTTTATACTCGCATGTGTTCCTTATCCTTCGTCCACGTGTAGGATTGACTTTTCCCAGACTGATACTTGTCCCATCAGCCCATACCTAGAGTGGTTGGGGGTGGTTGTAAAAGCTGAAAAGTATGGCTCTGTCAGATGCAAAGTATTGAATGGCAGTAAGGGTAACTTTCCCTGGTCGTTATACTTTCCAGCGTATCCTTCTCTATTGACCTAGATATTTTAGATTTTCTTCCAAGCTGGTCCTATACCGTTTTTGCCCTTCCTTCTGGTGAGATCTCGGATATGCCGAGGACTGAATCGTCCTCGGCTGTATCCCAAGGCTATTTTGTACTCATATTACCAAGCCTGGTCTATAACCTTCCTCGGCTCGGGCCTTGGGCCCCAACGAATAAACGGTCCAGGGCCACAAATTATTGGGCCCCACAATAACCCCTCAAAACCCTGCTATTCGTCCTCTTGGTTGGAGGGGAGGGTTTTGGTAATACCAAGCCTTCATTACGGCTCGTTTGACTCCGCCTTTCATTAATGTTGGCATTTCTTCATCTGCCCAGGAAATGTACCGGTCTACGAGACATTCCTCTGAATTCATTCACAATGCGTTCCTGCCGTTTCGTTATCCAAAACGCGCCTTTAATGATTTCCCTTTACGAGACCTTTTTAAATTCGACGGTTATTGACAGTATGGGGAAGCGGAACGGGTATATCCTTATTTATAGATTTTCTTGGAAATCTGAGCAAATTAAATACCTTCCGTTTCGCCCTTCATATAAGAAGAAAAAGTAAGAGGTTATTTCTCCTGTACAGAGACCCTTTCAATCCTTCTAAAATCTGAGAATCCTTAGCCTCCCCCAGAGTTTCCCTTATCCGCCTGTTTACATCTTAAATCGTAACAAGTCCAAGATAAGACTAGGAATGAAGAGATCATGCCTTACCCAGAAATGCTACGTTCTTGCAAAGTTAAAGATGGCTCGATCAGGGCAGGGATGGGAGAGACTCAAGATACTTCTCACCCTCCTTTCAGTCAAAATTCGAAGCAGGGGCTCGTCGCGTCAAACTTCTGGCGCGACTGAGCTGAGATCACCCATTATCAGTACCAGCCGCTCTCTTACGAGCATATCTAACATGGCACTAGCGTGTTAGGAGTCAGGACTGACGCAGGGGCAAAGTATCCCTGCTTCTTCCTTTCTTCCTTCACTGGTACCTCCTTTTGCCTCTCTTTCTTCTTCTTTCCACCATCAGATCCATCCTGGCGCTCTTCCTTCTTCCTCTTCTTCTCCTCCTTCTTTCACTTCATCTCCTCCTTCTTCTTCTGAAGAAGGTCCTTCTCTCAATATGGGCGCTACTGGAGCAGAGTTTGGAAGGACTTCGGAGACGAGTTTAAAAAGACATCTGACTGTTTATTTGCCATATTGTTGTTGTTGTTTTTTTTTTTTATTGTTTTTGTAATCCACCTTCTGTATAAGCTTGTTTAAGCCCTTCTTTGTACGTTGTAATATCTCTTTATATTAATAAAAGTCGTTATTGCTTTATTTCACATGTTTTATCTCTTTATTTCTGAAATGGTTACGCCGTGAATAGACATACTATCTTGTGAATTCTTTTTATTTTTACACTTTGACCGACGTCTAGGACCGAAATCCCAGTTAATAAAAAGGTCTTACTTTGTGTTTATTGAAACTATCCGACTTAATAATACTTAATCGAACAAATGATACTTAGGGCTGAAACCCATATTAAGAAGAAAAAGACAGGATATTATGATGAGCTTATTGGGGCGGTCTGGCACAATACCGCCGGCCTAAGAGTGCAATACTTAAGACCGAAATCCCTTATCAAGGAAAAAGGCACTATTATGAACTTACGGGTGCTGTTCAGCACAATAATACTGACTTGAACAAATGATACTTAGGGTCAAAAATCTTGCTAAGGAAAAGATATTATCATAAATTTAATAGAGTTGTCTGGCACAATAATGCCGACCTGAGAAAACAACACTTACCCAAAAATAGCCGAGATGACAACTGAATGCTCGGTTCGGTGTAGGAGGTAATCATCCGAAGACATATAACCCAAAAATGAACAGCCCCTCCAGGTTGCTGAGTAATAGGGTGTTTCACCATCTTCCTAACAATTTTCATAGCCTTAACCCTTTTCTGGTATTTGAGCCGAGGATTGAGCAACTTAAAATTTTTATTAAGTAGCCGACCTTTCCGTAGTTCTGAGTCCGAGGCCCATGCAATACCTTGATTCTGTCCAAAACTTGATTCTTCTTCCGAGTAGTTGGTTTCCCCATAGGTTTGAGTCCGAGGACCATGCAATACCTTGGTTCTGTCCAAAACTTGATTTTTCTTCCGAGTAGTTGGTTTCCCCATAGGTTTGAGTCCGAGGACCATGCAATACCTTGATTCTATCCAAAACTCAGTTTTCTCATCTAAGTAGTTGGTTTCCCCATAGGTTTGAGTCCGAGGACCATGCAATACCTCGGTTCTGTCCAAAACTTGATTTTTTTTCTGAGTAGTTGGTTTCCTCATAGGTTTAAGTCCGAGGACCATGCAATACCTTGGTTCTGTCCAAAACTCAGTTTTCTTATCTAAGTAGTTGGTTTCCCCATAGGTTTGAGTCCGAGGACCATGCAATACCTCGGTTCTGTCCAAAACTTGAATTTTCTTCCGAGTAGTTGGTTTCCCCATAGGTTTGAGTCCGAGGACCATGCAATACCTTGGTTCTGTCCAAAACTCAGTTTTCTCATCTAAGTAATTGGTTTCCCCATAGGTTTGAGTCCGAGGACCATGCAATACCTTGGTTCTGTCCAAAACTTAGTTTTCTTATCTAAGTAGTTGGTTTCCCCATAGGTTTGAGTCCAAGGACCATGCAATACCTCGGTTCTGTCCAAAACTTGAATTTTCTTCCGAGTAGTTGGTTTCCCCATAGGTTTGAGTCCGAGGACCATGCAATACCTTGGTTCTGTCCAAAACTCAGTTTTCTCATCTAAGTAGTTGGTTTCCCCATAGGTTTGAGTCCGAGGACCATGCAATACCTTGGTTCTGTCCAAAACTTGATTTTTCTTCCGAGTAGTTGGTTTCCCCATAGGTTTGAGTCCGAGGACCATGCAATACCTTGGTTCTGTCCAAAACTCAGTTTTCTCATCTAAGTAGTTGGTTTCCCCATAAGTTTGAGTCCGAGGACCATGCAATACCTTGGTTCTGTCCAAAACTTGATTTTTCTTCCGAGTAGTTGGTTTCCCCATAGGTTTGAGTCCGAGGACCATGCATTACCTTGGTTCTGTCCAAAACTCAGTTCTCTCATCTAAGTAGTTGGTTTCCCCATAGGTTTGAGTCCGAGGACCATGCAATACCTTGGTTCTGTCCAAAACTTGATTTTTCTTCCGAGTAGTTGGTTTTCCCATAGGTTTGAGTCCGAGAACCATGCAATACCTTGGTTCTGTCCAAAACTCAGTTTTCTCATCTAAGTAGTTGGTTTCCCCATAGGTTTGAGTTCGAGGACCATGCAATACCTTGGTTCTGTCAAAAACTTGATTTTTCTTCCGAGTAGTTGGTTTCCCCATAGGTTTGAGTCCGAGGACCATACAATACCTTGGTTCTGTCCAAAACTTGATAAATACTAATAAGTAGTTGGGGGAATTGACCCCTCGGCTATGGCATGAGTCCTTGGTTTTGGGGGAATTAGCTCCCCGACCAAGCCCCTAGGACCATCTGTTCGGCTGACGCTACAAAGCGTAGCCCCTAGTAAAGAAACATAGCCCCTAATGGAACTTTACGCTAGAACACTACAATCGGTCGTTGAAAATGATAAAGGGATTCTTTCGACCTACCGTCTGTGCCAACACACAAGCCTTTCCCACAGACGGCGCCAATTGTAAGGACTCGATTCGTAACGAACCATAACAATGTTGGGTTCGTACGTAAAAAGGCCCAAACAATATCACTTATAGAGCGTGGGTTTGAAAGGCTAGGCCTTGGTCACCAAACGGTGGGTTTTTCGTGGTGTTCATACATGATTAAGTCGTTTTCACCCTAGGAGTCAGTCTCTTGGAGGCAGGCTGGGAGGCTCTGGTTTTTGGCCATTTTTTCCAGCCCCCTTTCTGGATTGCTTCTTTTCCTTTTATACTCGCATGTGTTCCTTATCCTTCGTCCACGTGTAGGATCGACTTTTCCCAGACTGATACTTGTCCCATCAGCCCATACCCAGAGTGGTTGGGGGTGGCTGTAAAAGCTGAAGAGTATGGCTCTGTCAGATGCAGAGTATTGAATGGCAGTAAGGGTAACTTTCCCTGGTCGTTATATTTTCCAGCGTATCCTTCTCTATTGACCTAGATATTTTAGATTTTCTTCCAAGCTGGTCCTATACCGTTTTTGCCCTTCCTTCCGATGAGATCTCAGATATGCTGAGGACTGAATCGTCCTCGGCTGTATCCCAAGGCTATTTTGTACTCGTATTACCAAGCCTGGTCTATAACCTTCCTCGGCTCGGGCCTTGGGCCCCAACGAATAAACAGTCCAGGGCCACAAATTATTGGGCCCCACACTTTCCTTCTCATACTTACCTTACCTATGAAACTTGCATGTATGTATTTTGCCTTTTTCTTTTTCTTTTTTCATCAAATTGAATATGTTTTGTGTGCGGGTTGCCTTTTGTTTAAGTTATGTTTGTTAACTTTGATCTAATTTATATGCTTTTATGGTCTTTAGAATCAGTTGTATATCTTTCATGAAAACTAACAGATTAATTTTAACAAAAATTTTATTCACTTTTTGAAAGATCTGTTTTCCAATATGTGTAGATCCCACAAGTAGCCATGAGACCAAGATTTGAGCAATCAAAACCATGATAATGAACATCACTCCACGAAGAATGGAGACAAAAATTAATTAAATATAAAAAGGGTGATGTAAAAACAATGAATATTTAAGGTGATGTGAAATCTCCATGACTTCATTGCCTCCCCCTTACTGTCAAAGTGAATTCAATTTTCATGTGAGTATCTTTACTTTAATTCTAATTCCAGATTTTTTTTTAATGTTTAGAAATTAATATTTTTTGTAATTATTGAATTTAGAGCTTCTTTGTATCTATATATTTATGTGTGTTATTGTGAGTTTTGATTTAAAATTTTTTATTTATTTATAAATTTTGGTGGTTTTAATTTGTGAATTTGGGGTTAAAGTAAAAATATTAGGTCAATTTTAATCATAATTCATGCAATAGTAGGGTGTTAGATGTTGATATTAATTTTATGCTTATTTACATTAATTAACATAAACATCTTAGCATGTTTAGTGTTGATATTAATTTGACACTTTGAGAAGCAAACGCTTCATTATATTAGTTTGTATTTGTAAATATCTTATCATTTGATAGCTATTTGATTTGTATGTATCTTATATATTTGATATGTAAATAAAGGCACAACAAAATGATATGTCAAAATCTTATATATTTTATAGTTTTTAATTTCTATTTGATTTATATATATCTTGTTGTGTACATACCTCTATATAGGATGTATCTATAATTGGAAACATCATCCAAGCTTTCTCATTTTGTTGTGTCTTTATTTTCTCTAGCATCAGTTGGAATAATATAAAGGATATCGATAGTGGTAGTTTGGAGCTGAGAAGGAACATTGAAGCGGAGAGTGTCCTACGCGGGTACGTATAGTTGCCGTTCCACAACTTTACTTACATAAAGTTGAGTTATTGAATTGAAATACTCTCATGCGTCTATTTAGCTTACATAAAGTTGTGTTATTGAATTGAAATATTTATGGGTATATTTAGCTTACATAAAGTCTAAAATAGTGGTGTAGGTTCCAGTTAACTCAATTGGTAAAGTTTCTGATGGTCGTATAAGAAATCTGGGGTTCAATCCCTTCCTACACCAAAAACTAATTGGTGTCTTAGTCTGATAATAAAGAGCTATCATCAAGAGCGGACGCCATAGGTTGAAACTCTCAAAAAAAAAAAAAAGTTAAGTGGTAAAGTGGTAAATATTTTGCCAAATAATGATATTTGACAATTTTGGCCATTGACTTTGTGGTAAAGTTGTATTCACTGCTAGAGTAATGCTACAGACACAAACTATTTTACAACATTTTTACAAACTGTTGATGTAGTAAATTCTTACTAGTTCTAATATGGGCCCTTAACTAACATCACATTTTTACTTGCAATAGCTATTTGGAAAATACTAAAGCCACATCAGCAGTTTGTAAAAATGTTGTAAAATAGTTTGTATCTGTAGCATTACTCTTCATTGTTAATCTTTGTTCTACATAGTTAGATCAATGGTTAGAACATGCAATCAAATGGTAATCTTTGTTCTGCATAGTCAACCAAAAAAAAAAAGCCCAAAATGACTTTTCATACGCTCCCACACGTCTTTCCTCCTTTTTTTTTTTTTTTTTTTCAAATTTACCACGAAGTCAATCTAATGCCAGTAGATTGTTCTTGCTTCAAATTTCTTTCATACTTTAGAAGACTTGTTAACAGGTCTTTTGAAGAATAAAAGAAGTTTATGCCCCATGGTAGAGAGATTGCTTGAACGGTAACATCTTGCATTTGGGGCATTTGACTCGGAATATTTTTGGTATTTTTTGGAAATTTCTCCTGTATTTCCTACAAAGAAGATAGTGGAACAAGAATTAGCTGCAGCTCTAGGAAATATTTTATAGGTGATCCCTAAGAAATTTAAATCATACAAAATTTAATTGAAAAAAAATTTGAATATATTAACATCACAAAATATGCATGTAAATACATAAAGTTTTATAATTTCATTCTACGTGTTTTCATATTTTAAATTCGTTACATGATAGTTTTATTACCAATGTTATAAGCTACATCTCTTTAATATACTTAACTAAGCAATCATTCATCCACTATTGTGTTTGTAGCATTACTCAATTAAGATGAAAATTCAACTCAACTTTAATTTTTGTTATTGCATTATTTTTGTTGTATGCATATCATTATTGGTATGTGTAAATAGTGTTACTCTATTAACAATTCAACACATAAAAGTTGTGAATACACTACCTCACCCCTAATTACTTCAATAGTCTAATTTTTGTCTTTAATAATTACTACCCCACTACTACACATGCCCCACTCAAGAGACAATTAGACAATAAATCAATGGTAAAAATACAAATAGCACTCACAAAGTATAATCTAAAATAGTATAAAAGGTTTATTTTTTAAATTTATATAATCCCAAAATTCACTTGCATCAGATTAGTCAAACTTGTGTAAAATAAAAAATAAAAATAAAAAAGAGCTACATTGTTACTATTGCTATGTAAATCGATAAAGAAATAATAATAAATAAGAGAAAAAGATAAATGAATTGGGAGAATAATGAAAAATTAATAATGAAATAATATTTTAATGAGATGTAGTATAAAATAAATAAGGTAAATTCCACTAAAATACCTTGAAATAAGTTATTTTTTTCAACCGTTTTAGGGACTAAGTTGGCTTTAGGAACCAAAATAATTAGTTTTGAAAAGTAATAAGCTTGATTGAGATTAGCTCAAATTTCAAGATCTGTTAATGAAATTTACTTAAATAAATAATTTGATATAAGATATTTTAAAAAATAATTATGTAAAATAAAAATAATACATTTTTATATTGAAATAGACAAAAACATTTTGCACAAGACTTGAATACCACAATAATTCAATGAGTAAATTTTTTTTTTTGGGAGAAATAAGTAATATATTTTAAAGTTTCAACTTTTAAGCTCCTACACAAAGCTCAAGGTCTCGTAGCAAGTGTAAAATCGATAATTTGGTACATCACTTTATTCTCCAATAGTAGTCTAGTATCCATTGAAATTTCAGACTCTAATAACTTCATTCACGTGGGGGGAGGGTCATATAGACATAGTGCCTATTCATTTTAGCTTTCCCAACCCAAAAAGCACTTTTTGAAACCATAAATGTAATATATGCGTTTGGTGGAAGCTAAAAAGCAACTTTTCAGAAAAAGTTGTGTTTAGCTCATGTGAAGAGAATGCGCGTTCTCTTAATGGAGCTATGAGGAGCCTTTTCCAAAATCCCGTGTGTGTTGAAAAATCCTACCGTTGGACTTTGGGTGAAGTTACCAAATTGTCCTTCATATGTTATTGAAAATCTAACTTTACCCTTTGGTTAATCAAAAGATAAGTTTCACGTCATTCCTCATTCCTCTCATCTCTCTGCTCTGCCTTCTGCCCTCTCAATAACAAATTTCCAAATCCAAACACAAAAAAATCTATAACAAATTCCCAAATCAACTAAGGGAAAAAAAAAAAAAAAAAATCAATCCCATGCAAATTAGGATTCCTCAAAATGCAAAACAAAAAAACATAAGAATATAGCAAAATCTTTCAAATGGAGTTTGTACCCATCTTCCGGTGGATGGATTATGGAGGTTTGGAGAAGAAGTTGAAAAGTCTCTCCAAGAGGACGGATGAGTTCTTGCAAGCACTTATTGATGAGCAAAGGCATAAGGAGGAAGTGGGTAACACTATTATTGACCATATGCTTTTGTTTGCTCTGCTCTGAACCAATCTTCTTGATCTGAATCATCCCGTTTGTGAGTGGTTGAATTTAGAGAAAAAGAAAAGAATCAAGAAGATCAGGGTGAAGAAGTGCATGGGTGTTACAGACGAAGTGCTAAAAAAAAAAAATGGAAGAAGGAGAGCTCTGTGGAACGTTCTAGAGTTTGGAGGAAGTGGTAGGGAAAAAAAGAGGAAGAAGGAAAAATAAAATAAAAGAGTAAGGGTACATGTGTGGAGGAGAAAAAAAGAAGGAAATGCGGTACGTGTGTGGAGGAGAAAAAAAGGGGAGAAAAAGTAAAAAAGAAGGAAATGTTATCACAATATTTTTACAATACTTTCACAATAAATTTTAAGTGATAGGTTATTATTAGTTATTGGTGAGAAAAAAAATTAGAAAGAGAAAAAAATAATTTTAATAGTATGTTCAAATTAAAATCAGTATAAATTTTTATCACAATATTTTCACAATACTTTTACAATGAATCTTAAGTGGTAGGTTATTATTAACTAATATTAGTGAGAAAAAAATAATTTCACAATATTGATTTAAGTATGAAATAAACTCTTTTATATATACATTGTCTTTTTTGGTAATTTACCACTCAAACCACCATTTTTATAAGTGCTAGTCAAACACTTAGTTTTTTTTCAAAAAGCACTTTTTAACAGTTTTTACTAAACACTCCGCTTTTACAAAAAACCCAGTTTCATATTGCACTTTTTGAAAACCCCACTTTTTCAAAATGTCCAATTTCAAAAAACTGAACCAAACCCACCTATAGTAGCATTATTTTGACTTCATGGTAAAGCTGTATTCAACTAGTCCAGCTTTTTGTTTTTGGATAGAAGGACCCAAAAACCCACGTATTGAGACACTTCTTCCATTTTACCCTCACACTCTAAACTTTCCTCACGATTCGAATTGGCCCAATTTCCTATACTTTTTTCTCTTTACATTTTAAGTCTGTTTAGATACTACTTATTACTAAAAATTGAAAACACTGTAGCAAAATAATTTTTAAATGTGTAAATAATACCGTGGAACTCAATTTTAAAGTTATTTTTACTGAAAAAAAAAGTACTTGCAGGTCTCTTAAACAATGCAAGGGACCCACTAAAAAATGCTAGACGTAACTAAAAAATCATTTTAGCTCTATCCAAACGTTCACTTTGAGTTTGTTTTGGATTCGTTAATTTTGAAGAAACTGAAAACTTTTTACTGAAAGTACTATAGATAAATGTAAAAGTTAACTGAAATAGTGCAGTAAAACCTATAAATAATACCAAAAAGTATTGTAGAGCCTATAAATAATAACAAAAATAAATTAATGCTAGTAGATTGGTCTTGCTTCAAACTTCTTTCATATTTTAGAAGACTTCTTAACCGGTCTTCTAAAGTGATAGGGGTAATTTTGACTAGGGCTCAACAAATCTCAATAACACCACGCAAGGAAACTGATGGCGCCCACAAGTCTGTCAATCTCACAGGAGCAGACAGATGATCCAGAGGGATGGCGTGAAAGGCGACGAGGCCACGTTAATGCCCAACGCAAGAATCTTTCAACATGAGTAGAAAGTAGAAACAGTGAATGTGGATCAAAAGAAAATTAAAAATTGTGTTAAGGGAAGACTTTATTTTTTGGTGTGGAGGATAAGGGTAGATTTGTCATGCTCATGAAAGTAGATAAAAAATAATAATTTTCCAGTTGTTGGGGTCCTTGTGGTGAACAAATGTCAATCGTTAGATCGTTGGCCTTATTGGACTCAGGTTCCTTTTTGAGAGTCTATTTCGAAATTCACTCCACCTCGAGGAAGATCGGAGGTAATGTGCAAAACAACAATGCAAAAGAATTATATATAGTTAGTTAGGCAACGTTTGAAACAATAAAGGAAAGTAGCATCTCGAGTTTTAGAAACTTGAGATCCATATTAGAAAAATGCCACATAGATCTCGAGTCTTTTAGACTCGAGTTTCATGTGAAAAAAATTTCACCTATAGTGGCGTTTTTAAGCCTTTCAGTGACGTTTTAAAGCCCTATAGCGGCGTTTTCCTGGGAAATTTTTTTTCTTAAGTACAGATTTATGGAGTCCTATAGTGGCGTTTTTAAGCTTTATAGTGATGTTTTATAGACCTATAGCAGCGTTTTTATTCAATTTATGGAAATCAAGTCTTTAAAACTCGATTTTCAGCTTAATTTTTTTCCACTTTCAACTAATCCACTTACAAATCGAGACTTTAAAATTCGATTTTTATCTTGGAACTCGAGTTTTAGACACTCGAGATGCTAGTTTTCAATATTGTTTTGAAATGTGACAATTAACTAAATTTTTTAATATTTATTGTTATTTAGAAAAAAAATTCAGGAAGATCGAAGCCTAACATTTTAAGTTTTCAAAAGAGACAGTCCAAATTCTAAGAAGGGGGTTATGGACAATAAAGTAACTTTAACTTAAATCCAACAGTAAAGAAAGAAATAGGACAATTCAAATCCGATGGTTAGTATAATCGTGAGTCCAATGACAAAACATCAATAAAATAGTACAAATTTCAGTAGTAGAGAGACAATAACTTTTCACGAGCCTAGCAATAAGACTCTCGGGAAATGATAGTAAACATGACTATTTCAAGACCATGCATCTTTTATCTCATCCTCTCCCACGAAGAACATGCCTAACGATGCTACTTAGGACGGGTGTGCTTCTTTCCAGGAAGGTGAGCCGTGAGCATCACTTTGGACATGTTTTATAGGTAGAAACATGATTCAAAACACTTTCTTTCAAGGGTGGCACATTTCAAGCAATCTCATGGCTGTCTTCGCACCACTACCTCCTTTATCACTAAGCGGTCATTTAAGGGCCTTAGATAATGATCTAAACTATTTCCTTTTCAATGTTGAAGCTTATGATCCTTGTTGGAGCATTTTAATATTAAATAATTAAAATGAATAAATGTTACAATATAAATGTAAAGATGTGGGAGTGAATATGGAAGATGAGGAGTTAATGAAAATGTTTAATCCCACATTGAAAAAGAGAGAGACTATTTTATTCTTTTTAATTGTGGTGATTAATGGGCAAACATGAATTGTCTCAGATATTGGGCTAGATACGTGCGCAAGAGAGAGGTGAAGAGTGGAGTTAGAAGGACCAAATTTATGGTTAAAAATGCCAAAACCTATCTCAGACCCTTGTTCACCCCACTTTGACTTGGTTTAACCATTATTAACCAATTTTTAAACAAAATTCGACTTATCTAATTAGGGTAAATCGAGATCCATGCGAAGAAGATGAAATTCTCTTTAAAAAGATTGCTTACAAGCACAGATCGAGCTCAAAATAAGTGAGATATTGCAGAATCATTAATAAATAAATAAAACACTATCTAAACATTGGCAAATTTTGTTAAGTTTTGCAAATTAAGTTTGACCACAATCAAAGTAGAAAGAAAACATATCCGAAAATTTCCAATTCAAAAAACCCACCTTCCATTTGGAATAAGTTTTCAACCATAGCCCCAAAATAATAGAAAATTCGCATAATTGGAAATTTGGAAACAATACCAATAACACTAAAAATGAAGGTCCGAAAGACAGTCAACTAAGTGTATGAAGTTGAGAGGTCAAAAAGGCAAAATGGAAAGTAAAATATGTTTAGAAGAGAGACTTAAGGATCGGGTTCATGGTAAGCACCACTTTCCCATTGATTTTTATTTTCTAGGGGAAAATACTGCGGAGTAATAACCTTCCTCTATTCGCCTAAAACAGAAACCTCCAATTGGGATGTGAATCATGAGGCTCATTATTTTGTTGGATATTTTTAGGGCACTAATAGACCCTTCAACAACACCAAAGTGGTCCAATAGTTAGGATAATTGCCTTCCAAGCAATAGACCCGGGTTTGTCTCCCGGCAAACGCATGTTGTGATTTGATTTCGTTTTCAAATTTATTTCTTTTGGCTTTCAGCTTCCCAGTATCTCACAATCATCCAAGGTTTACTGCATTGACAACATTAAAATACGCTTTTATCCTTTTAAAAAGTTAAAGAACCTTTGCACTACGTAGTCATACACAAGGATGGAGTTATTCTTTGGCTTTGGGGGGCAGTAGCCAGTAGCTCCTTAAAAGTTGGAAAAAATTATTAGTATATGCATATAAGTACTAATTTAGCAATTTGATTCAATAAAAATAAGCCATTAAAAATAG
Source organism: Quercus lobata (assembly GCF_001633185.2). Taxonomy (NCBI): domain Eukaryota; kingdom Viridiplantae; phylum Streptophyta; class Magnoliopsida; order Fagales; family Fagaceae; genus Quercus; species Quercus lobata. The sequence continues at coordinate 22,015,270 of NC_044905.1, read as the reverse complement.
CATACTCCAAAAAAATAAGCCCAATAACAAAATCATGAAAGCTACAAAAATTAATAACACCTGAAAGTTAGCTGAGTTAATTTTGTTGACACTATAATTTATCCTGAATTTTGTTACAAAAATTAACCCAATTAATTTTGTTGACACTATAGCAGAAAGAAAATCTGCTATGGTGTCACTGCAGCACAACACGATAGCAGATTGAGGTTACATTTCACATTGGTTGAAAAAGACAGCTTTTTTTTACTATTCAGCTTATTTTTGCTACTATTCATGAGTCTCATTGCACTTTTTGGTACAATTCATGGGTCTCATTGTACTATTTCAACCAACTTTTAGCTTTATCTACAATACTTTCAGCAAATAGTTTTTAGTTTTAGCTAAATAAGCTATTCCCAAACGGACTTTGAGTATACAAACACATGCAGAATTGATGTTTTGAAGGACACGAGAGAGAGAGAGAGAGAGAGAGAGAGAGTTTACAGTGGACGAAATAAAGAAAAAGGAAAAAGATGAAATGAAGTAAGAGAAACAAGTGAAGAAGGAAAGGGGAGATATAAAAATGATTAATTGTGTGGATGCAAAAAAGGTGGAGAGAAAAAAAAAAGAAAAGAAAAAGAAAGGTCTAGAAAATTAGGAATGGGTGGAGGGGAATAAAACATAAGAAAACACAAATAAAAACCGTGGCATGTAGGTGGGTGGGAAAACTAAAACCATGGGCCTAGTTAGGATTATATTTATGGTAGATATATATATTTTTTTAGAGAGAGTTTCATCCTATAGCGTCCGTTCCTGATGATAGTTCTTTATTATCAGAGTAAGACATCAATCGGTTTTTGGTGTAGACAAGAATTGAACCTCAGATCTCTTATTCAACCATCAGAGATTTTGCCAGTTGAGCTAACTGGAACCCATTATGGTAGAGATAAACGTGAAAAAAAAAGAAGTAATTTGGTCCATAATTACTAAAAAGATAATATAATTCTAGCATAATATATTTTTATTTTACTATATATTAGCTTTATATATTGGGATTACACAATGTGGAGATTATTTATATATATATATATATGATAGGTTTAAGTTACACTTAGTGTAACTTGACTAGAGTTACACCCATTTTACACCGTTGATTCTCATTAAATCTAACGGTTAGTAAAATACGACCTCTCACATCATTAATATGTAATTATTATTTGATAGGTCAACTCGTTTTAATTAAGCCCCCCCCCCCCCCCCCCCCCCCCCATTCACAACCTCTCTCTCCTTAATAATCATCTTCCGCTTATTTAAAATAAAAAATAAAAAATCTTATTCTCCCCGCCCACTTCTAATTCTGTTCAATTACGTCAATAGAATCCGACCTTGAAATTAATAGAAGATGTTTGTAAACATCTCATCAATATTCAATAGTTCTTTTTGCTTCCTCCTTCTTTGGTGTAATATTGGACCATTGGTGGTGAATATATTGCAGGAATTCACATTAGTATATTAGAGTATTGAACTATTGGTCGATAGAATCAGATTATATTGCTTGAATGTACATAATTTTAATATCATTGCCAAGGTGTTTTGCTGAATTTACTTGTTCAATTAACCTCTTGAAACTACCAGCTGCATCTAATATCAATATTGCTTGCCAATCCTCAATCTTTGCCGAGGTGATTTGCTTGATGGATAGGAAGATGATTATTAATAGTAAGGCTATGAATGTGGGGAATTTAATTTAAATGAGTTAGCCATGATAAATACTCCCTCCGTCCCACTTTGTTTGTCCTGTTTGAAAAGTCAAACTTTTTAAGGGAACATCATTTATTGTCTTGTCTACCTTTTAAAAATGTATAAGTTTCCAAAACTATCCTTAAATAAATTTATCAAAAAATTGAATTAGTAAATTAATAGGGGTATAATAGGAACATTAGTAAATTAATGACTTTTATTTTTAGAAACAGGACAATATTTTGGAACATCTCAAAATGGAATAGAGGACAAACAAAGTGGGACGGAGGGAGTAATAATTACATATTAATAATGTGAGAGGTAGTCTTTTCCTGATCGTTAGATTTAATGAGAATCAACGGTCTAAAATAGGTGTAACTCTAGTCAAGTTACACTAGATGTAACTTGAACCTATCTCTCATATATATATATATATATATAAATAAAGTACTATTTTGACTCTCTTGATTTGTTAATACTAATTAGAGTTTCATAATAATTTTTCTTTTATACTACAGCCCCTAATTTGGAATCCTAGCTCCATCCTTAGCCATTCATTTTAATTTCAAATTCTACCAAGTACAGCTCAATAGTTTCATGGGAGAATCAATCATATCAAGACAAAAACATTATGTCACTACTAGTCATATTGGACCTCAATCTCATCTAGCGATGGCATAGATGATTGAAGCAATGCAGGGCCACTTTTTGAGCCAAAATTGATATCCGTGGTTGTTGTGGAAGTAGAAGAAGTAGAAGAGAACGATACATGTTCTCCACTAGGTCGATTTCCTGGCAAATTCATTAAGGGCTCGTTTGGGTTCATAAGCGATGCCATAGATGATTGAAGTAATGCAGAGCCATCAGTGGCTGTTGTGGAAGTAGAAGAATTAGAAGAGAAAAATACATATACTCCACTAGGTCGATTTCCTGGCGAATTCATTAAGGGCTCATTTGAGTTCATAAGCGATGCCGTAGATGATTGAAGCAATGCAGAGCTATCAGTGGCTGTTGGGAAAGTAGAAGAATTAGTAGGGAAAACAACATATACTCCACTAGGTCGATTTCCTGGCAAATTCATTAGGGGCTCGTTTGGGTCCATAAGAATATTCACCACTCTTCTCATCTTGGGCCGGAACATTGAATCTGGATGCAAACAAGCAAGCCCTACAATCAATGTCCTCTTCACTTGCTCCTCGTCAAATTTGCCTTGGAGCATTTGGTCCACACACTCGACCAATCCATTTTCCCCGTATAAATTCCATACATAGTCTACTAGACCATATTCAGCCACGGTATCCTTTGATCTTTTCCCACACACAACTTCAAGTACTACCATGCCAAAGCTATACACATCAGATTCTGGGGTAGCCTTTCCTATGAAGCCTATTTCTGGTGCCAAATATCCTGGAGTCCCAGCTAGCATAGTTGTAACAGAGGCATCATTTTGGAGAATTCTTGCAAGACCGAAATCACCAAGATGAGCATTGAAATCAGAGTCTAACATTACATTGTTGGGCTTAATGTCTCGATGAACCACAGGGTTACCACATTCTTCGTGCAGGTACAGTAATGCCGAGGCCAACCCTGTCAATATTTTGTACCTAGTTTCCCAGTCAAGAAACTCCTTTCCTATGAAACGGTCAACACATCATGAGGCTACCATTTGACATAAATTCATACACTAGGAGTAGATTCTCTCCCTCATGGCACCAACCTTGTAGTTGCACAATATTTTTGTGCCGCATGCGTCCTATGGTGCATATTTCTGCCATATACTCTCTTTCACCTTTAGTTTGAAGAGTAAAATAAACAAGTGTAAGCACAAAAACTAATCCTGACAAATTAAGGAATTAATTCGGATATAATTATAGGAACTACATAAGTATTTTGTTGTTTCAAAATAAATATGATGTACTCACGGTTTATTATTTTGTTAAGATCCTCAAATGGAGAAAGTCCATTTTATTGTTAAAGATTTTATTTCATATATAACTTCAAATTAGTAATATTTAATATATCAATTTCAAATGGATCAATCTAAACCGTGAAGAATATTATCAAGAAACAATGCAATAGAATTAGAACAAAGTAACAAACCTTGTTTTGAGGTTGCCGAAATCTTCTTGACAGCTACGACTTTTGGAGGAACCGAGATAATACCTCTGTAAACACTTCCAAATCCACCCTTACCCAACAAGTTTTCCTTGCTGAAGTTGCGAGTAGCTTTTGAAAGCTGCTTGTACGTAAACATCTTAGGGACATTTGCTGCATTCCTAGATTGAGTTTCTATATCTAGATCTCTCTGATTTTTCTTCCTTAGCTTTCTTAAAACAGATGGAAGAAACACGCAAGTCACTATAACCAACAAAGCCATGAAACATGTTGTAACACTAACCAATACGATCTTCTTGATTTTGTTGTCCTTTTCATGCCCATTGTGGATGGAAGAGGATGGCAATGGCACTGATGTGAAAACCCAATCAATGACCCTATGACTTTCTGAGACGAGCCCCGTAGAACCCGTAAAGCCCACGAAAACGGAGCTTGGAACTGTGTCAGACATGATTATTGATTGTTCGAGAACGGTCACTAATGGTTTCCTAGAATATCCAACTGAAATTTGAAGCATTTTTTTCCAACCGTCATAGTCAATTTTGACCTTGATATCTCTTCCACTTTTGAGCTCAATGCCAGTGTAGTCAAGACTCTTTGCTGCAATCGGATTTGTCATGCTTGTTGTGTCAATGCCAATATGGTTTCCGTCTAAATCATATTCATTCTTGAAGGTGTCAAGCTCCACAGCTAACTGCCGAACAACACCTACATTTCCATTTTATTTGACACTTAAAATATATTTTCAAATGCTTTTTCCTAACAAATTAAACTGATCAATTGGCTCAGTTCCCTGTGATCCAAACCTCCAAGTTCGTTGACTCTAGGCAGCTAGTATATGCTTATATTCCTGAGTCTATAATGAAGACAAGAATTGGTTTGTGTTTTACATCCATAGCGTTAAAATTGTGTGATTTTATGTGATAATTAAATGATGAGAAGAATCATAAAAAATAGAGCACACACAAATGTTTACGTGATTCGGCCTCAATGGTGGTTATAGGAATATTTTTTAAGGTGATCACTAAGAAACTTAAATTATACAAAATCTAATAAATAAATAAAATCGACATCACAAAAAAAAAAAAAAAAAAAAAAAAAAAAATAAATTAAGTATTACAATTTATTTCTACTAACAAAGAGAAAGAAAAAAGGGTCTGAAAGGAGATAAAGTGGAAACTGAGAATGATGAGATGAGTGTAATATAGTTATAGATATTCTAAAATGATTATAGAGAAGCAAAAAATGTAGAGAGAGAGAGAGAGAAATGAATGATTTTTGTTACAACTGCAAACCGAGTCACTAAGGAGAGAAAAATTGTTGCGATTGCAAAGTCAAAAAGAGTATAACTACCGGCACCACCAAGAAGAACTCACTACCATAGTATTTCTCTTAATACCATTTTTTAAGGGTGAAAAAAAAGAAGAAATTATGGATTATTTTTATGTAATAGGTTGAATGAGTTACAAATTTGAAAGATTCAAAATTTTTATTTTCTTGTTTTTGAATAGGCTTAGTGTTGAATAATTTGTTCACCTCTTGTTGTTTGGTCTAGTTATATCAGTAACATCTTACCACATGTCAAGGTGTTTTAGATGTAACATTATTGTGAAAAGGACTGAAAATGTTTTGGATGTACCATTATTCTTATTTTTGTTGAATTCAAATTTTTGTAATTCTCAAGTTAGAGTATTCAACATTTTTATTAGAATGGCCAAAATAGGTTAGTTTAGTGTGTGTGTGTGTATGTGTGTGTATGAGTTGGATTCAAATTACACATGGTGTGACTTTAAACAATATTATATCACTCAATATTTTTTAATTGGATGAAAATTTTGACAAATCCACCGTTAAATTACATTATCTTGGTATATTCTCCATGTTTGCAAAATTTCAAGGTGATTAAAGATTAATAGTCATTTCATCAATCAATTGTTTAAATTCAAGTTTTTGAAGTTTAAAATAATGCGTAAAACACACACATAGAGAGTTTTTTGCAAGTTAGGAGACCACCCTAAATTAAAAGTGGAGCCACCACTATATGGCCTACATCCACAATGAAAAGACTTTTGACAAATACATATTGATATTAAGCACTTGTGTTACAATAAAGTCAATGTAGGGTTTATATATTAAAGAATGATTGACTAAACCTAAGCTAACCATGGACCAACCAAAGATTAATGCTCTACAAGTATATGGGCCTATAATTGGTCTGGACCATAATATATCTAACATGACACTGATGATGTAGAGGTAAGCTTGTTCAGATTTCGCCCACAGTCGACAAAATTGGCTTGCACCAATCCGAACCACACCCTACAAAGCTCCACTAGAGGTGTATGGCATAGTGGTCAAAGGCAATTTCCAAGTACCGACAATGGTCGGTGAGGCGAGCGGTTGTGGATTTTGCATTCTAATGAGTAATTGAACCGACCACCACACACACACACACACATATATATATATATATATATATAATTTAACATATACATATATGATTTATAATCCAGTTTCAGTTTTAAGAAATTTCGAGAGAGAGAGAGTACTTGCTAAGAGCTTGACTATTGAAGAAAGTAATGGCAAGAATTGGGGAATGGAAAGAATGAGATGTTGGTTACTTTGAGGGTAGCCACCTCCAATAGGTTAAGAACAAGAAAAGATAGAATAAGGAAAGTAACTGAATTGATTCCAAGCCTATATATTATCATCCCAACATTGGGGTTATATACAATTACAATCTCAGTAACTAACAAATGTAACTACCCTAATAGCTTCCTAACTAACTCTCACTATCTGATCACTTAACTGCATATGCTTCAGTATAGCACAAGTACATGCACCCTTCATCACCACAATAGGCACACCTCATCACACTACTAAGCACCACACACACACTACTAAGCACAGCACACACAGTATCTTAATAGTACCTATGCAATGTGATTGAGAGGAAAGGCGTGAAAATAGAAACTCTGAAAGGGAGAGTGAGAGAGGCATGAAAGGTGAAGGAAGAAGAAGAGGAGAAAATAGAGTTAAATTAAGTGAGTTATAAAATGACATAGTTTCATTAATATATATATATATATATTTTTTTTTTTTTTTAATTTGATACAAAACGACGTCGATTTGGACATAATATTAATTTTAGTTTCAACTTCAAAATGACGACGTTTTAGTTAGAGTCTAGGTTAAATTCTAAAATTTATTTTTTAGATCAATTGATTTCTCTCTCTTTTTGTCATTTGCCTCTCTCTCCCTCTCTCTCTCTCTCTCTCTCTCTCGCCGCCACCGTTGTCTACATCTTGATTCCACTGTTTTCCAAGTTTCCCTCTCTCCTCTATGTTCTCTATCATGGTTATTATCTAGAAAATTTTAAAGAATGTTTTGAAGCTCACTTGTCAATACCTGGCTACTATGCTTTCTACCAGGTATGTGGAGTTATATAATGCTCAAGACCTAGGCTATTTATCTTCTCCTTTTGCTATGGTTTCTAGAAAATTGTAAATTTGTTTGAAAATTTTGTGTGGGTATTAGAGAAATATTTTGAACATGTTTGTTTGTTAATATTTGAGTTTCTTTTTTTATATTTCTGTGTGGGCTGTTTGATGATTCTGATGTAATTTGGATTTTTTTTTTTTTTTTTTTTTTTTGGCATCGAACTAACCGCACTACACTACTATGGTGAACCGAACCTAGTGTAGACATAGGTGTGCTACAAAAATTCCCATAACCGACCGCACCGCACCATGTATAGGCCTACATAAAAGGTCTTGAATGTATAGCTTGGTGTGGCATCTATGCTACTTGACTGAAATTGCAAGATCTTGTATCATTGACATGACACTAATAACAAAACTAACATCTAGTTGGCATGGTGCCTTAGTTGGCACAGTAAAAATGTTGAAGCAAATAGGATCTTGTGTTACGTTACTAAAAAGACAACTTATACGTGGGAACCTAGTAACACACCAAATAACATGGGCTCATGCTCTACAAGTACATAGGTATACAGTTGGTTTAGGCTACTTGGGCCATAATATGTCTACACCCCCTCAAACTAAAGGTAAAAACTTGAGTTTGGAAGGCCTTGAATGTTTAACTTGGTGTGGCACCTCTGCTACTTGACTAACATATGGCAAAATCTTGTTTCACTAACATGACACTGATGACGTAGAAGGTTTTGAATGTATAGCTTGGTGTGGCACCTATGCTATATGTAGGAACCTTGTAACACACCAATTAACATAGGCTTATACTTTACAAGTACATGGGCCTACAATTGGTTTGGGCTACTTGGGCCATAATATGTCTAACACCCCTTCAAACTAAAGGTAAAAACTTGAGTTTGGAAGGCCTTGAATGTATAACTTGGTGTGGCACCTCTGTTGCTCAACTGACAAGGCAAGATCTTGTGTCGCTAACATGACACTAACGACACAGAAGGTCTTGAATGTATAGCTTGGTATGGCACCTATGCTACTTGATTGACATAGCAAGATGTTGTATCGCTGACATGACACTAATAACGAAACTGACATCTGGTTAGCATGGTGCCTTAGTTGGCATAGCAGAATGTTGAGGCAGATAAGATCCTGTGCCAATACCTTGCATAGAATTATGTTACTAAAAAGACAAAATATATGTGGGAACCCAGTAACACACCAAATAGCATTGTGTTTGTTTTCGTGTTTTTGTTTTTTTTAACCCACCCATGTATGAACTATGAAGGCCAACTAAAGAACACATTGCGAACTCCCTAAATCTGTAGCCATGACTCCACCTTATGTTGCTTAAGAGTAGCCATAAATCTTGCAAGTTTGTACCAAGTGGAAAAACTTGGGCCAATGAGCCTAGTGTGGACTAAGAATAGCTATAATATGTAAAATTTTAAAATTTAAGGGTGTATTTGGTAGAGTGGACTTTAGGGAGGAAGGAGTGAGAGAGAGAGAGAGAGAGAATGAGGAGGGAAAACATTTTGGAGGGTGTTTGGTTGGGAGGGGGAGAGGGAAAAGAGATGGTGGAGCCCAAGTGTTTTCTCACTGGGCCCACCAAAAATTTCTCTCCAAAATGGAGAGAAAACTTGGGGGGGGGGGGGGGGGGGAGGGAATGTGCAAGTCCACATGGATAAAAATGCCCATGTGCACTTGCATATTGGTTGATTCCACATCAGTTTTTTTTTTTGGTCCACTGGGACATACACAAAATTTTTGCTAAAAAAATGTGTTATTTTTTTGTTTTATTTAATGAGGACATAATTGTAAATTTATATCAACTTCATTTCCATCCTCTCATTTTTCTTCTCAACCAAACAAATAAGTTTTCTATCTCTTCACTTTTACATCCGTCCAACCAAATGCAAATGAGAGAAAACTAAATATTTTCTATCCCCTCACTTTTCTATCCCCTCCTCATTTGTATCCTCCCACTTTTCCACTCCTCCAATCAAATAGACCTTAAAGGAAAGCCAATTGGGCTATTTGACTTTTAGATTCTCGAGCATGTGTCTTGTTGATAAGATTATAGAACCAGAACATCCAATTGCATACATGATTGTAAAGACGAGTTCATTCCTTTTGCTTTTGTATGCACTTGGTTTGTTTTGCAAAACATATGCGGAGGCATGTCCTAAGGAAAAGTGAGAACTATCTGAACCTTCTAAGAGGGACGATGTCGATCTGTGTTGGTGACAAGGGAAAGATCCAATCTTTGTTCGATGGCTGAAGAGGATCGATGTAGCTACCACCATCCATGTCTGAGAGGGCATTGAACAAGGTTGTAGAGCTGCATGATTAGACTTAAGGATAGTGGCAAATTAGCCTCTATAGTGGGTTGTGCCAGTGTGACATATCTAAAGAGGGAAAACACAGATTGAATCTTGATTGGGTTTTCTTGGTGCGAATCATTGACTGCAACTCTAGGAGCTTATGTGATTATTGATTCACTATTGTTTGGAACTAATGGGTGGATTTTCTATTGGAAAAATAAAAATTGAGAGCCAAGATTGAACTTTGGCTCTTATTAAAGTTATTGTGCAATGAGTAAAAGAATGAAAAAGAGAGCACACACAAATATCTATAGTGAGAAAATCCTTTACTGCTCTATATTGATATATTGATGATATTAAGCTTTTGTGTTACAATGAACCTAATGTAAGGTTTATATACCTTGACTAAACCTAGTCTAACCAAATGTTAATATGCTTGCTCTACAAGTACATGAGCCTACAATTGATTTGTGCCACTTGGGCCACATAGTAGTAGATTTGGAGAAAGTTTATCTCTAACTATTTGGTGCTTGGTCTTACAAATAATATCTTAATTCAAACACATAATTATATTGAATTTAATTAGCATTAGAAAATATACTACTACTATGGACAAAGTTTAATTCAAAATTGGATTTGAGCTATCTTTTCCAACTCATTACGTAACAATTAATAAGATCATCTATGTATATTATTTAAATAAGTCAAATGACTCATTAAAAAAATCACGTGATTAAAACTACATATGAATAGTTTCTTCGATTCCCACATAGTAGGTTGAAGTAAAATAGCTTCAAACTAGTTTGGTTAAAAATTTTTACTTACTACTATTTGTGTTTCATTTTTCAATATAACCATGTGTTTACATTTAATCATAAAACCTAAGGTATTACACTTAAAAAATATACATAAAAAGAGGATTAAATTTGACGGTGATCCAGCAAGGATCTGGTCGTCAAAGGAAAGTACGGTCATCCATACAATATTCAAGTATAGACAACTAATAAACACCTAGTAAATTTTTGTGTGTTTTCTACAATCTCAAACGGTTAGCCCACTAACTCACATCTTGGAACGTGGGGTAAATTCCCCAAAATTCGCTCCACATTCCCCACTAAGTCCACATATCTCCCATGATGTTAGTGGCGCCCAACAAGTAGACCCATTCCAAACTCTCAATAAAAGAACCAAGCCTCATCCAACTAAGGTATGTATTCACTATTCATCCACTCACTACTCTTGTGATTTAGAGAGAGAATTGACTTAACTGTCGAAGGTCCTTTGCTAGTTCACCCCAATCACCTTCGATAGTTATTTTCTTCCTTCTCAGGTCACCCAACCATGGTGAAAGTCTGGAGCATTCAACTTACTGATTTTCATGCATCATCAGTTAGCACTATCTATGGGAAAGTTTCTAAGTGTTAACCACGTTGCTTTCTAAGACAAAAGGCTGCATGGTTTGGACTAGGTCAATGGCCGCAAGTCCAAAGCACAAAAGAGTGGAAATGCTTCCAGTCATCCCAACCGTGCACCACCACTAGCGTCTACTCCGCTACTAGTGTCCGTCCAGTAATAGTTGCAATCTATGGCGGCTACCATGGTAGACTTAATGCACCAAAATCAGGAGTTAACTCAAGAAGTTAACAAACACAAGCAACGTCGTCAACGTCATATTGAAGGGCCTTGGAAGAGCTCAGAGGCTGAAGACGCAAAAAATAATGCTGAAGGCGGAGATTAGTCAAGGGGCACCGTCACACATAAGGTGCCACATTTGGAGAATGAGATGAATTAGATGAAGAAGGCCATGGAAGAGATGAGGGACTCCATGAGAAGGATGAACCATGTGGATGATCTTGTCCACAGAATTGACTATCCCTTTACCACATCCATCACTCGTCACCCCTCGCCATCCAAGTTCAAAATGCCTACCTTGGACTCATATGATGAAATGCGGGATCCATTGATCACATTGTCACATTCAAAACAGCTATGCACCTCCAAGGAGTTCTAGAGGAGATAATGTGCAGAGCCTTTCCTACCACACTTAAAGGCCCAGCTCGGGTATGGTTCGACAAAATATCACCAAATGCTATAACTTCCTCTAGGAGTTAAGTAAGTTGTTTGTCAACAATTTTGTCGGAGGTCAAAGGCACAAGTGCTCTTCATCCAGTTTGCTGAACATAAAGCAAGGAGAGAATGAGAGACTGCAATCTTTCATCAGCCGTTTTAACAGAAAAGCCTTGTTGGTAGATGAAATGGATGACAAAATCTTGTTGGCAGCCTTCCATAACATAGTCACTTTAGATCTGTTCATTCACAAGTTGTATGACTGAGAGCCATAAACGATGGCTGAGCTGATTCATTCAGCCCAAAGTTTCATGAATGCAGCAAATGCGATCATTGCTAAGCGGAATAAAAAGGTTGAATGAGCAGATTTTGAGTATCCACGTCATGCAAAGTAGGGCCCTTGTCCAAAGAAGGCCAAGATAGGAGAAAAGAGAGATAGAGATGGTAAGAAAGCAGGATCATCCTTAGGACAGTAATCAAGTTATATGCCTTTGAACGCCCTATTCAACCAAGTGCTGATGCAAATCAAGGATGACTCATCCTTGAAGTGGCCAAAAAAGATGAAGGGGGATCCCGGTAAGCGAAATAAGAGCAAGTATTGCCAGTTTCATCGAGATCATGGACAGAACACGGACGAGTGTTACGACTTAAAAAAGCAAATTGAAGTTCTTATTAAGCAGGGAAAGTTAAAGAATTTCCTTGGAGGAGACCACAAGGACGAAAGGCTACCATTAAAGGGCAAAGCAGAAGAACTAGTGCGTCAACCACTTGGAAAAATAAGGGTTATTGTGGGAGGAACATCAATTGGAAGTTCGTCCAAAGCCAAGAAGACTTACTTATAGGTAGTTTCAAATGTTCAACTCACTTGCCACCCGCCAAGGACATCCAGGGCAGACGAGCCAGCAACTACTTTCATAGATGAAGATGTAAGGAGATTACATCATCCTCATGATGGTGCTATCATTATCACTTTGACGTTCACAAATTACACAACAAGAAGATTGTTAGTAGATAATGGGAGTTTTGTAGATATCCTCTACTATCCAACCTTTTAGCAGATGAGGATTAGTAAGGAATTACTTTGTCCATTGAATGTGCCTCTGATTGGGTTTGGAGGAATGAAAGTTCTACCAGTGGACACCATTTCCCTACCAGTGTGGTCAGCTTTTACCCATGATAGATCAATAAGCAAGTGAACTTCCTTATTGTAGAATGCTTGTCCTTATACAATGCCATCATAGGACGACCAACTTTGAATAGTTGGAGAGCTACAACATCTACTTATCACTTGTCCGTTAAATTCCCAATGGAATATGGCATAGGAGAAGTATAAGGAGACTAATTGGTAGCTAGAGCATGTTACTTGGCTATGTTAGCAATGGATTAGCAGATGCAGACAATGAATATTAAAAGCAGAAAAATAGTTGCCAAGTCAATAAGTTTCCAAGCCAATTCAAGTATTGGAAGATATTCCTTTGGACGAATCCAACCTAGAGAAGTTTAATAGAATTGGAACAAGCATGGGGGAGAAGACGAAACAGGATCTTGTCTAATTTCTTAAGAAGAGTACGAATGTTTTTGCTTGGAATCATGAAGATATGCCTGGGATTGACCCAAGTGTTATTACCCATTGTCTAAATGTATCCTCGTCCTACAAGCCCGTCCGTCAATAGAGAAAAGTGTTCACTCCAGAGTGAGACAATGCTATCAAAGAAAAAGTCCAAAAGCTAGTGACAGCAGAGTTCATCTGGGAAGTTTACTACCCTAATTGGCTGGCAAATGTAGTGATGGCCAAGAAGGCTAATGGCAAGTGGAGGATGTGTGTGGACTTCACATATTTGAACAGAGCATGCCTTAAGGACATCTATCCCCTACCACGTATTGACCAATTGGTAGATTCAACAGGGCACCAACTGTTGAGCTTCATGGATGCATTTTCAAGGTACAACCAGGTCAAGATGGACGAGGCAATCAAGAGAAAACATCATTCATCACCAACCAAGGTTTGTTTTACTACAAAGTGATGCCTTTTGAGTTGAAAAATGCAGGTGCGACCTACTAGAGGTTGGTCAATCATTTGTTTCGTCCACAAATAGGGTGAAACGTTAAGGTATATATGGATGACATGTTGGTCAAAAGCACAAAGGAGCATTTCATTTGGAAGACCTTCAGGAGACCTTTGACACGCTTAGACGATATAACATGAAGTTGAACCCGAGTAAGTGTGCCTTCGGAGTTTCGTTAGGAAAGTTCCTTGGATTCATGGTCTCAAAAAGGGGGATTGAAGCAAACCTTGACAAGATACAAGCAATATTGGGCATGGAGCCACCGAAGAATGTCAAAGAAATGCAAAGCCTAACTGGACGAGTAGCAACACTTAACAAGTTTGTCTCAAAAACTACTGACAAGTGTTTTCCATTTTTCAAGGTGTTAAGGAAATCATTTGAATAGATGGACGAATGTCAACAAGTGTTCGAGGATCTTAAAGAGTATCTCACTACAACTCCCTTATTGAGTCCATCTAAGCCGGGTGAAGAATTGTACCTATACCTAGCAGTATCTCCTCATGGCGTGAGCTCAGCTTTAATCAAGGAAGAAGGAAATGTGCAAAAGCCCATTTACTACACTAGCAAGGTGAGAAGGGGAGCTAAAGGACAATATCCGTCAATAGAAAATTTAGCCTTTTCATTAGTGACAACAGTAAGGAAGCTCATGTCTTATTTCCAAGCTTATGTCATCAACATCCTAATAGATCATCCACTTAAGAAGGCCATGAACAAGCTAGAAGCAGCTGGATGACTAATTCAATGGGTAGTTGAACTCAATAAGTTTGATATAGGGTATCAGCCAAGAAAAGCAATAAAGGCCTAAGCACTGGTGAACTTCATTGCAGAATTCACTCCTGCCCATGACTAGTAGAATGAAGAAAATGGGGCAAGGTTGTGGGTCGTTCATGTGGATGGCTCGTCTATACAATATGCTGGAGGAGTTGGACTAATCTTATAATCACCAGAAAGAGATTGTCTAGAGTATGCAATACATTTACAATTTCAGACAACCAACAATGAAATCAAATATGAAGCACTCCTTTAGGGCTTGGAATTGGCTAAATCACTAGAAGCCGAGTCAATAATCATCCAGGGAGATTTACAGCTGATCATAGGTTAGGTAAACGAGACATGGGAAGCCAAGGAAGAACGAATGAAAAGATATTTGAGCAAAGTCAAGCATTGCATCAAAGGCTTCACAACGACCATGTTCCATCAAATCCCAAGGGAAGAAAACACGGAAGCTGACAACCTGGCTAAAACAACATTTGTAGATGAGTTGGTGGATGATCAGATTAAAGTCCAGTATATCTCGAGTATAGATGTTCCCAAGGTGCATCAAATGGACGGAGAAGCCAACTGGACTACTCTAATTATGTCTTATCTCAAGGATGGACTCCTCCCTAAGGATAGAGAAGAAGCAAGGAATCAAATGGTCAGAGCAGAAAAATTCATCCTTACGGACAAGGTATTGTATAAAAGGGGTTTTTCTTAGCCCTACTTAAGATGCTTGACTCCAAACGAGTCTCACTATGTCATGAGAGACATACATGAAGGAGCATGTAGAAATCATTCAGGAGAGAGGTCCCTCGTCCACAAGATAGTTCGTGCAGGTTACTATTAGCCATTAATGCAAGCAAATGCCAAGGCTTATGTCAAGGCTTGTGAAAAATGTTAGCACTTTAGTAACATACCTAGACGACCATCAGAGTATCTTACCCCGATGATAGCCCTTTGGCCCTTTGCCTAATAGGGACTTAACATCCTTGGTCCTTTCCTAGTGAGAACTAGGCAAATAAAGTTCTTAATATGGGAATTAATTATTTCACTAAATGGGTGGAGGCAAAGCTCTTAGCAAAGATCACTAAACGAAACGTTAGAAATTTCATCTAAAAGAACATCATCTGCCGCTTTGGAATTCCTAGGGTGCTCGTCTCAGACAATGAACGACTATTCGACAGCACACCTTTCGAAGAACTTTGTGAACAGCTTGGAATTAAGAATCTCTACTCCTCACCTTCCCATCCCCAGGAAAACGAATAGGCAGAAGTTGCAAACTAATCCTTACTTAAAAAAAGCAAGGCTTAACTTAAGGAGGTAAAGGGGATATAGCTTGACGAGCTCCTAGTGAGGATGACAGTAAGGACTCCCACAAGAGAAACTCCTTTCAGGTTAGCATATGAAAATGATGCAATGATACCCGCAGAGGTTGGACTAACAAGCTTTAAGGTGGCCCACTACCAAGACGAAGAGAATGAGAAGTAGCTTCATTTGAGCCTTAATCTCTTAGACGAGGTGAGGATGGATGCAAAACAGAAGGTAGCACGCTACAAGAACTTGATGACCAAGCACCACGATGCGATGGTCAAACCCAAGCAATTCAACATTGGAAACCTCGTCCTAAAAAGGGTGTCCTTGGCTACTAAGGATCTTGCTCATGAAAAGTTAGGACCCAATTGGGAAGGACCATACAGAGTCATCAACTCTAAAAGATGAGGATCGTACTACCTAGAAGTCTTGAATGGACAAAGGCTGGAGCATCCATGGAATGTGGAGCACCTGCGGAAGTACTATCAATGAAGACTCATCAAAAAGGTCAGCATGGACGAACTTAATCCCTATAGACTATTGGTTACCACTAGTAGTCTGTCTATGTTATTTTTTAGCACTTATGTTTTTTAGCAGCATTATATGTTTTCTACCATTTGAATTCCCTAAAAAGTAATAGCTACTGGCATGTGCAATGTTTGTGGACGAGTTTATGTTATGTACAAAGTTCCTAGTTTGTAAATGAAGCAGTTTAGATTTTCTACTTAAGTGTTTTTATTCCTTTACAAAATCAAAGTCCACTAGAAAAGCTAAAAGCCATGGATGAGTAAAATCCCTGGAAGCGGGGACGTATCGTCTTAAGCCTACTTTAGACGAGGGAAAGGCAAAACACCAAAAGCATGCTCGTTGATGCTAAAGTGGGATGAAAACCTTAAGGTAAAAAAATAAGGGAAGGAATGAACACCTCCCACATATAGTCGTTGGTGCTAAATAAATGAAAGACGAGCAAAAGCATGCAATAAAATAAACAATTATAGGCAACCAAAGTCCAAAATCCCTAAATATACAATGTCCAAACCGTGGAAAAATATGTATGAACAGGAAAAGGAGAAATCCAAATCATGGACGAACATATAAGAACAACAACAAAAAAATGGAAATAAACATCCAACTTTGGACGAGCATAGATATATGAATAAGTTAACTTGTCCATGATAAGAGTAGACGACCAACATCCAAAAACCCTTGATAGTTAAGCCTAAAAAGGCGAATGTATGAAACTCACATTCAAAACCATAGATGGAGTAATTGTACTTAAGAGAAAATTAAAATGGTCCAAAACAACAGACCTCATTCAAATAAATTGTTTGCAAAAACAATTAAATAAATAAAATAAAATAAAAAAAGGAAAAGCTACTTTGATAAACTGGTCAGGGCTTCGTCCTTAAACTTGGGCATCATCCTTAGGATGACCATCGTTCTTGGGGAGATTAGAGGTGGTGGCATCATCCTCAACATTAACATCCTCGAAGCTACTAGGAAGTAAAGAACTTTCAACTGCCATGCAAAGCCTTATAGAATCAAAATCTACCCTGGGAAAAGCTTCACGTGCGTCCTAACGGAAGTTCTTAAACCCAATAGCATAGTTCTCATCTAGGAGTTTTGTATAGGCATCAGAAGCTTTTGAACTCTTTGATTGCCTCGTCCTTGGCCTTCTTCATAAACGAGGAAAATTTGTCACTCTTCTTTTGAAGGTGATCCAAACGAGACTCCTTGTCGGCGATGTTAATTCGGAGTTCTTCAGCCAAGTTTCTTAACTCCTTCACCTCGAACTCCAAATGTTTCACTTGGTCCTCCAGCTTCAACCTCTCTCCAGCTCGCTTGCTTAACTCCCTCTCAATAGCAAGAACCTTCATGTCCAGCCTTATCTTCTCTTTGTCTAAGTTTATGGCTTGCCTAGAGGCCACCATAAATTTGGACATGACTTGCAAAACAAAACATTAAAACACTTGGCAATAAAATTGGTAAGTTGTTATGGATGACGAAAAATTCCTTAAACAAATCATGGACAGTGGAGCGCTCAAACTCTTTAACAGACATGTCATAGAAAGCCATGGCATCGTCTTCCTTCAACACCGTCTTGAACCTATTCCAGGCCAAGGCCTCACTTCTTAGAAGAGTGTGAGAAGTAATGGTAGGCTTTTTGGCAGGAAGGACTGTGGAAAACCCTAGATCAGGACGAGAGAGAGCCTCGGAAAAAGGAACTTCAGAAGGAAGGACTACAACAAGATTTTCAACTGGAGAAGGATCAAGCTCGATGACAGGAGCTTTGCCATGGCTGGACGAATCCACCATAGGCCTTTTTGAGCCTCAATGACTGGGGAGATTCCCTACATCAACCATCCTACATACGGCCTTCCTCTTTCTCGAAGAGCCAAGGGGCACTAACTTTAATGTCTTTGAGATGTTTGGACGAGTCTAGATGGGGGCAACATCCTCAATTTGGACGACCTCATCGTCGCTGGCAAGCTCTTTCTCCTTGTTTTCCTTCATAGTTGCTAGTCTTGAAAAGGATCGTCGAAGGTTAGAGGAGATAACATCAATAAATAAACAAAAATTTAAAATAAAAAAAATAAAAACTTAACTTACTTTGACAAGTAGTGGCCTCGTGTGCTAAAGCTTTAGGAGAAAGGATGGGTCCAAGTCCTTAAGATGCTAGATGATGGAGAGTTACAAGCGAATGAAAGCTCTTGTCAGCAAAAGAATGAGCTCTCTGAATGTGCTCAAGGTAAAAATTACTTAAAGATGGACGAGCTACAGCTGAAAAAAGAGGAGAAGTGTTAGACGAGAATATAAAAGTTCAAGACGAGCTAAATCAAAGATAACATACCCTCAGAACGTAGACGACCCATAGCACCAGTGTAAGGAGGGAAGGCACCCCTTCCTACTTCAATTGGGTCACTAGCCCAAAACCCAGGAATAAAGAAACTTTGCCTTCCAAAGTCAATCAGATGTAGGAAGAGACTCAATCATCCTATAGCCAGAGTCTCTAGCTGAAAATTGGTAAAATCCAAGAGATTTGTAGATTTCAGCAGGTTTGTAACAGTAAAGGGACCCGTCCACCATGAGAGGATGATTACCTTCAAATGCTTCTCTCCACAGAACTTGCATTGCCACAATTATCCTCCAACCATTGGAGTTAAGTTGGTTGAGTCCAATACCTAGACAATGGAGGAGTTCCCTAGCAAAAGTGTTTAAAGGCAACCTCAAACCACCTAAAAGGTAGGATTTGTATATACCAACTCTAGGGGAATTTGGAGTACAACACCATTTACTAGGAGTAGGAAGACGAGTGTGAACGTCCTTAGGAATCTGGTACATATTCCTAAGTGTATGAAGCCTATCTGCCTTAATTTTGGATAGTATGTTCATGGCAGAACATTCCAACACATCGTCCGCTTGATCAGAAGAAGGTGTGATGAACGACGTAGGAGAACTATACGGACCAGCAAACAATTCAAATGATACCTTCTTCCTCATTTCTTCCTAGAAAACCTTTAAAGGAATTCCAAGAGTACCAAACAAATACCATTTGTCCGAGGAAGTACTCTTACCACTACTGTCCCCACTACTATCACTACTACTATTACTATAATTACTCTCATCATGATATTCATCTATCTCTCTGTCATCCTTATCACTAGACAAGGAAACTATGATTTCAACCATAAAGAAAGCTCTAAAGAAGAAAACCTTAGATAAGGAAGGAGATGATACCTGATTCTAGATGAAGAGGACTAAGGATGAAGGAGGACTCCTAGACGAGGCGCGAAGGACGAACGATATTAGAGAAGAAAATATGAGAAAATGAGAGGGTAAGAGAGAGATTGAGCTATTTATAGGGGATCAGGTGGCTCATTGAAACAACACGAACCAACAGAAGACGCCATGTGGCCATTTTTTCAAGGAAGGAAGTGACGCGACCTCCTAACCACTCTGATCAAGCCACATGGCAGCATCTATATCGGTTGATTTCACCAAGTCATTTGACGCCACGTGTATGACCCATCAACTAATCAGAAAGTGCAATGTAAAAATAAAAAGTAAAAATAAAAAAGAGAAGAAAAGAAAAGAAGAAAAGAAAAAGAAAAAGAAAAAGAAAAAGGAAACAAGCACGATGAAGGCATAGACAACCTATGGACAAAGGGGTAACTGATGGTGATCAACAACAAGTATTCTTCATCCATAGTGTCCAAGATCAGCAATGTCCAAAACAACCTTCAAAAAGGAGAAAGAAGAAGTACACATCACAAACGTAAAATAAAGACTTGCAAGCAGGTCACTGGTCGTCCAGCAAGGATCTAGTCATCCAAGGAAAGTATTGTCGTCCATACAATATTCAAGTATGGACGACTAATTAACACTTAGTAAATTTTCGAGTGTTTTCTACAATCTCAAATGGTTAGCCCACTAACTCACATCTCGAAACATGTGGTGAATTCCCAAAATTCATTCCACATTCCCCACTAAGTCCACATATCCCCCTTGATGATAGTGGCGTCCAACAAGTAGACCCACTTCAAACTCTCTATAAAAGGACCAAGCCTCATCCAGCTAAGGTACGTATTCACTATTCATCCACTCACTACTCTTATGATCTAGAGAGAGAACTGACTTAACTGTCAGAAGATCCTTGGCTAGTTCACCCCAATCACCTCCGATAATTATTTTCTTCCTCTTTAGGGTCACCTAACCGTGGTAAAGTCCAGAGCATTTAGCCTACTAATTTTCGTGAATTATCAAAATTCAATACAATTATGTATTTGAATTTAATGAAAAACCTAATATATATATATATATATATATCACAACTAATTAGTATGCAAATGTTAGGTTGTATTGATTATTGCACATTTATTTGTATATATCGTTTGTACACATCATTCATTTTGTATGTTAAATGTGAATATGTTTAAAAACTGCAGACAACACATGTGAAATTATAAACATTATGTGCACGAGTGTGTAGTTAGGGTCCATTTGGCTGGAAGGGTAGAAAAGTGAGAGAATTGAAAATGTTGGAGGGATAGAAAAGTGAAAGAAATGAAGAGATTTAGTTTTCTCTTGTATGTATTTGGTTGAGAGGATGGAAAGATGGAAAACTTTTTTGTTTTGTTGAGAAGAAAAATGAGAGAATAAAAAATAAAATTGATAAAAAATTACTATTATGTCTCTATTAGATAAAAGAAAAGTAATTCATTATATTTTTATTAAAAATTTATGTATCAATGAATACTTCATAAAAAATAAAAAAATGTTTTAAAAAAAATCATAAGAAGTTCATGAATATAAACTATTTTCTTTAAAAATAAAAATTAAAAAGATAAATAACGTGAAAAGAAACCAAAAAAGAACTTTGTGAACAGGACTCGATGAAGAGCCAAGGGAAAAAAGACAAAATGTTCAATTTTTTGAACATGGCTGGGTGAAGAGCGCATGAGCTTGTGAATGTGGAGTAGCTAGTTCAATTTTTTCAAAATGGAGGGGTAATTTTGTCCAAAATGCCAATGAGCTTTTGCTCTTTATTTCCACCCTCATTTTTTTTCTCTATTTGGGGAGATGAAGTTTCGGTGGGTGCAAAGTTGTTCTAAGTCTCACCAATTCTCTCCCCCCCTTCTCTCTTCCAACCAAACACCCTTCCCACCCATTTTCTCCCATATTTCTCACTTTTTTTTTTCCATCTTCCCCAAAATCAATCCAACCAAACATGGAATTAATGTGTAATAGTAATTTTTCCTTTTCTATAGCCTATTTATTTAGTCGTCATGTTCTTTTAGTCAATTTAAAGAGTCTTTCTATCTTCTTCTTCTTTTTATTTTTTGCTTTACCTTGATATAGAGTTCTACTCTAACTTAGTCTAAGCCTCCATTTGGGAAACGTGTTTCACACGTTTTCCAGTGAAAGCATTTTTTTCTGGATCCGTGCACTGTTCACAAGATCTACAAGTACCTTTATTCAGCAATTTTTTCTTTAAAATTAAGTCACACAGCACTTTTCATACATTTAAAAATTATTTTACTACAATGTTTTTAATTTTTAGAAATAAGTGGTATCCAAACAAACCCTAAGTGTGTAAAACTCTCTTATAAAAACTTGAACCCCAATCTTCTCCCCCTCTCCACCAACCCCACAAAAAATTATAATTGTGAAGTGATTATCATAGTGTGTGGTAATAGAGTCTTTCTATCAATTCAAGGCGTGTTTGATGTATTTTTCTATCCCAAATTAATGCAATTTATATTTCCAGGAAAGTCTAAAATCCAAACAGAAACATTAAAATATTAATATAAATAAATGAATATATATATATATATATATATATATATATACTTACCTTCAGTTGACCGATCAAGGATTCCGAGAAAGAAGCCATGGCTATCTGGTGGCGACGGATCATGATTTGGTGCAATAATAAACGCCATTCCATCTCCTGAATCAGTTGAATCCTGGAAGGGAGAAATTCTAACAGTGAAGATGGTTGAGATATTGGCTGGCCATGCAAGCATAGGGTGGGAATACAGAACCCGGCCAACCTTGGTTTTTAGCTGAGTGAAATTGCCGTGTTGTGGCTCCGGTGTAATGCTCAAATATCCATCGACTGCAGTCGCTGAACCCATGCAAATAAGCTCTCCATTGCTGCAACTTTCAGGATTGAATGTGGGGAAAGAGAAGGTGATAGGGTCCATCACGGAGCTCAAAGAAGGTTGAATAAGAAAGGTAGAGAAGAACAAAAGCAAAAGCATGGTTGTAGATTAGGGACACAGCATAAACCAAAGACAGTTTCTTATGAGCATATAAGAACTGAGTTTAGATTGGAATGTAGTTCATTATTCCTAAAAGATGAGAGGGTGTTTAGATTGGGTGAAAACCAAGTTATATTTCATCACCCATAATCCAAAATACGGAGCCACTCTTTGGCTTTGTCCCCCTAAAATAAAAATAAAAAGTTATTACTATATACATATAAGTACTAATTTAGCAATATGGTTTAATAGTTACACTTAGCCACCATTAAAAATAACATACTCCCAAAAAAAAAAGAAAAAGCCTAATAACAAAATCACCAATAGGAAAGTTACAAAAACTAGTCCAATTTACCAATTTTACCAAAATAAAAAAAGTCCAGTCCTTAAATCCCCCCCCCCCCCAAAAAAAAAAAAAACACAACTGAGATAGAGTGAGAGATGCTGAATTGAAAAGAGAGAGAGAGTTTACGATGGACGAAATAAAGTAAAAGGAAGAAGATGAAACAAAACAAGTGACGAAGGAGAAGGGAGAAATATAAAAATGATTAATTGTGTGGATGTAAAAAAGGTGAAGAAAAAAAAAAAAGAAAAAAAAAGGTCTAGAAGATAAGAAATAGGTGGAGGAGAATAAAACAGAAGAAAACAAAAATAAAAATGGTGGCATGTAGGTGGGTGGGAAAACTAAAGCCAATGACCTAATTTGGATTACAATTATGGCAGAGATACAAGTGGAAAAACAAATAATGTAATTTGGTCCATAATTACTAAAAGGATAATATAATTCTAGTATAATATATTTTTTACTATATATGAGCTTAACATATATATATATATATATATATCTTCCTTGATTTGTTAATACGAATTAGAGTTTCAAGATAATTTTTTATTTTTTTAGACTACAGCCCCTAACTTGGAATCTTAGCTCTGTCCTTACTTAATTTGTTCTTATCGCCCAAAATTCAAATAATTGACTTTGAGGGATGAAAACTGGGAACACCCTTAACATGGAATCTTAGCTCTATCCTTACTGGTTGTTCTTATCGCTCAAAATTCAAATAATTGACTTTGTGGAATGATAACCGAGAACACATTTTCGTTGGGTCAACTAGTGGATTCTACCTACATGTAGTGCCCGTTTGGTTTGGACGTTTTCCTGCGTTCAGAGTTTACGTTTTGGGCATGGGACCCATGCTACAGTAAACATGTCCTTCTTCCTTTTTTTTTTTTCACGCATTTCAGAGTGATGCGGTTACTGTTCATGCAACAGTGCATAAACAGTAACAACAAATGTTGACTTTTTACTGTGAATAGTGATCCGTGCACTGTTTACGGACCCACAAATTCCACTTTTTAGCAACTTTTTTATTAAAAATAGGTCTCACGGTACTATTCACACATTTTAAAAATATTTTACTACAGTGTTTTCAGTTTCAGTTTTCAATTTCAGCAAAAATAAACTCAATTCAAACAGACCAGCAAAGTCACCACCCACATGTAAAGTCACCATCGATGGCAGCTCACCAACAGCTATAATACTGTTCACTTACCAGCTTTTTTCTTTTTTTTTTCCTCATTTCTCCCTAACTTTCACTTTCCCTTACCAATTTTTCCAGTGTTAGAAATACTGAATGATTGTATTGTATTTCATAAATTAAAGAATATACATCAGTGCCTTAATATAAGAGACCTATGTGTGCGGTACAAGTAAAGTGTAGTACAAGTATAAGTGTGCTATACAAGTAACCTAGTTAGGCCTAAAGCCCATAACATAATATACGTTAACAGACCCCCTCAAACTCAAGGTGGATGTGAGACCAGCTTGAGGTTGTCAACCAAATCACGAGTGCGTCCCTTAGGAAGTGACTTGGTGAAGATATCTGCAAGTTGATCTTTGGAGGAGACGGAGAAAAGCTTTAGAGCACCATGGACAAGATGATAACGAATAAAATGACAATCAATCTCGATGTGTTTAGTCCGTTCATGGAAGACATCATTGTGAGTAATATGAATGGCACTCTGGTTGTCACAATAAAGGGGAGTAGCAGAGGATGTGGACACACCTAAATCCTTAAGAAGCCATCGTAGCCAAAGGAGCTCAGATGTGGTATCAGCAAAGGCACGATATTCTGCTTCAGTACTAGAGCGGGCCACAAAGGTTTGTTTCTTACTTCGCCAAGAAATCAAAGAAGAACCAAGGAGAAAGCAATAACCTGTAGTGGACCTGCGATCAGTGGGATCTCCTGCCCAATCAGCATCAGAGAATGCACGGAGTACAAGAGGAGACTGAGCTGAGTAGAAAAGGCCATGGAAGAGGGTACCCTTCAGGTATCGAAGAATGCGCAGAACAGCAACATAGTGAGTTGATCGTGGAGCAGACAGATACTGGCTCACCTGATGAACAGCATAGGAGATGTCTGGTCGAGTAACTGTGAGATAAACTAGGCTGCCAACCAATCGTCTGTAAAGAGAGGGATTAGACAATGGTTTCCCCCCTGAGGGAGTCAGATGCGCATTAAGCTCAACTGGAGTGTCAACAGTCTTGCTATCAGTGAGTCCAGCTCGAGACAAGAGTTCAGAAGCATACTTAGCTTGAGTAAGAGAAAGTCCATCTGTAGAATGAGTGATTTCAAGACCCAAGAAGTAGTTGAGATGTCCAAGATCTTTCATCTCAAATTGCTGACTGAGAAAACCCTTGAGTTCTTGAATGCCACTGAGGTCATCACCAGTTATGATCATATCATCCACATACAGGAGAAGTAAAATAGTGCCTTTGTCAGTGTGACGAAGAAATAAGGCAGAATCATAATGACTGTCCATATAACCCAAATGAGAGATGGTAGAGCTGAATTTGGCAAACCAAGCTCGTGGAGCTTGTTTAAGGCCATAAAGTGCACGTCGAAGGTAACAAACCTTGTTTGAGTCAACAGAGAGACCAGGAGGAGGTTGCATATAAACTTCTTCATTTAAATCCCCATTAAGGAATGCATTTTTGACATCCATCTGAAAAAGATCCCATTTACGGGCAGCAGCAACAGCTAAGAGGGCATGGACAGATGAGATACGAGCAACCGGAGCAAAGGTCTCTTCATAATCAATCCCATACTCCTGTGTAAAACCTTTTGCAACAAGACGAGCTTTGTAGTGCTCAATGGACCCATCAGAGCGAGTCTTAATCTTGTAGATCCACTTACAACCAACCACAGATTTCCCGGGAGAGAATGTCACCAAATCCCAAGTATGATTTTTAGATAATGCATCAAGTTCCTCTTTCATTGCAATCTACCATAAAGGGTCAGTGGAAGCCTCACGATAGGCGTGAGGCTCATGTAGTGTAGCAAGAGCAGTGTAACAAAGATAGTCAAGTAAATGTGCAGGAATAGATCTTACTCGAGTTGAGTGACGAGGTGGAATGTCTTGTGCAAGATCTTCAGGCGGAGCAGGAGCAGGGGACCCAAGCTCAGGGTTGGGGTTGGGTAGCTCGTCTTCAACCTATTCATCTTCCACCTGTTCATTAAAGGGTGAACTAGGAAAGGGATCAGTGATATTTGGTGGTTGGACAGAGAAGTCTACAAGAGAATCAGGAGCAACTACAGAAGGATCAGGAGCAGCTACAGAAGGAATATGTGCCTCATCTGGAAAAAAATCTAAAACAGAGGAGGAAGATAGGGAGGCACGAAAGTGAGAGAGCTCGACAAAGAGGCGATGTTCCCAAAAGACAACATTGCGGGAAACACGAAGACGATGAGAGACAGGGTCATAACACCGATACCCCTTTTGAGTTTCGCCATAGCCAAGAAAACAACAAAGCCTTAACCGAGGCTCAAGTTTGTTATGCTAATGTGGCTGAAGAAGAACGAAACAAGCAAAACCAAAGGAGCGAAGGTGGTGATAGTCTGGAGATGACCCAAAAAGGCGCTCATATGGAGTTTGATTTTGGATAACCGGACTCGGAATGCGATTAATAGCATGAACAGCATGAAGAGCAGCTTCGCCCCAAAAAGGAGCAGGAACTTTGGCAAAGAGAAGGAGAGCACGAACAGTGTCAAGAATATGACGAAGTTTCTGTTCGGCTCTACCATTTTGCTGAGAGGTACCTGGACAAGTTAGTTGATGAACAGTGCCTTAGGAATGCAAAACAGCTTGGAAAGCATATTGAGTATATTCTAAACCATTATCAGATCGAAAAATTTTGATGCGTTTGGAAAACTGAGTTTCAACCATTTTTGCAAAATTAGAATATACTTGCAATAATTCAGAACGATATTTCATATTAAAAATCCAGCTATAGCGAGAGTAATCATCAACAAAGACAACAAAATATCGAGACTCACCAATACTAGAGACAGAGGAAGGGCCCCAAACATCAGAATGAATAAGGTCAAAGATATCAGTGGATATTGATTCACTAGTATTGAAAGGCAAAGCTGGTTGTTTTCCTAATTGGCACGAAACACAATCAAAATTTTTTGTAGACACTGAACCTAACAAACCTCTAGAAGCTAATTGTTGTACCCGAGAGGAAGATGCATGACCAAGTCGAGCATACCAAAGTGCAAGGGAAGGAATTGAAGAAGCTGTAGCAGCTGCAGCAACAGAAACAGGAGCAACAAGTGGAAGACGAAGGTTGTCCACGGGAAACATACGCCCAACTCTGGGACCAGTCCCAAGCTCCCGTCCCGTCCTCGGATCCTGCACAATACACCCAGAATAATCAAAGATAATGCGATAACCCAACTCAGCTAATTGTCCAACAGAAAACAAATTATAAGAAAGGTCAGGAACATTAAAGACTCCAGGAACCGAGAGATTGGAGGTCGCAACGGAACCTATATTATGACCAGACATTGTTGAACCATTTGCTGTGCGAATATTAAGAGGGTGCGGTGTAGGTTTAAGGTCAGAAAATAAGGACGAGTGAGGTGTCCTGTGATTGCAACAAGCAGAATCCATAAGCCAAGAGGTAGGAGACATACCAGATAAAGCTGAGAGAAAAGAGGAATAAGATGCATTACCAACCATACGAATGACATTGGCGATGATATTTATAAGGTCATCTCTGGAAATGGTGAAAATGGATCCAGAAGACTGAGACTTTGCAGTGACGGGAGCCATAGGTTGGACACTCTCACTGTTAGCAATAGTAGCAGCAGAAATGGAAACAACTGATTTGTTGCGTTGATAGCACGTCTCAATATTATGGCCAAAACGTTTGCAAAAATTGCAAAAACGTTTGTTGGATTGTCGGCGACGATTGTTGCAAAAGGAAGAAGACTTGTCCTTATTCTTCATTTTGAAGCAAAATATGCAAAAATAGACTGCAAAAACGAAATCTACGCGAAAAACTGGGTAAGGAGCACCTGGACTGCAAAAAGTCAACTCTGCAGACAAGTCAATGGTCAACGGTCAAAGGTCAACTCCAGTGATGACGTCAGCAAGATGACGTTATCGGATGACGTCAGCTAGGGCTGACGTAGATGATGACGTGGCAGAGATGACGTCAGCGATGACGTCAGCAGATGACCCAGCGGCGCGTGAGGCGCGTGAGCGCGTGGTCCAATCTTCGTCGAAACTTCTGTCGGCGCGTGAGGGCGCGTGGCACGCCTGATGATGCTGATTCTTCGCTGGTGATGTAGATCGGAGCAAGACGAATCCGATTAATGCGGCAGTGAGATGATCGGAGCAACACAGATGGCGCGTGGAAAAGCGGCCGAATCTTTGACCGGCGTGTGGCGACGCGTGAGAGGTCAGATGATGA
The DNA here is from genome assembly GCF_001633185.2 of Quercus lobata. Taxonomy (NCBI): domain Eukaryota; kingdom Viridiplantae; phylum Streptophyta; class Magnoliopsida; order Fagales; family Fagaceae; genus Quercus; species Quercus lobata. The sequence goes on along the minus strand of NC_044905.1, from coordinate 21,986,941 downwards.
TGATTCCGGCGGCTGTGTGTAGATCGGTTGAAAATCTACACGTTGATATTTCTTATGTCTTAATCGGAGGTCTGATGTGGAAGACCTGACGGAGGCAGTGATCTTGGTGGCGGTGATCGAGCTTCTGACGGTGAAGATTCAACCTTGGCACCTCTGAGGGCACAAAAAAAAAAGGTTTACTGACCGAAGAAGTCGAGGCAGCGGAAAACACCAACAAAGACAGGACTGCAAGACACAAGAAGGTTAGAGCAATGGCTCTGATACCATGTTAGAAATACTGAATGATTGTATTGTATTTCATAAATTAAAGAATATACATCAGTGCCTTAATATAGGAGACCTATGTGTGCGGTACAAGTAAAGTGTAGTACAAGTACAAGTGTGCTATACAAGTAACCTAGTTGGGCCTAAAGCCCATAACATAATATACGTTAACATCCAGCCTCCATTGTTCTCTGTTTCCGAAAAGGTGGGCTGATGCTCTGAAATCTCCATGATTCGGTGTAGTGAAAGCTGCTCTCCCTCTTCTTCTTCTATAGATCCAGGCCTTGCTACCCATTTTCTTCGGTGAAAGCGCTTGGGTTTTCGTTTCTGTTGTGAAGCTGTGGGTCTCTCTACTGCAAGTTACTCACATGCCATGGTCATCCTCAACCTCTCAGTCTCGCGTCTTAGTTATAATTTTTAATTTCTATTGTTGGAGAACATTGTTGGTGCATCTAATAGAGCACGTACCAAAGCAGGGCTTATCCCTTCGTAACAGTAGTTTGTATTTGTATTTATCTTATCATTTGATAGCTATTTGATTTGTATATATCTTATATATTTGATATGTAAATAAAGGCACAACAAAATGATACGTCAGAATCTTGTATATTTTATAGTTTTTAATTTCTATTTGATTTGTATATATCTTGTTGTGTACATACCTCTATATGGGCTGTATCTATAATTGGAAACATCATCCAAGCTTTCTCATTTTGTTTTGTCTTTATTTTCTTTAGCATCAGTTGGAATAATATAGAGGATATCGATAGTGGTAGTTTGGAGCTGAGAAGGAACATTGAAGTGGAGAGTGTACTACGCGGGTACGTACAGTTGCCGTTCTGTGCAAATTGGCTGAGTATTAATTTTCGTAGGTTCCATAGCTTTACATAAAGTAGAGTTATTGAGAGACAGATTGATAATGCTATTTTAGTAATGTTGTTTGTATTTTTTGTGAATGAAAAAATATGTAAAAATAAGTGTAATGTTGTTTAAAAACTAAAAATATGTATTTAAATACATAAACCAAACAGCCCTTGAATTGAAATACTCATGGGTCTTTTAGCTTACATAAAATTGAGTTATTGAATTGAAATACTCATAGGTCTATTTAGCTTAAAGTCTAAAACAGTAATAAATTGGTAAATATTTTGCCAAATAATCATATTTGACCATTTTGGCCATTGACTTTGTGGTAAAGTTGTATTCACGAGTTAATCTTTGTTCTATATAGGGTGAGTTTGATTCAACTTTTTGAAACTGGACTTTTTGAAAAAGTGGGGTTTTTAAAAAGTGCAGTATAAAATTGGGTTTTTTGTAAAAACTGAGTGTTTGATAAAATCTATTAAAAAGTACCTTTGAAAAAGTTGAATATTTGGCTAGCACATATAAAAGTGGTGGTTTGAGTGGTAAATTACCAAAAAGAACAATGTATATATAAAGGAGTTTATTTCATATTAAATCAATATTGTGAAATTATTTTTTTCTCACCAATATTAGCTAATAATAACCTACCACTTAAGATTTATTGTAAAAGTATTGTGAAAATATTGTGATAATTTATACTGATTTTAATTTGAACGTACTATTACAATTATTTTTTTCTCTTTCTAAACAAACTATTTTTTTCTCACCAATATTAACTAATAATAACCTACAACTTAATATTTATTGTGAAAATATTGTGACAGTATTTCTCAGTTTTAATTTCTTATTCTTTATTTTATGCTTCCCTTATCTTATCTTATTTTATTTTATTTTTTTATCCATATTTCCTTCTTCATTTTCCTTCCTTTTTTTCCCCCTCTTTTTTTCTCCTTCACACATGTACTCTTACCTTTTTTTTCTTTATTTCCTTCTTTCGTCTTTTTCCCTACCACTTCACACTCCAAAACGTTCCACACAGAACTGAGCACTTTCTTCCTCTTTCTTTTTCTATTTTCTTTCTTCCTTTCTCCCTTTTCTCTTGCCACTTCGTTTGCAAGTTTCTTTCCCTCTATCCCATCAAAACACACAAACTTAAAGGTCACACACAATCACACCATTTGATTCTCATCAAACGAAGATAGAGAGATGGGTCTGCTGATCGGTCGTCTCTGTCTTTCGCCTCTGTCCTCTCCGTGTTTCGCCTCCATCATCTGCTGATTTGCTCTGCCTTCACTGCCGCCTGTCTTCTTCCCCACCGTTGCTTGATCTCTTCCCCACTGCCAATGACATGCGGTAGAAATGGGTCAGATCCCTTTTTTTTTTTTTTTTTTTGGTTCTAATTTCATTATTGGGTTCCTTTGTAAAATTGTGTTATAAACAAATGGATAAAATTGAGTTTTTAAGAAAACTAGTGGGCAATTTGGGAAATTTGTGCAACTTCCAACGGTAATATTGAAATGCGCTTCAGCGCTTTTTTGCAAAGGAGCAAGGTCCGGCTTTTGCAATTTGGGCTTTTCCATCACAACCAAAAATGCAACTTTTATGAAAATGTAGCCTTCTAAAAACTTACCAAACGCACTTTTATTTTTTTGGCTTAAAAAAGCGCGTTTCAGATTGTAAAAGCTGAAACAAACAGGCACATAGAATGGTTAGAACATGCAATCAAATGGTAATTTTTGTTCTACATAGTCAACCAAAAAAAAAAAAAAAAAAGAAGCCCAAAACGACTTTTCACACGCTCCCACACATCTTTCCTCCTCTTTTTTTTTCAAATTTACCACGAAGTCAATCTAATGCCAATAGATTGTTCTTGCTTCAAATTTCTTTCATACTTTAGAAGACTTGTTAACAGGTCTTTTGAAGAATAAAAGAAGTTTGTGCGCCATGGTAGAGAGATTGCTTGAACAGTAACATCTTGCATTTGGGGCATATGACTCGGAATTTTTTTGGTATTTTTCGGAAATTTATCTTGTATTTCCTAGAAAGAAGATAGTGGAACAAGAATCAGCTGCAGCTCCAGGAAATATTTTATAGGTGATCCCTAAGGAACTTAAATTATACAAAATTTAATTGAAAAAAACTTGAATATATCAACATCACAAAATATGCATGTAAATACATAAAATTTTATAATTTCATTCCACGTGTTTTCATATTTTAAATTCGTTACATGATAGCTTCATTACCAATGTTATAAATTACATCTCTTCAATATACTTAACTAAGCAATCATTTATCTACTATTATGTTTGTAGCATTCCTCAATTAAGATGAAAATTCAACTCAACTTTAATTTTTGTTATTGCATTATTTTTGTTGTATGCATATCATTATTGGTTTGTGTAAATAGTGTTACTCTATTAACAATTTAATGCGTAAAAGTTGTAAATACACTACCTCACCCCCAATTACTTCAATAGTCTAATTTTTGTCTTTAATAATTACTACCCCACTACTGCACATGCCCCACTCAAGAGACAATTAGACAATAAATTAATGGTAAAAATAAAAATAACACTTGATGGACGACCATAATCTCCTCAGGCAACCTCCTCGTCCAGACTTAGGGCTAATAGGCAAGGAGACCATTCCACTACGTCATCATTTGAACCCACTGGACGAAGAAAGGGCCTGCTAGTTCATACATAACAGGCCTACGTTACAAGGTCGCCATAAATCTCTTTACCGTTGGAGCACCAACAACCCTCTCATTATACATCTCAGGAAAACATTACAAATGTTCCATTCAAGCCTCCATTAACAGCCCTCCCCAACGGCTAGGAGAAAGGAGCAAGTATATATACAAATACCAAACACCTGCAAAGGTATGAACAGAAAAACCTATCTCATACACATCGATATTTTGAAACTCCTCTCATTCTATCCATTCTAACTTTAGCATCAGAGGTTTTGTGGTAGGCACCACACCGGCGACCCACATTTCTTCCTTTCACCATTTACTTCCTTAGGATCAGGTTGGCTATGGACGATTCTACTCTGGACGATCATTTTGGCTGACGATCCAAGCATCATCAACACTCACAAAGGATAATGTAAAATAGAATAAAAGGTTATTTTTTACATTTATATAATCCCAAAATTCACTTGCATCAGATTAGTCAAACTTGTGTAAAATAAAAAAAAATAAAAAATAAAAAATAAAAGAGCTACATTGTTACTATTGCTATGTAAATTGATAAAGAAATAATAATAAATAAGAGAAAAAGATAAATGAATTGGGAGAATAATGAAAAATTAATAAAGAAATATTATTTTAATGAGATGTAATATAAAATAAATAAGGTAAATTTCACTAATATACCTTGAGGTTTGGGCCAATACTAGTCAGGTTCAAGACTTTTCAAAACTAGCCAATTTGGACCCTAAAGCCAACTTAATCCCTCAACAAGTAGTTATTTTTTCCAACCATTTTAGGAACTAAGTTGACTTTAGGAACCAAAATGATTAGTTTTGAAAAGTAGTAGACTTGATTGACATTAACTCAAATTTTAGGATATATTAATAGAATTTATCTAAATAAATAATTTGATATAAGATATTTTAAAAGATAATTGTATAAAATAAAAATAATACATTTTTATACTAAAATAGACAATACCATTTTGCACAAGACTTGAATACTCCAATAATTCAATAAATAATATAATTTAAAATTTCAGCTTTTAAGCTTCTACATGAAGCCCAAGGTCTCGTAGCAAGTGTAAAATCTGTAATTTGTTACGTCACTTTATTCTCTAATAGTAATCTAATATCCATTGAATTTTCAGACTAATAACTTCATTCACGTGGGGGGAGGGTCATATAGACATTGTAGCATTATTTTGACTTCGTGGTAAAGTTGTATTCAACTAGTCCAATATTTCTTCTAAACGTGGGTAGGTCACCTCTCACAAGGGAATTTTAGCATCCAATTATTTTTGACTTGCCATCAATTATATGGACCCCAATCTATATTTAATACTCTCTTATTGACTAAGAATTGAAAGACTTAGAATCCACTTGCTCATCCATCAAATCAATTGTCCATAAATTCATAAATTCATATACGAATCCCAATTTAATATTAGCTATTGACCCCAAGCATTGAACTTGCTAAGGTCCTCCCCCTATCCCCAAGGCAAAGGGCAAGTAGGGCTTTCTTTTTTTTTTTTTTTCACTAGAAATTATTTGGATGTAGTAGTACTTATATAATAGGAGTCTGTCTTTTATATTCCCGATGTAATATTTGTTCATCAAAAAAAAAAACCCAAAACAACTTTTCACACGCTCCCATACGTCTTTCCTCCTCTCCTTTTTTTTTTTTTTTTGTTTTTCCAAATTTACCACAGAATCAATTTAATGCTAGTAGATTGGTCTTGCTTCAAACTTCTTTCATATTTCAGAAGACTTCTTAACTGGTCTTTTAAAGTGATAGGGGTAATTTTGACAAAGGTTCAACAAATCTTAGTAACACAAGGAAACTAATGGCATCCACGGGTCCGTTAATCCCACAAGAGCAGATTGATATGAAAAGCAATGAGGCCACGTTAATGCCTGACGCAATGGAAGGCAGACAGGGTGAGTAAAAGGCCAATGGGGTGAATGAAAAAGTCAACTGGGCCGGCTTGGTCTTCCTTGGCCCCCACGAGTATTCATACAAGGAAACATCTTGTGCACCATGCACGAAAGCCCTACAATCTCGAAAACCCTAATAGCATATTTTCCCCATAAGGGAAAATCCCTACTCCTAAGGGATCTTGATTCACTACTCACCACTATATAAGCACTAGACCTCCTCATTTCTCAGGTACGCAAAAAATCTCTAACTCTCTCACTATAGAGTTCTTAGAGATTTCTCATTCGCTAACTTGACCTCCGAAGGATTCTTAGTTGATACCATACCGATGTCTTTTGCTTAGTCCTTGTGTTCTTATTCCACAGGTACTCATTGGCGTGACTTAGGGCCCACAACTCACTGACGATTTCAGCACATCATCAGTTGGCGCCATCTATGGGAAGTTATGATTAGCATATCACCATTTCTAAGACAAAAGAGTTGTATGGTCCAAACGCGTTCAATGGCTACCATCACCTAGGAAACAGTGAATCCGTCCAACGCCTTGGAAAGATAGGTGCAAACTCTGGCTATAGTAATAAAGCGACTCACCCAATGCAACCAAGAGTTGGAGCAACAACTAAACCAGAGGAATGAGCGACGCCAGGAAGGTCCACATGACGAGCGGGATGTCGACGAGCAGAATGGTAGTCACCTACCCACAGGGGGCAGACAAGAGAGGGAAGACTAGGAAGAAAGCAACATCCCCAGTAGAAGGGACAGTCTGGAGGATATTAGACGTCCCTCTAAAATGGAAGTCAATGCGATGCGCATGGCCTAAGATATTTAGATGATGAAGGAGAAGATAAACATGATGATGAATGCCATGAGGGGACGGGTATCTACCAATTTGGACTAGTTGGTCCATTGGACTGACTCCCCATTCACTACCGAGGTGACTTCCTTCCCTCTCCTAGCGAAGTTTCAGATGCCACAAGTAGAAGTGTATGACAAATCAAGGGACCCGCTCGACCATCTAGAGTCATTCAAAACCCTCATGCACTTACAAGGAGTTCCAGACGAAATCATGTGCAGAGCCTTCCCTACCACACTAAAGGGGCCAGCAAGGGTATGGTTTAGCAAGCTTACCCCAAACACGGTCTCCACCTTCAAAGAGTTGAGTGGACACTTTGTCACACACTTCATTAGAGGGCAGAGACACAGGAAATCCTCTGTGGCCATACTAAACATTAAGCAGCAGAAAGATGAAAGTCTAAGGTCATACGTAACCCGTTTCAACAAAGAGACTCTCTTGATTGATGAAGCCGACGACAAAGTCCTCGTCACTGCCTTTACCAGTGGATTGAAGCAAGGGGAGTTTTTCTTCTCCATCTATAAGAATGACCTAAAGATGATGGCCGAAACACTATACAAGGCCACAAAATACATGAATGTTAAACATGCGATGATCGCTCAGGGGGACACACCGAGAAAAAGGGAAAGGCAGGACGACCCTCGCCCAAACGGAGGAAGAAAGTCAGCTCAAACGAATGACTGAAAGGACGATAAGAGATCAAAACCCCCATTGGGGAGGACAATAAATTTCACCCCCTTGAATACCTCGCTGGATCAAGTCCTCATGTAGATAAGGGATGACATGACACTGACTTAGCCAAACAAGCTGAAGGGCAATCCAAGCAAAAGGCCCCGGAACAAATACTGTCACTTCCACCGAGACCACGGGCATGACACCTCTAAGTGCTACGACCTCAAGTAGCAAATTGAAGCCCTCATCAAGTAGGAGAAGTTACAGCAGTTCGTCAGGGGTAGTGAAAACTCGCCAAGGGACCTCGAGCCCAACCAACCGGTGAAGAAAGACTTAGAGCCCCACTCAACGAAATAAGGGTAATTGTAGGAGGAAACACTATGGCAGGATCATCCAAGAAGGCTAGGAAGACGTACTTACGTATGGTGAAGAGCATACAAATTTTCGAACGACCCCCTAAAGCTACTAAGGTTGATAACCCTACCATCAGCTTCACAGAAGAAGATGCTAAATGACTACACCACCCTTATGACGATGCCCTGGTCATTAACTTGTCCATCGCAGGCTTTAATACCTGACGGGTACTAGTAGACAATGGAAGCTCAGCAGATATCCTCTACTACCCTGCATTCCAGTAGATGAAGGTTAACCGAGAGCGTCTCCTACCCTCAAACACACCATTGGTAGGATTCGGTGGCACCAAAGTCTTTCTCAGTGGAACTATTACTTTGCTAGTAACCATCAGGATGTACCCCCAGTAGCTCACTAAGGAGGTCAATTTCCTTGTCGTTGATTGCTCTTCTACCTATAACGCCATCATTGGTCATCCCATGCTTAACGCATAGTGGGTAGCCACGTCCACATATCACTTGCTAGTAAAGTTTCCAACGGAGTACGGGATAGAAGAAGCATGAGGAGACCAGATGGCCACCCACAAGTGCCACATAGCCATGCTAGAGATGGATGATCATTTACAAGCCTTGAACATCAAGGAAAGAAAGGTTATTATAGAACCAACAGAGGATCCAGAAGAAGTCCCCTTGGATGATGATACCCTTGGTTGAACCACTCGTGTCGGTACATGAGCCAACCCTTCGGTTCGCAAAGAGCTTGCCTTCTTCCTAAAGAACAACTAAGACGTCTTTGCTTGGAGCCATAAGGACATGCCAGGGATTAATCCCAGTACCATGTTACATAAGCTCAACGTATGCTAGTCCTTCCCCTCGATTCAACAGAAGAAAAGGGTCTTGGCCCAAGAAAGGGACAAAGCCATAGTTGAAGAGGTACGCAAGCTGCTGGAGGCAGATTTCATCAAGGAAGTCTACTACCTCGAATGGTTAGCCAACGTAGTCATGGTCAAAAAAGCAAACAGCAAGTGGAGAATATGCATAGACTTCACCGACCTGAACAAGGCATGCCCAAAGGATAGCTATCCACTCCCACACATCGACCTCCTCGTGGACTCTACGGCTGGCCATCAGCTGTTAAGTTTCATGGACACCTTCTTCAGGTACAATCAGATCAGATTAGATGAAGCTGACTAAGATAAGACCTCGTTTGTCACAAGCCAAGGACTCTTCTGCTACAAAGTCATGCCATTTGGACTAAAGAACGCAGGGGCGACATACCAAAGGCTTGTGAACAAAGATGTTTGCCCAGCAAATTAGGCGAAACATAGAAGTGTACGTAAACGACATGCTCATAAAAGGCGCAAGGGAGGCTAGCCACCTTGACAACCTTTAGGAAACACTTAAAACCCTTTGCCTCTTCAATATGAAGCTCAACCCCAGTAAATGTGTGTTTAGCATTACGTTAGGGAAGTTTTTAGGCTTTATAGTGTCACAACTCGGGGTGGAAGCTAATCCCGATGAGGTTCAAGCTATAATGGAGATGGCTCCTCCAAAGAACACCAAGGAGATGCAAAGCCAGAACGATAGGGTTGCAGCCTTTAACAAGTTTGTTTCTAGAGCAACGGATAAGTGTCTGCCCTTCTTCAAGGTGCTAAAGACGGCTTTCGAGTGGACCGACGAGTGCCAGAGGGCATTTGAAGAACTAAAGACCTACCTTGTATCCCTACCGTTATTCAATCCATCCAAACCTGGTGAAGAGCTCTCCCTCTACTTAGCTGTGTCTTCAACGACCATTAACTCTACTCTCATACGAAAAGAAGACCGGGTGTAGTTACCCGTTTACTACACCAATCGAGCACTCCAGGGAACTGAAGGAAGATATCCCCCAATGGAGAAGCTGACCTTCGCATTAATCACCACTAGCCGAAAACTTAGGTTGTACTTTCAAGCACACACCATAATGGTCCAAACAGACAAACCACTACGGAAGGCGATAAACAACCCAAAGGCTGCAGGAGGATTAGTTCTATGGGCAATAGAACTCGCTGAGTTCAACGTCCAATATCGGCCTAGGACTGCGATCAAGGCACAAGCTTTAGCTGACTTCATTGCCGAGTTCAGAACAAAAGAAGACAAAGAAGTGGAACCAACTGTGTGGATGATATGGATGGATGGTTCGTCTAATCAACGGGCTGGAGAAGTTAGGGTCCTACTATGATTACCAGAAGGAGATACAGTAAAGTGTGCAGTCCACCTCCAATTTTAAACAACCAACAATGAGGCATAATATGAAGTGGTCCTCTCAGGCCTCGACTTAGCTAAAGCAACAGGGGCCGTGTCGGCAATCATACACTGTGATTTGCAAGTTGTTGTCAGGCACATCAATGGTGACTATGAGGAAAAAGGGGTACAAATGAAAGAATACTTGAGCATGGTCAAAAACAAGATAAGCGAGGGATTCCCAGCTAAGTTTGTGCAGATCCCAAGGGAAGAAAACGAGAAGGCGAACCATTTGGCCAAAGCTGCATCCACAAAGTATATGAACATCACTAATCAGGTGCTATCCTTTGTCTAATATTCCCCTGCCATTGACAAAATAGAAGTATAGGTTATCCCCTTGGGAATCGACTGGACAACGCCAATCGTATCCTACCTTAGAAATGGGACATTGCCAGAAGACCGCAACACTTCCCATAGACTGAAGGTACAGTTGTTGCATTTCCTAATGATTGGGGATGTCTTTTACAAAAGGGGTTTCTCTTGTCCGTATCTAAGTTGTCTGACCCCCGGCGAAGCAGACTATGTCATGAGAGAAGTGCACGAAAGGGTATGTAGGAACTACTCAAGGGCACGCTCACTAGTTCACAAGCTGATACAGGCTAGATACTACTAGCCTACTATGCAGAAGGATGCCTAGTCCTAAGTAAAGGCATGTGACAAGTGCAATGCTTCAATAACATCGTGCGATAGCCATCAAAGGAGCTTACTCCTATGAGCATCCCCTGGCCGTTAGCCCAATGGGGATTGGACATAGTAGGACCCTTCCCCATTGCCATACGGCAGCTCAAGTTCCTCATCGTGGGGATCCACTACTTTACCAAATGGGTCGAAACAGAACCATTGGCCACTATCACGAAAAAAAATATCCAGAGCTTCATCTAGAAAAGCATCATTTGCCGCTTCGGGATCCCGAAGGTCTTCGTCTTTGACAACAACAAGCAATTTGACAATGACGCATTCAAGGATTTTTGCTGACAGTTAGGAATCAAGAACCACTACTACTCTCCCACTCACCCATAGGCAAATGGACAAGTTGAAGTCACAAACCGATCCCTACTCAAGATGATTAAGACTCAGCTCAAGGGAAAAAATGGTATATGGCCAGAAGAGCTACCCAGCATCCTATGGGCATACAGGACGATGGCTCGCACACCTACATGGGAAGCACCTTTCCACCTCGCGTACAGGTACGAAGCCGATATCCGAGCAAAAGTTGGACTAACTAGCTATTGAGTATCCCACCATAATGAAGAAAAGAATGAAGAAAGGGTACGCCTACAGTTAGATCTTCTTAACGAAGTCAGAGCAATGGCAGAATAGAGGATGGCTTGTTATCAAGATCTGATAGCAAAACACTATAACACCAAGGTCAAGTCTTGTCACTTTCAAGTCGAGGACTTGGTCCTAAGGAAAGTAAAAATGGTTACCAGAGATCCCTTATAGGGTAAGTTGAGCCCCAATTAGGAGGGACTTTACAAGATCATCGACTGCCATAGAAAATGGACCTACTACCTGGAAATCCTCGACAGACAGAGGCTCCATCACCCATAGAATACTGAGCACTTGAGGAAATACTATCAATAGTAGTCAAATGCAGCCTATTTTATTCCTTTCTTTCTATTTTTTCATTTTTTGTTAAGACTCTAAGGATGTTAAGTTTCTTTTTAGCTTTTTCTATTATTAATGAGACTTGGATGGATAATAAAAAACGTTGTTTAGCTCTCTACTCTTCAACAAACCATCTAAAACACATTAAGTCCTATCTACGGCATGGACGGATGACCAAGGATACCGACGGGTACTTGGTCACAAATTATGTTAAGTCCTACCTACGAGGTGGACGGATGACCAAGGATACCGACAGGTACCCAGTCCCAAAATTTTGTTAAGTCCTGCCTATGGGGTGGACGAATAAAATAGAATAGCAACGGCACCAATACGATGGGGGCATACACACAGTTATAATAAAGACAAAAATGAAACAAGTATATGCAACAGATAAAAGCAGTAGATGTAACACAAAAGGGTAAATATTTTTACATAAAAGCCCAAAAGAAAGGGGCATTAATCATTGTCTTACAGATAATCCTACAAAAATTTAAATTTAAAAAGAGAAGGATGGATATCAAGACGAATGAGCATTAGGAATGGTCGGATTCACAATGGACAGGCCATCCACGGTCGTCAAGTCCACAGCTAACAAGACCACAGCAACGTCATGGCCTTCAAGGGCAAGCTGAGCGACGACCATGCTGTCAGTGTCCTTCACCTCCTGCTCAAACGTAAGAACAAAATTGACAGTCTCATTGCTAACGGCATCATCTCCCCCCAGGGGTCAGTGGGATAGTGTCATCTATGACGATCTGAGACAAGTCCAAATTAGGATAGACGGCTCCAACTTATTTCAAGCAATCGTCATGTTAGGACATATGTGTTTCACTTATTAGGAACATATGTCATTCTTTTATGTAATTGGCTTATTCTTTGACAAAATGCACTTTACTTGTATTTGGGTAGATTTAGGATGTGTTTAAATACTTCAAGAAACCATGTTTCAAGATCAAGTGTTGAAGCCTTCAAGTCGGTCCAAGAAAACAAGTTCATAGTACAAAATCATTAAAGTTTAACAGCTGCATCTATCGAGCTTAAGGAAGCTGTTCTACATTCGATGTGCTCGACACTTGCTCGACAGCTGCTCGACACCTTCTATCTGTCGAGGTTTAGGATTCTCAGAATTTCAATATGATTTTCTTGGGATCCGTGAATTTGTCTTTGGGCTTTCTTTTCTCCTAACCCTAGACATATAAAAGGATCAGTTTAAGGGCCGTCAAACAGTTCACAAGTTGCACAAGCTTTGGGCAAACTCTGTTCAAGCAAATTGTGACCGGAGACGAAGTTCTTGCCCTAGTTCATCTCTTTCTCTTGAAGAAGTTGCTATGTATGTGCACCGTAGGGTTTTGTGACCAAGCATCTTCTTGATCTTCATCGTGTGGATGAACTGAAGAACTTTGCAACCAACAACCTTCTTAATTGGTGATTGAAGTCGCGTACTGGGATCCGCGCAATTGGTTAGTCATGTACTTGGGAGTCGTGTATTTGAAAGGGGAACTATCACTACAGAACAAGTCCAATTGGGTATTGGGGTAAGGGTTCAACTGTAGGTTAGTAAAGTACTTGGATTCCTTTACTTGTAACTGCTTGTTGTGATAATAGTGGAGTTTCGGGAGTAGTGACCTAAAAATCACCCGGTGGGGTTTTTGCCGCTAGGTTTTCCCCATTCGTAAACAAATCACCGTGTTATTTATTTTCTGCTGCATAATTAGTCTATTGGTGATTTTTTTGTGCTACCACACGTTTGCATGATAAATTGATTAATTAATAACTTGACTAATTAATTAATTAATATCTATCACAAGGGGTCATTCAGTTTGTGGCCTATCAAGTGGTATCAGAGCGGGCACACTCTGATTAGGGTTTAATCTTTGCTGTGTTAATCCATTGACCCATGTTTGTCATGGATAGAGGACAGTCATTAATCATACCTCCTTTATTTGATGGCACTAACTATGCATACTGGAAAGTACGCATGAGAGCTTTCTTGCAGTCTTTAGATGAGAAAGTGTGGTAAGCTGTGGAGATAGGTTAGACTAAGCCTACAGAAGCGCCAGCCGACTGGGATGATGCCAAGATTAAGGCAGCAAACTTCAACAGCAGAGCACTGAATGCATTGTTCAGTGCAGTCACCAATGAGGAGTTCAAGAAGATATCCTCAACTGAAACTGCCAAGAAGGCTTGGACCATTCTCCAGACAACCTATGAGGGTACTAAGGCTGTCAAGGACTCAAAGCTTCAGAGGCTTACTACAAGCTTTGAAGAAATAAAGATGGAGGAGGATGAGTCTTTCGATGAGTTCTATGCCAAGCTAAAGGACATAGTAAACTCAGCTTTCAATCTTGGGAAAACCATACCTGAACCCAAGATTGTAAGGAAAATGCTCAGATCTCTACCCAAGAGATTCTATGCCAAGATTACGGCAATAGAGGAATCAAAGGATATTGACAAGATTCCTCTGACTGAGCTGGTTGGAAACTTGCAAACCTACGAGCTAGGGTTGACAAGAATAAGCAAGTCGGGTAAAAGCAAGAATATGGCACTGAAGGCCAAGAGCAGCGAAACTGATGAATCTTCTGATGATGAAGATTCCAAGATGAAGTCCTACATCACTAGACAGTTCAAAAAGTTTATGAAGAATGCCAATGGAAAGGGTTTCGACAAGGACCGCAGGCAATCCAGTTTTTCTCAGTTTAAAGGCCAAGACAAAGGGAAGAATGATGCTAAGGAAGGTGGTCAGTACACTGTTTCCTCAGGACTAAGTGTTTTGGTTGTCAAGGTTTCGATCACATGAAGCATGGGTGTCCTACATATCTCAAAAGCATTGGGAAGAGCAAGGCACTTGCTGTTACCCTAAGTGACACCGAGCCTGAGGATGATTCCGACAATGAGGATGACGGAATCTTAAATGCCTTCACGGCCACTGTAAATCCTACTAATGGGATTGTTGAAGATGTGATTGAAGAAGAGGAATTGGTGGAATCCAAATTTGAGAAGATGGATGATCAAGATGACATCCATACAGCCTATGAGAAACTATACAAGCTTTCTGAGAAGCATGAGAAACTGTATAGGCTAACCACCAAGAAGCTTAGTGATGTGGAACTTGACCGTGAGGAGCTTTCCACAAAGTTTGATGAGGCTAATCAAACTATTGGGGCGCTGAGATTTGAGAACAATTTCTTGGCTGAGAAGACCAAGAAGCTTGAAGCAGAGCTATGTCAAGTCAGAGCTCAACTGGAAAGGACTTCAAGCGCAAAGCTGGATGAGATGCTAAGCATTCAGAAATCTGCTTCAGATCGAACAGGCTTAAGGTATGGTCTCTCTTCTTCTAATACTGCTTCTACTAGTACTACTGTTTTTGTTCCTCCTGCTAATAATGTTAAAACTGAGAACAATGAGATTAAAACTGAATTAACTAGTGAGAACATAGACAAGGTTAAATCTATCTTAGGAGCACCCCCAAAACTTGAGAAGAAAGATATTAAAAACCCTAGGGCTAAGAAGGATAACTCTCAAAAGTCTAAACAAAAGAAGCAACATCTCTGTCATCATTGTGGAGGTGCCGATCATACTCAACCAAATTGCTACAAGTGGCTTGCCACTCAACAGAGCAACGGCATGATAGCATCTGGGAAGCAGAATCAGCTTCACTCCTCTCTTGCTCCCCTTGGAGATCTTCTCAAAGCCCTCATGTTCCTTTCGAACTTGAACGGTTTTAACTCTTCCCCTTCATCGCTGGTTCAAAGGTTTGCTAGACGGAAAGGTTCTTCCAAGGTGTGGAATGAAAAGAGCTCTAAGTGATTCGATCACTTTTCTCTCTCTCTTCTTGTTTTTGTGTGTGCATTACTTATGTGTTTTGCTTTCATGTTTTGAGTCAGTCTAGTTTTTATACTTTGGTTGTTTAACATATTTTTGTTTGGTTATTTTTCAGTTTTTGCTTTGTTTTTTTTTTCATATAAAAATTAAAAAAAAAATTTGAAAATCAGAAAAATACAACAAAAAAAAAAAGTGTGTGTGTTTTGTGTACTTTGGTACTTGTGTACCTTGGATGGCCATTGAAACAAAGTCTTCTAAACTTTGTATCATTTGTAACTTAGATGAGCATCTTTATGCACAACTAAGCAAGTGAGTTTTGTGGCTCGTGTTTGTGATGAGTATGATTAAGTTGTCTTTTAAACTTAACACTCATATCACTCTTTTTTACGGGAAGGACTAAAAAATCCTGAGAGAAAGGCATAAATAACCATCTCACCACTATTGCCCGCCAATCATAATATGACACATGTATGCTTCGACATAGCAAAAGTGCAGTGTCAATGACATTTGTGTGCTTAGGTATAGCAAAATTGGAATGTCAAATATCATTGGGTATTTCTTTTCTCTCTCTAATATGCCCATGCATGATATGCTTAAAAGAAAAATATGCAAAGAAAAATCAAAAGCAAAAAAATCAAAAATGCTTTAAATATGATTACAAGCATGTATTCTAGGAGATGTGGGAGTTATAGGATGTACCTCAAAGGTGATAGTCCCCATCAAGCAGTTATGATTGTGTGTGAGTTAAAGTGATTTTCTCATATCTCAAATTGTCATAACATGCATACACTTATGCAATCTTGCGATGTTTTTCACATATAACACGCAATATTCTTTGCTATTCTTGATACATGTGCAGGTACAATGTGATTTGGCCATCACGAGGTTTTACATGTGTTAATGTATGCTCACTAAACTGTCTTGACTTGTTTTTGAAATATAAAATTGGTTAGACTTGTTTAGTGTGTGTGTGTGTTTTTTGAAGATCCATGTGCTTAAAATTTTATTTGAGAGATGATTTTGAGAGCTTAATATGTTGATTGGATCATTGTTTGAGTTGCATGTTGGATTGCATTCATGTCTATGTTTTTCACATCTCGAAAAACTGTTTTATAGAGCTGGCTCGACACCTCCTCGATAGCTAGCTATCTATCGAGCTTCCTAAGCTTTTTCTTATCGCAATCTCGCCAGCACCTCGATACCTGGTGGATCAATCGAGATTGGGTCTGCATCCTCGACAGCTTCTCGATACCTAGTGGATCGATCAAGTTTATGTTCTTGATTCTGATGAGTTGTTCCTTGATACCTCCTCAACACCTCAGCTGTCGACGAGCATTTCCTCGACACCTCCTCGACAGATACCTCGATACCTCTCGATACCTACATCTATCGAGATTTAATGCTTGTCCTATATAAGCCTCCTGTGCGATCCAAAACTCATTTCCTTCGATCTCTCTCTCGATACTTCTCTATTTTCTCTCCCAAAACACTCAAATCTCACTCCAATCTTGGTTCCTCAAGGATTCTTCAAGCTTTTTCAAGTTTTTCTTTACTTGGTAAGCTTCTAATCCTTTCTTATTCTGGCATTTCATGTTTTGAAACCTAGGTTTTGGGGTTTTTGAAAAATTTTGGGATTTTTCAAAATTGATGAGTTTTTATTGAAATTTTGGGATGGGTTTTCACTTAAATGAATTTAAAACCTCATACATTGCATCACATTAGCATTATAATGGTATTGTCATGCATTTAAATGTGTGCTGATAGGTTTGGATTGGGCTGAGCCCATGATGCAATTTCTTTTGCAGTCACATGTTCATGCATTTCCCATGCATACGTACTTATTTTCAATATACTTGATATATTTTGAAACTGATTGGGACTTTTCTGATTGTCATTCTTTCTCTCCCTCTCTGTTAGTTTACGTTAGTCGTGTCTATGGTACCTAAGCGTAAATCCACTCCAACCCGGAACCCTCTTCATTCCAGTGCTTCTTCGTCCTCTGATCAGACTCTGACTCATATCCGGTTCCGTGATGATGATGCCTTTAAGGCATTTTCGGAGAACTTTTCTAGACGAGGCATTCATTTAGAACGCCAAGTCGTTCTGTCGGACTTTGCCGACACCGACCTTCCTTCTGTCATTCACAGTAAGGGATAGGAGTCACTGTGTGACGTCTCAATCACCTGTCCTCTCGTGCTTATCCAGGAGTTTTACTCCAACATGCACGGGATTGATCGTTTAGTACCTCTTTTCTTCACTCGCGTTCGAGGTACGCGCATTCCTATCACACCGCAACTTGTTGCGGATGTGCTTCGGGTCCCTAGGATAGAGTTTCCTGATTATCCTAGTTGTGAGCGTCTGAGGACTGTGTCCAGGGATGAGCTCATGTCTACTTTTTGTGAGCGCCCTTCTACTTGGGGTGAGCGACTATTTACACCATGTTGACCTTTTGCTAAAGGTCCTAGATTCATGAACATGGTGATGACTTTTGTTTTGCATCCATTCTCTCACTATAACTCCATTACAGAGCCTCGTGCTCAATTTTTGTTATCTCTTCTTGAGCATCTTACTATAGATTTTCCTTCTCATTTCATTCTATCTATTATAGATGTTCATCTAGATTCGACGTCCTGTGATAAGCTCATCTTTCCTTTCGCTATCACGAGGATCTTATGCCATTTTTCTATTCCTGTTCCCTCTTCTGACCATTTTACCGTCATGTGTACCATAGATTACGCTACCGTTAAACGTAGCGAGGCCCAACTTCGGTCGCGACAATCAGATTTAGCAGCTCCTTCCTCCCGTTCAGCTCCATCCCGTTCTACTCCACCCACATCCGCTCCTCCCTCTTCTTCGGGCAATGTGATTTTAGGAGACATCATGGCACAGCTACAGTGCATGGATGCTCGCCTAGATACACTCTCTACGGAGTTGTATCAGGTGAACGTTCATGTTGGTCGTATTGCTCGGCGACAGGCGTCCATAGGTGGTTTTGCTCCTGAGGCTACTCCTTCACCACCTTCTCCCGTGGCTTCTGATTCTGAGGATGATGATGATGATGATGCTTCGGATGATGCTGATGAAGATGCTAGCTTTACCGATGAGATGTCTACTTGACACTCTTACCCTTTGTCATTCGTGACAAAAATGGGGAGTAGTTTTGGTATGAGAGTAGTCTATCTTAGGGGGAGAGTTAGTATAGGACCATTTTGTTAGGGGGAGTGTTGATACATTTTGAGGGATGTAGTGAGGATAGTATGTATCTTTTCTTTTCTTTCTTTTTAGATACATTACTCTTATACATGAGGTCTTGTGACCATTTATAGACATACATTGTGCTTATTTCTTTTTTTATATTGATGTACGTTTTTTCTTTCACCTACCCTTTCATGTGTTGTTTCTTTTCTCCCTTTATACACATGTTTCTTATACTTGTATATAATCTATTATTTCTGTTTCACACAAAGATGCCTTGATGAGTTTTGTTTAAAGTGTTTCAGAAATACAGGTTGTCAAAGTCTACTTGCCATAAACTCTCTTCTTGCAAAGTTTTTCAAGAGTTTGTGTTAGGATAGATTTTATTGTATTCAACAAGTGAATATGAGTTGAGTGATTTATGACTTCTCTCATATGTTCATTTGTTTGTTGTAGTTTTTTCATGGATTGCCAAAGGGGGAGATTGTTAGGACATATGTGTTTCACTTGTTAGGAACATATGTGTTTCATTCTTTTATGTAATTGGCTTATCCTTTAACAAAACGCACTTTACTTGTATTTGGGTAGATTTAGGATGTGTTTAAATACTTCAAGAAACCATGTTTCAAGATCAAGTGTTGAAACCTTCAAGTCTGTCCAATAAAACAAGTTCATAGTGCAAAATCATTAAAGCTCAACAGCTAACTCGACAGCTGCATCTGTCGAGCTTAAGGAAGCCGTTCTACATTCGATGTGCTCGACACCTGCTTGACACCTTCTATCTGTCGAGGTTTAAGATTCTCATAATTCCAATCTGATTTTCTTGGGATCTGGGAATTTTTCTTTAGGCTTTCTTTTCTCCTAACCCTAGACATATAAAATGATCAGTTTAAGGGCCGTCAAATAGTTCACAAGTTTTGAGCAAACTCTTATGGGTTGGTCAGTCATGACGACGATGGGGTGTGCTTGGAAATAAGGACGGAGCTTTCTAGAAGCAACCAATAATGCAAAAGCTATTTTTTCATCCTTGGATAATTTGCCTCTACTCCTTGGAATACCTGGCCGGTATAATAAACTGGCTTCTGGACATTCCCTTCTTCTTTGATCAGTGCTGAACTTGTTGTAGTATTGGATATTGTTAAGTAGAGGACAGCTTCTCTACCATCACTGAAAGGCTTAATAAAGGTGGCTTCATCAAGTAATCCTTTAAATTCTCAAGGGCTTCCTCGCATTCCACTGAAAGGCTTTTTTCAATACCTTGAAGAATGGCATGCACTTGTCTGTTGCCTAGAGACGAATCTGTTTACGGCTACAACTTTTCCTGTCAAGCTCTGTACCTCCTTCACAGTTTTTGGTGATTTGACCTCGATTATCGCTTTTACTTTGTCTGAATTTGCCTCTATTCCTCATTGGGACACCATGAATCCCAAGAATTTTCCTGAAGCAACAGCAAAAACACACTTTGCAGGGTTTAATTTCATGTTGTACTTACGTAGTGTGCTAAAGGTTTCTTTAAGATCGTCCAAGTGGTTGGCTTTGTCCTTACTTTTCACCCGCATATCATCTATGTACACCTCCACATTCCTTCCAATATGGTGAGAGAACATACGGTTCACCAATCTTTGGTAGGTGGCTCCTGTGTTCTTCAGTCCAAAGGGCATAACTTTGTAGCAGTACAACCCTTGGCTGGTAACAAACGAGGTCTTCTCTTGATCATCTTCGTGCATAAGAATCTGGTTATATCCAGAAAATGTGTCCATGAAACTTAAGAGCTTATGTCCAGCAGTTAAGTCTACCAGCTGATCAATCCTCAACAAGGGGAAGCTATCTTTTGGGCAAGCTTTGTTCAAGTCTATGAAATCAATGCACATTCTCCACTAGCCATTACTCTTCTTTACCATGACCACGTTTGCTAACCAATCGGGATAGAAGACCTCCCTAATGAAGTCGGCTTCTAACAGCTTCTCTACTTCTACAGTTATAGCTTTATTGCATTCTGGTGCGATATTCTCCGCTTCTGTTGTACGGGCTTGCATTCTGGGTTGACATTAAGACGATGTTGTATGATCTTCCTATCAATCCCAGGCATATCCTCGTGTTTCCAGGCAAAAACATCTTGGTTTACCCTTAAGAAGGAAATCATCTTCTCTTTCTCTAAAGTTGGGAGTGCAGTTCCTATCTTCAATACCTTCGTCAAATCTCCTAAGACGATCTCAACTTCTTGTGGTGTTTCTGATGGTTCAGGGATGGGCTCTGGTTCATTGATCACCCACATGTGGTTCTCTCCTGATGCTAAGGTAGCTTGATAGCATTCTCTTGTCAGAACTTGGCCTCCTTTAATTTCTCCTACTCCATGGGTTGTTGGAAAATTCACCTTTAAGTAATATGTTGACGTTACTGCTCTTAATCTGTTGAGTGCAGGTCTTCCCAAGATGATGTTGTATGTTGAAGGGCAATTAACTATGAGGAAATTAATTTCCTTGGTAACCTGTGTTGGGTAAGTTCCTGCAATCATAATTAGAGTGACGATGCCTCTAGGGACGATTCTATCCCTTGTGAAGCTTACTAGAGGTGAGGTAAAAGGCCTGATCCTTTTCTTATCCAACTTCATCTGCTGAAATGCGAGCAAGTAGATGATATCTGCCGAGCTTCCATTGTTAATGAGCACTCGATGGATGTTGAACTCTTTTAATCTGAGCATGATTACTAGTGGATCGTCATGGGGTTGCCTGATGCCACGACCGTCTCTCCCTGAAAAGACGATGTCAAGCTCATCATTCTTTGGCAACTTCATTAGAGGGAGCCATGAATGGACGCTGTATATTTCTCTCCCCTGCGCTTTTCTTAAGGACTTCAACATTCCGCCTATCGTTAGTCCTCCCAAGATCGTCTTTATCTCTCCTGCAAGTAGTTTGCTATCCCCTATCTCCGGAGTTTTGTCCTGGTCGTCCTTTCGTTGATATCTATGGGGCTCCGTCTTTCTAACGTACTTCTGTAACTTCCCTTGTCGGATCAAAGTCTCCACCTGGTCTTTCAAATGTTTGCACTCATCAGTATGACGTGGTCCTGATGGAACCTACAGTACTTACTTTTGTCTCTTCTTTCTACTGGAGTGCTAATTGGCTTTGGCCATCGCAAGGAAGGACCGTCTCTTATCTATATAAGAAGCTGCTCAATTGGCATTATTAGAGGAGTAAAGTTATTGAACTTGGGTTTCCTCTCTAGAAGTTCCTTCTTTTTCCCTGTGGTCTACACAACACTTCATGTCTCCTTCTTCTTATCGTGATTGCTGCTCGTTCCTTCATCTCTCTTCCTTTTTCCTTTCATTTCTTTTGTGAGCACTGCATCTTCTACATTCATGTACTTCTGAGCTTTACAGAGCAACTCCGCGATTGTTTTCGATAGACTTTTAGTGATTGAGAAGAAGAAATCTCTTGGCAGCAACCCCACTTGGAAGGTTGTTAAGATGACTTAATCTTCAGCTTCATCTACCTGCAGCAACTCCTTATTGAATCAGGTGACGTACTATCTTAGTGATTCTCATTCTGCCTGTTAAATGTTGAGAAGATGGCCAGTTGGCTTCTTGTGTCTTTGCCCCCCCAATAAAATGACGAACAAAATCCTTACTGAGTTGTTCAAAATCTGCAATAGCTCCTAGGGGTATCTTGTTGAACCATACCCTAGCTGCTCCTTTCAATATTGTTAGGAATGCCCTACACATCACCTTGTCTGGGGTCATCTATAATAGCATCAGCGTCTTGAATGATTCGATGTGATCCAAGGGATCCTTGGAACCGTCGTATGACTCCAACTGTGGGAGATAGAATTTTGGTGGGAGAGGACGATTCAACACTTCATTAGTGAATGGTGATTCCGTCCTTCGAATCACCCCATCCAAATTCTCTCTGCCTTTGTCATTCATAGCACTTTTTAGTTCATCCATCTCTTTCCTCATGTTGCGAAGCTCATTCTCCACCCTAGTGGAATCTTCTCCAGAAGTTCTATCTCGCCTGTTGGCTTGAGAGTTTGATTCTTCTTCATTTTGGTTTTCACCTATTCGCCGACGTTCTGCATTTTGGGATTCCATTGTCTTTCGCAGTACTTCATTCTGGCAAATCAGCTTTTCCACATTAGCCAAAAGGGCTTGGATTTGTTGTTGTTTCACAGCATCTAGCTGAGGTGTGGCCTCTGCTTCCATCTCGTACTCTGAGGAACTCTTTTTTCACTGGGAAAGATGGCTTGAATGATTTGCATTCCCATAAACAGTGTCAAACTAATGATGCAAAAAATCAACAGTTGAGCTCCTCGTCGTAGCGGATGGACGATGCTATGAATGGGGTCATCTCTATAGATGAGAAACCTGCAAAATGAACACGATGGAAGAGTAAAACGTCGGTGTGGCATCAGCCAAACCAACTCCGATGCTTAAGTCAATAAAGGAGAAAGATTATAGAGAGAAAATGAGTAAAGAGTGATTTCACAGAGTATTTGTGTGCAATTGATCATACCTTGGGTTTCTGGTGCTTTCTCTTTTATAGTTGAATGCCTAATCAATGGGCAATGAATCACTGTATTTATGCTCAACGGCTAGTGCGTTACAGAATCTTTGTCTGAAGTTCACAGCTCATTCTGTGACCGTTGCTCCGTCCATTACATTTCATCAACAATGATCATAATAAATGTGTAACGTCTTCTCTGAGTAAATGACGATCTTCGCATAGTGACGACCATAAATTTCTAACTCATAAAAAACCATTTACTTTAAAACAAAAAATTTTCTCAAATAGTTTAGATCTAAATCTTGGGTATAGTTTTCTAAAAGACATGAGAATCCTTTTACCTTTTAAAAAAAAAAATTAAGCTTTCAAAATGGTTTTAATCTTGGACTTTGTTTTCTTTAAGATTCATAAAAGTTCTTTCTTCTGTTTTTTTTTTTTTTTTTCAAAAGCCTTCTTTCTTAAAATTGATCTCTCTTTTCTCATCAAAGAAAATACCATCTTTTTTACGCACACAAAAATTAAGAGAACCCTTTTTAAGGGTTACTTTCCCAAAAAGTTTAACCCTAGTTTCAAAACAAACATTTTCCCAAAAAGTCATTACGTTTTCCAAAAAGAAAATACTCATCTTTTCAAATGTAAGATAAAATGTTTTCTTTTTACATAAAAGTTGTCTTTAAATCTTCTAATGGCATCTTTTTTTTATGAGGTTTGATATGTGTCTATGATTCACTTCCATTGAATCAATGGTACCAAGCTAACATATTCCCCAACCCCTCCCCCTACACTAACCTTTTTTTTGGGGGGTTTGTTGTGTTTATGCATGAGAATGAACTTGGAGAATAAGTTTTTCTTATCGCTTTAGTGTGCATGAGGTGATATCATACTCACATGTTGGTTATACATATTTATATTCTTGCAACATCGTAAATAAGGACCTTCACATGCTACTTGTATATATTCACATGTTTTGCTTGTAAATATTTTTTGCAATAATATTAACATGATACTTTATATGTAGATAAATACTCACATGATGTGTGTGTGTGTGTGTGTGTGTGTGTGTGTGTGTGTGTGTGTGTTGTCTGGACAAAAACTCTTTCAAAAACAAAATGCCAAGTATTTAATTTATTTTCCTAAAATGTGAATGTTGAAGTTAAATTATAATGAGGTACTATCCTTTAAATATGTGGTGTGGGGTGCCTAACAGCTTCCCTACCCATAACCGAACTTCCGAGTCCAAAATATTTGGTTCAAAGCATTAGTTTACCGTAATTAATTTAAAGACCCTTGAATCAGGTTTTTTTTTTTTTTTTTTTTTTTTTGTTAGTTGGGTAACTAAAACAAATTAGACAAATAAGTGACCAATCACACCTAAAACAAAACCAATAGTTGGTGGCAACTCCTTAAAATTAAATAAGAAAAGATACACACACACACACACATCACCCTAGTAGCATATGCACACATAAATACGTCGCCAAGCACCCAATGTAGAAAGCTTCGGGGGAGAAACTCAAACGGGGCCCACACCCATGTCAGAGGGCATCCGTAGGAAGGACCTAAAATAAATGAGAAATGGGCCAATTGAGTGATTTAGGAGCTTCAAATGAAGAAACGTACCCAAAAATTAGAATATATGCGAAAAAATGAGTAAGACTAGTCAGAAATTTTTTGCATTTGGTCAACAGTCAATGCAAAATCAACAATCAACTATAGTCATTGCCAACAATCATAGGCTAGTCAACGGTCAATGGTTTGGTCCACAAGCCAAATCCGGGCGGTTTGTGTCAACTAAACTAAGTCAGCTAACATGGCACTAACGAGGCACTAATTGGCATTAATGTTGATGTGGTGCTAACATGGCAAGGCTGCTTGGGCATGATGACATCATGGATAACATCAGATGGGCCGAATGGCACATGGGTAAGCGTGATCGAGGTGTTGGTACATGAAACAAGCGACGGTGCATATGGATCTATCAGCAACGTGTGAGACGACGTGGGACAGCGGCTGGCTATCGATCTTCTGGGTTTTGGTCATTGAAGGAAGATGATGTCACCAGTGTAGTGAGTGACAAGAAAGGAATGGTGCCTGAAATGACCGCCAGAGCTGTTGGCCGTGCGTGTTGGCACGTGCAGCAATGGTTGTAGGCTGAATCCCTGGCTTTTGTAGATTAGAGACCAATGGAGAGATCTGTGTGGTTGGTTTCTTCAAAAGAAGGCTCGGCTTACACAAATTTGAGGAAAAAAAAAAAAAAGAGACATGGCTTGTGTGAAGATTTAGATCTATGAAGACTATGGCCTTTGATGGTAGCAAGGCAGTGATAATGGCTGCGTGGAAGGCCCTGTGGGGGCATGAAGGTAGAGATAGATCTGGTTGAAAGTTTGTTGGATTTGGTAGAGATGAACAAGCGTTGAGTGAAGTGTAGATCTGAAGTTGCAGATTGCGACTTTAGAGACATATTTTGCTAATGACCAAGAATGAAGTTTGACTCTAAGACCATGTTAAATTAGCTCTGATACAATGCGTCCGTTTGGATTGAGCTTATTGTTGCTGAAACTAAAAACTGAAAACTGAAAACACTGTAGCAAAATAATTTTTAAATGTGTGAATAGTATCGTGGGACCCATGAATAGTGCGTGAACAGTACGTGAACAGTGCGTGAATAGTATTTTTTGTCCCCTGCACAGTGTTTTTACTGTTCACGGGCAGAGAAAAAAAAAAAAAAAAAAAGGCGTGAAAACGTAGAGCTGAAACGCAAGTTTCAGCTCTACCCAAACGCCCTCAATGTTAAATATGTTAAAATAGAAGCAAAAGTGTAAGTATAAAATAGAGAAATACAAAAAACACGAGAGTTACATGATTCAGCTTAACGGTCTATGTCCATAGAGAAAACTCTTAAGGGCTACATCTTTATTAATAGGAGTGAAGTACAAATCATGTGTTACAATGAACCCAACATGGGTATTTATAATAGGATAAACCTTAAACTAACTATATATTAACTATGGTTACTAGGCTTGTAAGACAAGAAGGAGACTTGACTTGCACACAAAGTAGGAAGAACTTTGGGCCTATACTATTGGACTAATATATCTCTAATAATGAATTACCCACACAAAAAAAATATTACTTCTTTCTTATTACAAATCTCATGTTATACTCTTATATACTTCGTTGTAAGATATACTCTTCTTTTTTTTTCTTTTTTTTTTTGGGGGTAAGTAGCCACTAGTTGAATTTTTAAGTTAAAAAAATCACTTGATTATATTATTATTATTATTATTATTATTAGAGAGTGAGAGACCAATGGGATAATAGTTTTTCATTTCTAGAATTTTTTTTTTTTTTTTATAATTTTCAATCCTAGTAATTCGATCCTCAAATAGTGTCTTTCAACTAGTGTAATCAAAATACTCAAATTATTGAAACTATACCTTTTAGATTTATCACTCCCTATATTTTTGTCACATTAGTTTTCTTATTAAAAAATTATTAAAATGATTTTTTTTTTCAAAAGGTCCAAAATTACCCGAAGTCTTTTTCCAATCTAACTTCAAGAAGTTAATAAATCCCTAAAAATTATTTTATTCGAGCTAAGATATACAACCAAATTGGACTACACGGGCAATGGAGATTCAATAAAGATAGGAGCTGAGCTTTCTCATTTGGTGGGTTTGATTCCGGATGACAGTGATAGATGGTAGTCGTATTGTCCAATGTCTAATATCGTTTAATGGTTTCGAGGAGTTATGGCAAGGTTGCTTTTGAAAGTCAACCAAATGTACTATCCTCATTCCTCAGCGAGAGATCCTCAACGTGAGCGGCAGGATCGAAGCAACTATGTAACTCATTAAGTGTATGGCGAGCAGTAGCTATTTCTAGTGGACATGTTAAGATGCGGAGACATGTTTAATAGGTCCATTTGAGTTATATTTGCGTTTTATATGGCCACGTTTTGCAGTGTCGCCCATACACCACGGCAATAAACCCGACTGGTCTATACCAGCATTTTTAAAGAACTACTATAAATCTTTAACCTATAGTAGCATTTTAAAAATGCAGCTATAGGGGTTTTTTATTTTTATTTTTTAATATTAACTTTATAGGTCTTTAACCTACAACGGCATTTTAAAAACACAACTAAAGGTTTTTTTTTTTAATATTGACTTTAGTAGTGTTTTACAAACACTAGTCTTTAACCTACAGCATCATTCTAAAAATGCAGCTAAAGGTTTTTTTTTAATATTGACTTTAGCCGCATTTAATAAACGCTGCTATAGGTCTTTCACATATACGGCTATTGATTTTTTTTTTTTAATTAGCTATAGCCGTGTTTTATAAACGTTGCTATAGGTTTTTTTTTCTTTTTAATTTAGCTATAACCTCATTTAATAAACTCTACTACAAGTTTTTTTTTTTTCTCTCTCTCTTTAATTTAGCTATAACCGCATTTAATAAATGCCTCTACAGGTTTTTTTTTTTTTTTTTTAATTTAGCTATAGTCACGTAAAACGCAACTATAGGTTTTTTTTTTCCCCTAGCAAATCACATATTTTTGTTTTTGTTCACAAAACTATGTAGCAACCTGCTAGGCTATTTTATCAACCTGTTTATATATGTCCAAAACATTTAGTACTAAATAAAGAAGTGGACAAACCAACCTATCAAATTAATACATTAATAACATGCTACGATATATAGATCGAAATATCAAATTAAAGAAGACAGTTCAAATGTCTAGAGAAGTTAACTATCCTACATTATACATTCAGTAGATAAATAAATAACTAAGTACTCCTTAAACCCAAAAAATAAGAATCAAGTTAACTATTCTACTTTATACATTGAAGTATACTTCTTGCAGCCGGAGAGTACTCATCAATCCTCATAATCATCATCATCGTCATCCTGAATATAATAAGGGCATAATATTAAGATCACTTAACAATGTTTGTATGAAATAGACAAAAAAGAACACGATACAACTAATTTTCTTCCAACTCATTGCAATAAGTTAATTTTCCTTAAATTAATTTTTTTTGTACCTGAGAAAGAAATGAAGAATGCATATGTGTGCTAAATTCGGCCATCATTTGTCTCATTTGCAACATTTCTTCCCTCCTCTCACTTCTCTCTTACTCCAATTGCTCTTTATGCATCACATCTAATTGGGCTAGTTGCTCCCTCATAGATGCAAGCACAGTCTCCAATTCTGTAACCTTCTAGGAGGTTTCATTGGACGGTGGCAAAGTCATGGTATATTGTGAAAGGTTTCTTGCACTTCTTCCTGAGGGGTTCTTCCAAAACCCACCCCACGTACCCGTCCACTATGCTCTGGACCCATCAACTGAGTGAATGCATCATCTTTTGACCATAGGATTCCACCACTACTCTCTCCTTGTAGTTGTGTGCCCTCTTCATTTAGAAGTTCTTTCATCCTGGCCTGTTTTCCCAAAAGAACCAAATAATATATTACTTTCTATAAATAATACAAACAATTCCACGTATTTATAGTGAACAAATAATACTTACATTGTTTTCTCCCGCTCGGGCAGTAACAGGAGTTCCATCTTTGCAGCTATATACTTTTTCATAAACCACTGCACACTCTACTAGTGACCCTGTTTCTTGCAACTACAACATGTTCAATAGGCTCATTACAATAATTATAGGGTGAAGACGTGTTTAAGTCTATATAGTATCATCTTTGTAGTGTGGCTACCCATATTCATTCAGTATAATTTAAGAGTTCATGTCAAAGATAGCAAAATATATGGCATCATGTACATATAACCTATATATAGCACTAGTCAACCCAATGCCAAATCTAATGTACGTAAAACCTATGTATAGCCACTATAGATCTAATGTAACAGATCTAATGTGATGATGATGATAATGTAGGACAAGTACTAGGTGATTATAGTCTACCATGATAGCATGTGATAATGTATGATAATGTAGTAGATCTAATGAAGGAGTTTTGTTTATACCATGAGGGAAGGGAAGTGGGTATGGTATATATATATATATATGGTTGTGGAAGGTTGTGTGGAAATGAGTATGGAGGAGATGTAGGTGAAATGGGTATGAAGAAGTATGGGTCGTCAGCGAGGAGGAGCGGCTGGGTTCTAAGGCGCCGCTAGTGAGGAAGGGTGACTGGAGCTTGTCGACATCAGCAAGGAAGGGCAGCGTTTGTTAGGCAGAGATCGGATTAGTATGTGGAGGCCTAAGCTTCATCAGTGGCAGTATGGTGAAGAGGATTGGTGCCGGTGAGGGGTGGATCGGCGGTGAGAGGTGGGAGTGAGAGAGTGAGAGAGAGATCTAAAATCAGGTTAGAGAGAGAGAGAGCTGAAGATTTTTTTTTAAAAAAAACACGTTTAAGGGCTTTTCTTTTCTTTTTTTTTAATCCCCTATAGCGGTGTAAGCACTGTAATATGTCTAAAATGTTCAAAACCCCTATTACGGCACTTTCAAGCACCGTAATAGGTACATTTTTTTTTTTGAACATGTTTGGAAATTTGGACCCTGGTTGATAGAATTAACAAGTTTTAAACCCAATTTGTTAATTAGATTTATTATGAATAAAACTTGTTAAAACAAACAAACATCAATCTCATGTCAAAAATAAATGCAGCGGAAAAGTAAATAAGACAAGATATGATGACTCAAGAAAACCAATGAAACAAACTAGTTTCACAATAAAAAATCTGGGGGGAAACCTTCCCGAAAAGCAATTCACTATAGCAAATAGGAGTTTCAGATCTAGTACAAAACCTTTGTCCCTAGACTCTACAATCCCCGTAGATGAACTCACAGCAGAAACCTTCTACCGCTTCAGAACCTCTGAACTCTTCAATATATGAACACCACCCTTTGATGCACGAATCCCAATACGTGACTAACCAATTGCACGATTCCCAGTACGCTACTTAATCACCAACTAGAAGAAGATTGTTGGCTGCAAAGTTCTTCAATTCATCAACAATGAAGATCAAGAAGCACTTGATTACAAAACCCTAAGGCGCAAAAACGCAGTAACTTCTTTCAAAGAGAATAAGGCATCGGTCACCTTTTGCATTCGTTCTCCTTGTATTCTCTTATGTGACGACCTCTAAAATAAGCCTTATATAGGTCTAGGGTTGTGAGAAAAGAAACCCTACACATACATGTCATCATGGGCCGAAAATCAGATCTGAAAATCTGAATTCCCGTAACCTCGATCGATCGAGAGGTGTCGAGGAGGTGTCAAGCTTTAAACTTTGACAAATACAGTTATCGAAGAGGTGTCGAGCAGATGTCGAGGGGACAGAAATTTTCTTGATCGATCGACTTAGCTATCGAGAGGTGTCGAGATTGCGATAAAAAGCAACTGAAGAGCTTGACAGATAATCCAGTGTCGAGAGGTGACGAGCAGCTATCGAGCTTTAAAATTCAGCACTTTCTCACTTATTCTTGGACAAACTTGCATGGCTTTAACACTTGATCTTGAAACAAGATTTCTTGAAGCATCAAACACATCCTAGATCTACCCAAATACAAGTAAAGTGCGTTTCGTCAAAGGATTAGCAAATTACATAAAATATTGACATATATTCCTAACAAGTGAATCACATATGTCCTAACAGAACAAGATCTATTGCGGCGCTTTCTAAGCTCCGTAATAGGTCTACACATTTTTTTTTTTTTTTTTTTTTTGGGGAAGGACTTATCATGGCACTTTAAAAGCACCATAATAGGTCCTCTTTTTTTTCTTTTTCTTTTTTAAATTTTAGTTGCCTTATAGCCGCACTTCTCGAACGTCACAATAGGCACTATCCAAAAAGACACGATTAAAGATCCTTAAAAATGCAGCTATAGACCTCCTCTACTGCAACGCTTTATACACGCTGTTATAGATTAGAGTTTTAAGTGGTGTTTGTTAGCTTCGAAAATGCGGTAGTACATTCTCACTTTTTCTTTTTAATTTTTGGTTGGGCCTATAGCCACACTTCTCGAACGCTACAATAGGCCCTCTCCATAGAAGTACGGCTAAAGACCCTTAAAAAAACGATTATAGACCTCCCCTATAGCAGCGCTTTAAAAATGCTACTATAAGTCAGGGTTTTAAGCGACATCTGCATCTAATGAAGATGCAGATCCCTTTTCAGTTGAAAAAAAAAATTAATAACATGCAAATTTTTGAAACTAAGAAAGAGATCACAACAATAATAAAAGAATCAAGAACATGCTTTAACAATATAAATTAACAAATCATGTTATGGATATTTGAAAGAATTAAACTAAAATAAATATATGAACATGCATCATCACAACAAGAGAAACATAAGAAAAGAAAAGGGTAATAAGGAACAACCTCTTGCATGGAGCACTCTTCTTCTTGAGAGGATATTTTAGGGTTCAAAGAAATTTATGCAATTATCTTTGAAACCTAAAAACCCTAGCTTGAGATAATATCAGAGAGGGAGATGAGAATTTTGAGTGTGTGAGAAAGTGTCTCTCTGAAAGCGTAAAAGAGTGTCAAAGAGTCTCCTGAATTTTGAGATCCAATCTCTATTCATAGAGGCTGGAATGTTAAAAAAATAAGCAATGACGAGTAGAATGTGAATCGGGACACGTCTTTCTGCAAATAAGTCGAAAAAGATATGCCTTATCGTCATCCAAAGAGAGTTGGGCCTTAGCCCTTAAGGGTGCCATTCGGCACTTTAAAAGTGCCGATTGGCACTCCAAAAGTGTCAAATGGTACTCTTGAGTGTTGGTCACACTTTCGTGTTCGGGTGTGTTTTGGACTCCTTTTTTAGGTTTTCTTGAGCCGAACCTTGCACTTAGATGTGTTTTCAATCCGTATTCTAAGATTTTTATCTCTTTTCTGGATAATTTAGGTCTTTTTAATAATAATTATCTTGTAGATAAATACTATAAACTAAATCTTGATAAAGTTGAAATTATCCATAATTTTATTGTTATCTAATTATCCCCTTTATTCCTATGCTAGCAATCCTATTTTTGACACTAACTATCAACCAATCACAAAATTATTTAATTAGTTTTAATTTTTTAACCAACCACAATTAATTTAAATTAATCATGCATGGTCGACTCTACTTAGACACAATGCATGCTGACCGTGCAAACTTGATCATGTGATATTTTTTTATCCAACGGTCCGATTTGGAAACCGGACATACCGTCGCGACCGTTAGAATCTCAAAATCATTTTTATGATATGCAATGAATGAATTAATGCATGTAATGCAATCATGATTTTCGGGGTACATGAATGGTCATTCTAGTCATCTTCCTTGATTAAATCATGGGTGCAAAATTGAGTATCTACATCCCCTATTGAGGTGCTTTCTAAGCACTGTAATAGGTCTAAAATGTTCAATACCCTTATTACGGCGCTTTCAAGTGCCGTAATAGATACATTAATTTTTTCTTTTTGGGCAGGATCTATAGCAGCTTTTCCTAAGCTCCATAATAGGTCTACACAATTTATTTTTCTTTTTTGGTAGGACTTATTGCAGCACTTTAAAAGCGCCATAATACGTCCTCTTATTTTTTTTTTTCTTTTTTTTAAATTTCAATTGCCCTATAGCCGTGCTTCTCGAACATCACAATAGGCACTATCCAAAAAAACACAGCTAAAGATCCTTAAAAACGCAGCTATAGACCTCCTCTATTGCAGTGCTTAATACACATTGTTATAGATTAGAGTTTTAAGTGGTGTTTGTTAAAAACATGGCTATAGGTTGGCTATAGCAGCGCTTCGAAAATGCCGTAGTACATTATCTCTTTTTCTTTTTAATTTTTGGTTAGGTCTATAGCCATGCTTCTCGAACACTACAATAGGCCCTCTCCACAAAAGTACGGCTAAAGACTCTTAAAAACGCAATTATAGACCTCCCCTATAGCAGCGCTTTAAAAATGCTACTCTAAGTCAAGGTTTTAAGCGACATCTATTAAAAACACGGCTATAAATTGGCCATAGCAGCATTTTTCAAAAACACTGCCAAAAAAATGCAACTATGACCTAATTTTTAGTAGTGCTTTTATATTAAACTGTAATAAATAAGAAAAGATTGTTGAGATCAGTATTAATCTCGATGTATTGTAATAATCAAACGCAGAGATTGAACTCATGTGCAATATCAAACACTTTTAGGTTTCATTTCTCGTCAACTATGAATTTATTATTATGTTAATGAATTTTTCATTACCATACCAAACACAGAAAGATGCAAATTTTATTTTGTTGTACATTGTTTTGGAAAGTAAAACAAATTAACATGAAAATATTTATTATTAACTTTGACCAGGTGCACATGTGACGCATGAGCATAATATAAAATTATAAATAAAGCAAATATTTTTCCAAAATAGAAAATAAATTAGTTATTATTTTTTTCATTGGAAA
The DNA here is from genome assembly GCF_001633185.2 of Quercus lobata. Lineage (NCBI taxonomy): Eukaryota > Viridiplantae > Streptophyta > Magnoliopsida > Fagales > Fagaceae > Quercus > Quercus lobata. Next base: position 21,953,478 of record NC_044905.1, on the reverse strand, counting down.
TAAGGAAGAAAAGAAATGTGTGTAGCTTATTAGCAAGATGGAAAAGAGAATTGTAGAGAAAAAATAAGAGTGTGTTGAGATCGAAAAAGAAAGTAGGTAAAAAATGAGGATATAATCATCAAAATTAATTATCTTTATTTTTTTTTTGTAAGATTCATTTTATTTAAAATATTTCTTTAGGTTTTGTTCTTGTTGACTATGAATATTTTATTCTGTTTAAAGGATTTTTCATTACTACACCAAATATAGAAAGACGCAAATTTTGTTTTCTTACACACTTTTGTAAACTACAACAAATTAACATGACAATATTTATTATTAAGTTTGACTAGACATGGAGCACATGTAATAAGTGAACATAACAAAAGGTTTGAATAAACAAATATTTATCTAAAATAGAAAATAAATTAGTTGTGTGCAGTTTATTTGAAAGATAAAAGAAAGAATTTTTAGAGGATAAATAAGCGTGTGTAGAGAGTGACAAAGCAATGTTTGGGAAAATTTTGAGATGGTTATCAAAAATTTAATTTATCTTTATTTATATTGCTAATTTATTACAATAACTTAAGAAATATTATCTAATTTATTAAAGAAGTTTTTTTTTTTTTTTTTGGAGAAAAATTTATTTAAGTTAGTCATGAAAAATGGTGTAATTTCAAATTTTTGTAATATATATATATATATATAATTCTTTAGTTACAATGGGGAGGGAAATTTAAATCTTAGATATCTTGTAAAATATGATGAGATACCAACCAATTGAAATACATCTATACGAGGATATGACATCAACTTTTTATTATTACAATGTGTTTTCAAGTGATTTAATCTACACAATTTCTTCATGAATATAAATAAACAAAATATGTATTAAGATTAAAACTGTTGAAATAAACTATAATGTTACCCATAAGAATCATATTTTAAGGGTTGTATAAAAAATTCTCTTTTTTTTTTTTTTTTTTAGTTCATCCGATATATGTATATCAATTAGAGAAGTCAACCCTAGACCTTTGATTACAAGCTGTCATTTCAGGCTATTGTCAGACCATAGGGATGTTTGGATCTTCTAATTTGAATTAACAAAATATATCTCATGAGGAAAAAAAAAAAAAGAAGTATTAATGTATGAAAATTTCCAAGTGAACAAGAATTATAAAAATTTATTTCTTTCTTTGGTTTTTTTTTTTTTTTTTTTTTGGGCAAAATAACATTAGAGTCTATTAGCAAATAAATAAAAAAAGCCCCAATAACAACCACTGGGCAAGACAATAACAAAACAACTTGAAAACACGGCTAAGCACCAAACCCCATCCTAGGACTAAGGAGTTATTACATATCCATATAGAAGAAAAGGAAAATGCAATTTTTTTTTGAATTTGGCTCTCTTAGATAATCTATTCTCGACGTTCATACTTTCTAGCCCATATGTGTTTCCCATTGATCCGGAATTTTGCAATGTGAAGTCCACTCAAAATTCGATCAACATTCTCAACAGAACGCAAAACCATCTTAGCATACAAGGGCTGTGAATTATTGGAAGGTGCATTCCCCATATGCACACTCTCCACACAATCTCCATATTTTTTTGTAAAAAGCTCCCTCACTTCCTCTTCCAACACTGGAAAACCCCGAGAAAATGTCAAAAAGATTGTCCTATCATCCTCCGAAGCACAATCAGTTGCTTGCCAACCCCATAATTCTCCTGTAGGAAAATCACACTGTGTAGTCGTTGGTACTATAGTGATGGGACCAAATATTGGGTGTGGAGAACCAGGGAGATCAAAAGGTTGGCTCGAAGTTGATTGTGAAGTGCCAGCCATAACTTGTTGCAAAATATCTGTAAAAATTTGGCAACAAATAGTGTTAAGAAAATTCTTGATCCCAGTAGTTGCAGTGAATCTATTTTGCCTGAACAGTTGTAGAGATATGTCCCTTTCCATGAGTCTTGCAGTGATGGGAATGCCACCGCTTACTGCCGCAGAAGGAGTGCTGGGATCTAGGCACTTGAGACATAAAACAGCTTCGTTTGCCAATGCATTTACAGTAGCATCAGGCATCTCCACCATTTTTTCAACAATGTTGGGATAACCCTTTTCTTCGAGCCACAACCATGCAGCCATGACAAGCAAGGATTCTGTTGGATCTCGGGCTAATTTAATAACTAGTCGCGAGAATATCTCTCTATCAATTTTGTGAAAAAGGTGGAGCTCCTCGAGGCTAATTGAGGCCATCATGAGAATGTGTAGGTAAATAAACAAAAAAGCAAAATCTTAATAGAATGAATAGCAGAAGCTACAGTCACTGAAAAAACCTAAGAATGTGTCTGTATGTGGATGAATGATTGTATTATATAAACTAGGAAGGGTCACTATATGGTAAGTTTTGGCATATAAATCTACGGTAAAACGTGTTACACGCAACATTTCACACACCAATACACACACATGAATTTAAACTAAAATCGTGAATTAAAATTACTATCTACTTGCCCTAAAATCTATATAGGGATGCCCGCGCTAAGAAACTATTTCAAAAGAAGTCAGTATAATTTGCACATAATCCTAATTTCCTTCAAGTGATTGCATGCCCTCAGAGGTATTTTTCACTACTAAAGTTTAGAAGTAGTTCAGAGTGCAATTAATATCACTTCTCATGCTTTTATGAACTTCCCATCTATGGCTCTTTTTACTATATGCTCTCTTAATTTCACAGTCAAAATTTTGACTATGAATGACATTCTAATCCTTATTGCCACTACAATTTGTGAACCTAAATGCTAACGTGGTTTAAATAAAATGCACCAGGTGCACTTTAGGTGTATTAGTGACCAAGTCGAATGGAAGCCAATATTTTGTTTGAAAGACATCGAATATCACTACTGCCACATGATAGGGGACTGCAAAAGTTAGTGCAAAGAGCCAAACATTACCTGAAGGAGAGGAATAATGAAAATAAGCTCTGAAATCCAGTCGGGATTGTATAAGGAAAATCAAAATACGGTGAAGTTAATGCAAAACTACTTTCAATCCCATCCACTGGCAGCTCCACGTAGAGTCAAGAGCCAAACATTACCTGAAGGAGAGGAATAATGAAAATAAGCTCTGAAATCCAGTCGGGATTGTATAAGGAAAATCAAAATACGGTGAAGTTAATGCAAACCTACTTTCAATCCCATCCACTGGCAGCTCCACGTAGAGTCCAGCGTGGTTATAGGACCATCCTGACTTGGAAAAAAAATTAATTATTATATGTAAAATTTATGATTTTTTATCCTTAAAAAATATTTGGGACCACCTTAAATTTTTTTACGCTTAACATAATTACACTTCGGACAAAATTTAGCAATAAATTTAGTTGTAAATTAAGACTACAACTCCACTCAATTTTTTTTATTGGATATAAATTTTGGCAAATCTAACACTAGATTACATTTTTTTCTTTAATCCTCCATGCATGCTTGCAAAATTTCAAAAAGATCAAATATCAATAGCTATGTTATCACTCAAATCTTTTAATTTTGAATTTTTGTTGTCTAAAATTATATATAAAAAATAAGTATAGATTAAATAGTAAATAATTTTTGATTGACATGAAATTTGACATGTGTTTTAAGAACATAAAGAATATTCAATTTAACATTTGAATTTTCAAAATATGTAACTATATATGTTAATTTGTTTAGTGAAAGTTGTAACCTTAGGCTACAGCTTAGTTTGTAGTCAAATTTTTCTTTAAACTTTGATCATCTTAACAATATATTAAGTCCTTACAAACAAAAAGAAAAAGCCCAAGAAAATTTGTATGGAACTAAAATTTTGAAAAAGATGTAATTTGCAGTATTAATAATGAGACTATCGTGCAAAATTTTCAAAATAAGAAAATTCAAAAAGGAAATTGTAAGACTTTATGCCTTTGTGTGTGTATGTGGTTTTTTTTTTTTTTTTTTATGGTCAATATGTGAAGTTCTATTTTTATTAAATTTTGTATAATTTAAGTTTCTTAATGATCATCCTGAAAAATATTCCTGGAGCCACCACTGATCCCATCAAGTAAAATCTTTATTTAGAATCGTGAATTCTGCATTCTTCATGATCCTACCATCTATGTCCAAAGAAAGAATGGTTGATCCGCATAAACTTTAAATTGTGAAGATTAAGATGTTTGATAGGTTTGTGACTTGTGAGAGTTCTTGATATAATTTAAGTTTCTTAATGATCATCCTGAAAAATATTCCTGGAGCCACCACTGATCCCATCAAGTAAAATCTTTATTTAGAATCGTGAATTCTGCATTCTTCATGATCCTACCATCTATGTCCAAAGAAAGAATGGTTGATCCGCATAAACTTTAAATTGTGAAGATTAAGATGTTTGATAGGTTTGTGACTTGTGTGAGTTCTTGAAGGAGTAAAACATGTTTTAGGCCTAAAAAAAAAAAATTAGTTTCTTGTGGTGTATTAAATGTGTTAGGAGTTAGATGTTAGCTAAATTCATGATTAATTTATATATCATTGTTAGGCTTTCATATTATAATGTACAAAGTAGTAAAGGCTAAAGTTGAAGATTTTGTTCACTATGCAAGAAAGACAAGCTTGGTATTGCGAAGATTAAGCTCGATCATGCGAAACTAAAGTATTAGTCATGCAAGATCCAAATAGAAACTCTCGACAGAGTCTCAATAGAGTTTCGGTCAATTAAAACCTTGTCTCAGTAGATTCTCTTCAAGAGTCAATTTTGTGACTAGTTCAAGCCTGAATGAACCCTATAAATATAAAAATCCTATGTCAACCTTGATCTAAAAGGAAAGAAGACAACTACCAAAATACACATAAAAATCTATTGAACATGTTCTTTGTCTCCCAACCCTCTCTAATTGAATTATTCTTGAGAGGGGATTTTCACACAAATTAATTCTAAGATCACCTACTAAGTATTTGTTTGGGATGTGATGAAAAGTCCGGCTTATTTGAGTTTTTAGCTTCTTTTTTATACTATTCATGGGTCCCATTACACTAAAATGGGTTCCATTGTACTATTCAGCTAGTTTTTAACCTTGTTTCTTTTATAGTTTTAGCAAAAAAATTTCAATTTCAACTAAATAAATTGTTTTCAAACAGACCCTAAGTATATTAGACTCCCTTATGAAACCGCAAAGATGTCGAAAATCTTCAAGTGGCCTTAAAGTAACCAAGAAATTGGTTTTGTGATTGGTGATAGACTTGCAGCGTTGGATCATTGTGAAGACACAGGTTGGATTAGCAGTTGCAATAGGAGCAAGGAGATCAGATATAGTGTCCAATTACATGTACTGGAGGTCTTGTAAGTTTGCTTCTATAGCAACTTTTTTCTGGTGGATTTGGTGAGCTGGGCTAGGCCCATGAGTGTTTTTTCCAATTAAGTTTTCACTTCGTTGGACAATCCCTTATCTCAAATGTGTGGTTGTTCTTGTGATTTTTTTTTTTTTACAGCCTTATCCATATCATAATTGTAATTGGCTAATTAACTATTTGGACTACTAATTGTAAATTAATAAAATTGTTAGTAAATCATGTTTAGGGGGTCTAAAAACCGTAATTTTCAACTGGTATTAGAGCTTTCGTTCGCGTTATTTGGATTTATTTCCTCCATGTGATCCTTGACCCAAATATGTCATATACAAAGCACAATTGTTGACTGTCCCGCCATACTTTGATGACAATAATCATTCAGATTGGAAGGTTCACATGCATGCATTTCTAAAATCCATCGATGAACGAGTTTGGTTAGCCATTGATAAAGGGTGCACCAAACCAGAAACACCCTTTAAGCAGTACTGGAACAAAGAACAAATAGCTAAATCTAAATTTAATAATAAGGCTTTGAATGTAATTTACAATGCAATCTACCTAGATGAGTTTTAAAGGATTTCAACTAACCCAATATATTCTAGAAACTTCTCTTGAAGGTACTAAAGTGGTTAAAAACTCTAAACTCCATATGTTAATCACCAAGTTTGAAGCCTTTAAGATGGAAGAAGACAAAAGCTTTAACGAGTTTTATGCGAATTGAATGATATAGTGAATTCAACATTCAATTTAGGTGAGAAGATCGACGAGACTGAGATGGGTAGGAAAGTTTTAAGATCTTTTCCTATATAAGATTCTGTCCAAAGTTCACTATCATAAAAGAGAGCAAAGACTTAGAATCTCTTAAATTAGACAAACTTGCCTAAAAGATTTAGCCCTGTTAGAACATATGTGTTTCACTTGTTAGAAACATATGTCACTATTTTATGCAATTGGCTAATCTTTTGACAAAACGCATTTTACTTGTATTTAGGTAGAACTAGGATGTGTTTAATACTTCAAGAAACTTTGTTTCAAGATCAAGTGTTGAAGCCATGCAAGTTTGTCCAAGATTCAAGTCTAAAAAGTGTCTGCCATTAAAACTCGACAGCTTGCCATCTATCAAGCTTGAAGAGCTGTTCCAGCCCCATGGCTCGACAGTAGCTCAACAGATAGGGTATCTATCGAGGTTTATGAAAAACAGAGTTTCAAATTTGTTTTGACTCCAATCTGTGATTATGTGTTTGGGTTTTCTTTTCTCACAACCCTAGACATATAAAAGGATTATTTTAAGGGCCGTCAAACAAAACACAAGTTGCACAAGTGTTGAGCAAAAGTTTGTTCAAGCAAATTGTGACCAAAAACAGAGTTTACCCTAATTCATCGTTCTTGTGAAGAAGTTGTTATGTTTGTGCATCATAGGGTTTTGTGACCAAGCATCTTCTTAATCTTTATCGTCTAGATGAACTGAAGAATTTTGCAACCAACAACTTTCTCTAGTTGGTGATTGAAGTCGCGTACTAGGATCCGCGCAATTGGTTAGTCACATACTAGGAGCCGTGCATTACAAGGAGAGATTGTCACTACAAAACAAGTCCAATTGGGTATTGGGGTAAGGGTTCAACTGTAGGTTGGTATAAGGTACTGGGATTCATTTACTTGTAACCGCTTGTTGTGATAATAGTGGATTCTCGGAAGTGGTGACCTTAAAATCACCTGGTGGAGTTTTTGCCGTGTTGGTTTTCCCCATTCGTAAACAAATCACTGTGTCAATTTATTTTCCACTGCACGTAGTTTAATTGGTGATTTGTTTGTGCTACCACGCATTTGCATGTTAATTTGATTAATTAATAAACTTAGATAATTAATCAATTAATTTATCACAAGGGGCCAATTCGTTTTTTGGCCTATCAAGCCCAAAGGTCACTACCATAAAAGAGAGCAAAGATGTAGAATCTCTTAAATTAGATGAACATGTAGGGTCTTTACAAACTTATTGTTGGGTTAAGATAATTTGACTCCAGTTAATTAATTCAATTACTCAAGTTGATTAATTAGGTTTAATTTCATGCAAATCGTGAAGGCACTAACAAATCACCAAAAATACTAAGTGCAGCGAAAAATAAATTAGACACAGTGATTTGTTGACAAATGGGGAAAACCTCGCAAAGCAAAAACCCCACCGGGTGATTTTAAGGTCACTCTCCCAAGAATCCACTAATCAACAATCAAGCAGTTACAAGTATAAGGAATCTTATCAACTACCCTAACCTATCCGGAAATACCAACCTATAGCTGAACCTTCGCTCCAATACCCAATTAGACTTGATCTTGTAGTAGCCTTCTTTCCTTTGATGCACAAACCTCCAATTTGTGACTAACCATTTGCACAAATTCCAATGCGTGACTAACTCCAGCAACTTGAACAGATGTTGTTGGCTGCAAAGTTCTTCACATCATCAACAATGAAGATCAAGAAGCACTTGATTACAAAACCCTTTGGCATACAAACGCAGTAGCTTCTCACAAAGAAAATAAGTCTCTTGGTCTCTATATCCATGTGTGACGACTCTTAAAATAAGCCTTATATATGTCTAGGGTTGTGAGAAAAGAAACCCTAAACAATTGCACAAGACTAGGCCGAATTTTAGATCTGGAAATTCTGAAATCATAGTTCTCGATAAATCGAGCTACTGTTGAGCTATCTATTGAACTTCACATTAATTCTCGATAGCAGGCTTATGTCGAGCTATTTGTCGAGACTTAATAAATAGCTTTTCTTCACTTGTTTCTTGGACCAATCTTCATGTCTTTAATACTTGACTTGAACAGCATGTTTCTTGAAGTACTAAACCCATCTTAAATCTACCCAATTACAATTAAATTGCATTTTGTCAAAGGATTAACCAATTGCAATAAAATATGACCCTAACACTTTTGAATTTACCCTTTCCCTCAATAGGAAAAACAAGTCCATAACCCTAAAAATTGTTAAGGAATAAGACTCTTACTCATCCATTGATGATGATGCTGCTAAGAAAAACTTAGTTCTCCTAGCTAAGAATTTCAAAAAATTATTGAAGTTTAAGAAAAGTCAAAGGGATCTAAGGACAACGACAACATGCTAACAACAGCAGTTACGTAAGCGACATTAAGTCATTAAGTTACTGGGAGAAGAGAGAGTGATTATTAGATTTGAAACCCAATTTTTTTCTCAATCCGAAACAACCCAATATAAACCGGGACAAAATAGAAGTATTTTTGTGCTAACTTAGGTATTGAAACGAAGAATACGGGTTGTACCGATTGATATGGTACAGAATTGACTTCTTTGATTTTGAAACATTTTTAGGGCTATTTATTGTGTGTGAAACTATTTTCTTTTAAGCTTTGGGATGGTTCCAATTTCCAAGGATATATATATTTATATACATAAGTTGGGTTCAAGTTACATCCAATATAACTTTAAGTAATGTTACAGCACCTAATAATTTATTATAGAATTCATATTTTGAAAATTTTATCGTTGAATTACATATTCTATATGTTCTTAACATTTATGCCAATTTTCATATCAATTGAATGTTATTTACCATTTGATCCATAAACTCATTTTTTATACATTATTTTATACTACAATACTTGAATTTAAACAATTGATTGATGACATGGCTATTAATCTTTGATCACCTTGAAATTTTGCAAGCATGGAGAATATATGAAAATAATATAATCTAACGGTGGATTTGTCAAAATTCACATTCAATTAAAAAATATTGAGTGGTGTATCATTCCTTAAAGTTACACCAAATATAAATTGAACCCAACCCTTAAATTATGATGCAACTCATTCAGGGTCTCACCACTATTCATAAAAATCAAAGTGATCACACTATTAATATAAGTTTCAAAAGTACAACAAACTAACTTTCAAACTAACCCAAAAGAATTTAACTTGGAAAAGAATCTAATGCATAAATAACACATCTCGCCATTATTCATAAAAATCAAAGTAATCACACTATTAATATAAGTTTCAAAAGTACAACAAACTAACTTTCAAACTAAACCAAAAGAATTTAACTTGGAAAAGAATCTAATGCATAGATAACACATTCTCTCTCTCATTTGGTGAATTTCATTTTGTGAATTTCATTTGGTGAATTTCATTTTGTCAAAATCATACTGCCCAAGATTCTCATGCCGTTGATTTATCATTGGAAGGGTAAATAGATTTATGTTTATTACTTAATTTTTGGTTCTCTCATTTGCATGCATTACATCAATGATCGTGAGGATGAAAAAAAAAAACAAAAAAAGAGAACTTAAAATTATGATTTTGGGAGTTAGAACTGTTGAATCTCATACAACCTCAAGATTCTACAATGGCAGATTAACAATCACACACAAAGAGAGAATGAGAGAGAAACTATGAGAGAGCAAATGAGAAAATGCTTTCGTGTATTGATAAATATCTACCTCTGTTCTTTATATAAGAGAAATAGAGGAGCGGAAAACCATAACAGAATAACCAACTGCCTAACCAATCTAATCATGACAAGTGGCACCACTATACAACTAACTATCAACTACTCTATGCTATGTACTGTACAAACGACAATCCGTTCTGTACACTAATATAATTTCAATTACTAAACTATAGGTAGCTTAAGCAGTAATAAACTTGCATTGCTTCATCAATCTTGCTTCAATTTTTAACACTCCCCCTCAAGATGAATTATATATGCTAATCAAGTTCATCTTGGAAAGCAAGTGAAAGAATTGCTTCTGCCCAAGAGCTTTAGTAAAGAAATCTGCAATCTAGTGCCGTGTAGGAACATGAAATGTTTTAATAACTCCATCTTCAGTCTTTTCTCGAATGAAATGGTAGTCAATTTCAATATGCTTTGTTCTTTCATGGTACACAAGATTTGCAGCAATATAGAGGGCCGCTTTACCATCACAATAAAGGAAAGCAGGTTGTGTGTGATTTAAACCAAAATTTTTGAGCAAAGTAATGAGCCAAACCACCTCACTAGTGACTGTTGCCATAGATCTATACTCTGACTCAGTAGAGGATCTTGACACTGCCTGTTGTTTCTTACTCTTCCAAGAGATCAGTGAATCACCTAAAAACACACAAAACCCTATGATTGATCTTCTGGTATTAGGGTAGGCTGCCCAGTCAGCATCACAATAGGACTTCAATTGCAATTCTGATCTTGCAGACAGGAACAAGCCTTGACCTGGTGTTTTCTTCAAGTACTTAAGGATTCTATAAGCAGCTTGAAGATAAGGTACTTTAGGTGAACTCATGAATTGGCTTAACTTGTGGACTGAATAGCATATGTTAGGCCTAGTAATGTCAAATACAGAAGTCTCCCTATTAACCTTCTATACAATGAAGCATCTGGAACTGCATCACCAACTGAACTACTGAACTTAGCTGATGGTTCCATGGGAATGCTTGTTGGCTTAGAAGCTAACATACCAGCATCAGACGGAAGCTCAAGGGTATACTTTCTCTGACATAATGAAATTTCATTGGAAGTTCTTGCTACCTCAAGACCTAGGAATGATGATCATGGAACCTCCCTTAATGCTGGTAAAGACAGAGTAGTCTACCTTGGATTGAACAAAACCTTGATCCACAATTGTAGAGGACAACTTTGCAAACCATTGTCTACTTACCTGTTTAAGCCCATAAAGAGACTTTGTAAGTCTACAAACCTCCCCCTTGCTGCCAAATCCAAGTGGAGGAAGCATGTAAACCTCTTCTTGTAAGTCCCCATGTAGAAAAGCATTGTTGACATCTAACTGAGTTAGATGCCAACCATGAATAGCAACAAAAGCCAAAAGAATTCTGACAGTAACAAACTTGACCGCATGAGAGAATGTCTCATAAAAGTCTATAGCCTCAGTTTGTGTAAAACCTTTAGCCACTAATCTGGCCTTATACCTCTCAACAGAACCACCAGCCTTTAACTTGATTTTATAAACCCATTTACACCCAATTGGTACTTACCAGGAGGAAGCTTGCACATAACCCAAGTATTGTTAGCTTGAAGAGCATTAATTTCAGCTTTCATGGCATCAAGCCATTTAGGATCATTCAAAGCTTGAGCATAAGAATCAGGTTCCTTAGCAATGGTTAAGGCAAGGGCAAAAGATTTAGGGAAAGAAGAAAGTTTGGCATAGGAAAGAGTTGAAGCAAGAGGATAAAGAATACATGTATCACCAGAAGCAGTGGAATCATCTGATTGAGGAAGTGAAACTAAGGCAGACACATGTGCAGAAGCCAAGTTGCAATGATAGTCTTGAAGATAACTAGGAGGTTTTCTAACTCTAGTGGACTGCTTAACAGGTTGAACAACATGTGGAGACTGAGGAACTTCACAAGATGTATTAGAGGAGTCAGAATCAGGGTGAACAAGGTCTGGAAACTCATCAGGAGGAACAGCCAAATCTATGGAGAATGAAGGAGTGAATTCTGTAGTAGGAAAAGAAGAACTGGAATCTAGTATGACAGGTTGACTGGAATCTGATATGACAGGTAGAGAAGGAAACATGGAAGGGCAGGAAGGAATAGAAATAGACTTAGAATGTGACATCCAATGTTTAAAAAGAAAGATATTTTCCTTAACAACAACATCTCTAGAGACAAAACAAGTTTTAGTAGCCAAATCATAAACCTTATAACCCTTAGTACCAAAAAGATAACCAATGAACATACGAGGCTTAGCCCTGGCATCAAACTTAGTCCTATCTCTAGACAAGGTTGAAGCAAAGCATAAAAAACCAAAAATCCTTAAATGGCCATAAGAAGGTGAATGTCCTAACAGCTTCTCATAAGGAGTGATATTGTGAAGAAGTGGACTAGTTGTTCTATTAATCAAATAAGTGGCAGTAAGAACACAATCACCCCAGAACTTGAGAGGTAAATCTGCTTGAAATCTCAATGCTTAAGCCACAATAAAAAAAATGTTGGTGTTTTCCCTCAACAACTGAATTTTGTTGAGGTGTTTCCACACAAGACAGTTGGTGAATAATCCCTTTAGAAGCATAAAAGGAGTTCAAAGCAAACTCGGGTCCATTGTCTGATCTAATGACCTTAATAGGAAGTTTAAACTGAGTAAGAATCAGATTATAAAAGGATTGAAGTAATGATGAAGCCTCTGACTTATGTTTCATCAAAAAGACCCAAGTGCACCTAATATAGTCATCCACTATGGTGAGAAAATACCTAGAACCATTTAAAGATGGTGTGGAATATAGTCCCCAGATATCAACATGTATTAAATCAAAACATGCAAATGAATGAAAAACAGAAGTAGGAAATGATAATCTCCTTTGCTTGGCTAGTGGACAGATAGAACAATCAAAAACTTTATTATTGCAAGAAATGATGTTTGGTACAACAGATTGTAACAAGTCAAGTCTTTTAGTTGAGGGATGACCTAACCTACAATGCCATAAACTAGTTGTATCAACAGAATTCACATTACAAGAATTGAGAGTTGTTATAACTGGAAAAGAAGATGAAAGCTTGGAAAGAGCATCAGAAACACGTGGTGGCAAACTATCTAGCAAGTTGCTTTGCAATCTACCCAACCCAATCATCTTCCAGAGTTGTAAGTCCTGAATGAAACAGTATTGTGAAAGGAAAATACAACAACAACAAGGATGTTGGGTCAGTTTACTAATGGAAATCAGATTAAAAGAGAAACTAGGTATGCAAAGCACATTGTCAAGAATTAAGGTAGATAATAGTTGCACAATTCCAATATGTGTAAATTTAGCCATGTCTCCATTGGGAAGCCTAATAGAAATTTGTACTACAGAAGTAATTGAAGTGAAAAATGCTAAAGAATGAATCATATGATCAGTGGCTCCGCTGTTAAGGATCCAATCAGTGGACTGAATATGAGAAGTACAGATAGATGAAGAAAAACTAAGTATTCAAGAGAGGGAACAGACCATATACCTGATATCTCATGTCCTTGAAGATCAAATGAAGGCTAAGTGATGATATTTGCAACCTGATGGGCATCTGCAGCTCCCTCAGAAGGTCCTTCAATACCAAAATGGCAATTGGAGTTCAACAAACCAAGTAACTGCTGATATTCTAACTTAGTAAGGCTAACACCTTCACTTGCATCATCTTCAGAAGCAATAACATTGTTGGCAAATGGTGGTAGAATAGCTACAGCTTGGCCTTTATTAGTCTTGAACTTATAGCCAAGAGGGTATCCATGCAACTTATAGTATTTATCAACCACATGACCCATAGCACCACAGTGAGTACATTGGGACCTACCTTTCTTAGCATTCTTAACATTCTTTGTTGTTAATGCTGCTGCTAAGGTAGCTGCTATGTCAAGCTACATCTTCTTGGCAGCACCTATCTTCCTTTGCTTCTCATCTTGAAGTATAAGAGAAAATACTTTGCTTAATGGAGGGATAGGATCCATAAGCAAAATTTGACCTTGAACTGCTACATAGGTATCATTTAACCCCATCAAGAGTGAGATGGTACAATCCTCTACTTAATGACCACAGGTACAAGTTTTGTAATTGACAAATCATCCCAAAGTCCCTTGAACTTAGTGTAGTAAGCATTGATGGTCAAATTGTCCTGTGTCAAAGAATTCACCTCCTTTCTTAACTCAAAAACTCTAGGACCATTACCCTGTGAGTACCTATACTGCAAGTCTACCCAAACTTCCCTTGTTGTCTTGAAGTACACCACACTAGGTTGCAAGTCCTTAGAAATGGAGTTAAACAACCAAGCCAAAATAGTGCTGTTACACTTGCACCATGCTGTATAGTAGGGATGATTCACAAACTATGGCTTTGGTATTGTACCATCAATGAAGCCTAACTTGGTTTTAGCATCCAAAGAGATAAGGACTGCTCTACTCCAAGTATTATAGTTCTCCTCAATCAAGTGTTGGACCACAAGAGACATATCAGGGTTATCACTACTAGACAAGAAATAGGGGCTAGATGAATTTTCCCATGGTTGCACAGTTGGTGCAGAGGCACTCGAATCACTATTAGTCATTCTTAATCCAATGAAGGTCACAATTCACAAATCAATTAGAATATCAAGACAAGAATTCATTTTGTACAAAATCAACTCAAAATTTCCTAGTAACCAAACACTATGATCAAAACAAGACCTTGATGAATGAAGAAGTAGAATCACTGAATCCACAAACCCTAAATCAAGGATCTCAATTTGTTATTGTGAATGAAAGAATCAAGATTTTAATCTTGTTCAAAGAAAATCAAGATTCTAGAAGAAATGAGTTGATGCAAAAATCAAAAGAAACACACAAAAAAGTATTTCTACTTGATTCGAAGAAAGCATCAAAGAAACAAGAAATTGAACTAATTAAGAAACTTAGAGAGTACTAGATTGAAGACTCTACAACTTAGTTCGGCTCTGATACCATGTTGAATCTCATACAACCTCAAGGTTCTACAATGTCGGATTAACAATCACACACAGAGAAAGAATGAGAGAGAAACTATGAGAGAGCAAATGAGAAAATGCTTTCGTGTATTGATAAATATCTACCTCTGTTCTTTATATAAGAGAAACAGAGGATCGGGAAACCATAATAGAATAACCAACTGCCTAGCCAATCTAATCATGACAAGTGGCACTACTATACAACTAACTATCAACTACTCTATGCTATATACTGTACAAACGACATGCCGTTCTATACACTAATATAATATCAGTTACTAAACTGTAGGTAGCTTAAGCAGTAATAAACTTGTACTATAAACTTGCATTGCTTCATCAATCTTGCTTCAGTTTCTAACAAGAACATGGTAAGTATAGAAGGCAAGGCACAGTAGGCATAGCACAACTTCATCTTCGATGGACATTATTTGTAGAGGCAAATATTACACTTTCAATATCACAATCATCAATACCATTCAATGGTAACGTTGTTGGTTAGGCAAGGCACTTCAAGTATGATGCTACTAGACTTTCCCTCGGCATTTTTGCAAGAGGCAGATACTGGATCTCCATTGTACGATGCTATATATGATGACTCTTGGTCATCACATTATTTCTGGTGCATGTTGGAGTACAGTTTTCAAGATCAATGGTGAGTTTGGCTACATACCCTAATACAGGGAATGGCTTGAGGATGTCCTTTCTCGCTGTGAGATAATTATTCACATGGCTCATATTTTTGAAGTCATCATTGCATCTTTATACACAAGATCATAATTAATGTTGATGTCATTCGTGCATTTTGTGAGGCATGGTGTCCAAGCACCAACACTCTATATACTCCTCTAGGCAAGATGTGTATCTCTTTGGAACTTATATCAATTTAGTGACTCTTGTCATTGGCCTTTTCTTATGATGAAGTGAATCATTCCTTTTATATGAAAAATTGACTAGACATAGTGAGAGAAGTAGAGTCATCCCCAAGAGCTATGAGTACTTATTTACTGCTTTCCATCAAAAAGAAGGAAAGCCGCATGTTTTGGTGGATGATTGGATTGCCTTCTAGTTCAAAGGGAACTTAGAATACACAACGCCAACTACTCAAAGGCAAAAGAAATCATGTCATCCTAAGCCACCTTTTTGTCTTGCTGGCTATACACGTTTGTGTTTTTGAGTGAAGATATTCACTCGAAAACACAAACGTGCAGATCCAACAAGATAGGAAGGCGGCTAAGGCAATCCAATCATCCATAAAAACACTCAGCTTCCATTCTTTCTTGCTATGATATGGAAAGCAAAAAATAAGTATTTCCATCTCTTTAGAGACTTCATCATTAATAAAAATAAAAATAAAATTTAAAAGCCAATGATAAAGAGCTTGTGAAATCGATATGAGTCCCGAACAAAGATAAACATCTTGCCTAGAGGAGTAATTTGAGTGCTGGTGCTTGGACACCATACCTCATAGAATGCACGAATGACCTCGACATTATAGTCGTGTATGAAGATGCAATGATTGCCTCAAAGATATAAGCCTTGAATAATTTTCTCACTTCAAGAAATTACTTACCCAAGCCATTCCCAGTAGTAGGGGTATGTAGCCAAACTCGCCATTGATTTTGAAAACATTACCCTAACATGTTTTACCAGAAATAATGTGACGACTCGTCAATAAACTTAACTCAGGTGTATTCTTATAAATGTGTGGTGCGCAAAGACCATTCCCTAGAAGGAGAAATTAAAATCTCTGAGATGCGTCGTACGTCCACTCTGTGACGTCTTTTGTTTTCTTAAGTTCAGGCCCTTCCCTTTTCAAAACTAAACCAATAAGGAGCTTTAGGGTAAGCAAGGATAATCCTTTTTCAACCACATCATTTGAAAATAAACCAAGAATTTTCGTCTATGGTAAACTGATAGGCCAAAAACAAATTGACCGATTGTGATAAATTAACCAATTAATTTAGTCAAGTGAATTAATTAAGCTAATTAACATGCAAACGCATGGTAGCACAAACAAATCACCAATAAACTAAGTATGCAGCGGAAAATAAATTTAACACGGTGATTTGTTTACGAATAGGGAAAACCTACATGACAAAAACCTCATCGGGTGATTTTCAGGTCACCACTCCCGAAATTCCACTATTATCAAAACAAGCGGTTACAAGTAAACAAATCTCAGTACCTTATACCAACCTATGGTTAAACTCTTACCCCAATACCCAATTGGACTTGTTCTGTAGTGACAATTTCCCCTTTTGATGCACAGCTCCCAAGTACGTGACTAACCAATGCGCGGATCCCAGTACGCGACTTCAATCACCAACTAGAGAACGTTGTTGGCTGCAAAATTCTTCAGGTCATCCCAACGATGAAAATCAAGAAAATGTTTGGTCACAAAACCCTACGGTGCACATACACAGCAACTTCTTCACAAGAATGATAAACCAGGACAAAACTTTGTCTCCGGTTACAAATTGCTTGAACAAACTTTGCTCAACACTTGTGCAACTTGTGAATATTTTGACAGCCCTTAAAATAATCCTTTTATATGTCTAGGGTTAAAAGGAAAGAAAGCCCAAACACATAATCACGGATTAGAATCAAAACAGAACTGGAATTCTGTTTTTCATAAAGCTCGACAAATACCTGTTTGTCAAGATGCTGTCAAGCAGCTGTCGAGCCATGGGGCTGGAACAGCTTCTTAAGCTCGATGGATAGCTAGTTGTCGAGCTAGCTGTCAAGTTTTAATGAACAGCACTTCTTCAGCTTGAATCTTGGACAGACTTGCATGTCTTTAACACTTGATCTTGAAACACAGTTTCTTAAAATATTAAACACATCCTAGATCTACCCAAATACAAGTAAAGTGCGTTTTGTCAAAGGATAAGCCAATTACATAAAATAGTGACATATGTTCCTAACAAGTGAATCACATATGTCCTAACATAAACGTCACTGTAAGAACATCTATGTGAAGGGGAATGTCTCTGTAAAAACATTCGAACATCACTATATGAACGTTCATCTGGCAAGGAGTTTCTGAGCTAACCATTGGCAACTAGTGATGGAAATCTTGTCACAACATTCTTGTCTTACAAGATGAAAATCGCATGCAATATCACTCCTGCATTGGAGAAAAAAATAAATTATCCATGGTTCTAGGCCCTAACACATATTGGAGGAGATGCGAGTAAAGGAAAAAATAAAAACAAACAAACAAAAAAAGACCCTGTATGGGAAAAGTTGAGTATGAGAACATAAATTCGAGAAAATGATCAATGTTGGTTCGAAGTTGTGAAATTTGCCGTCAAAATCAGAAGGAACAAGGGGGAATCAATAACAGGCAGAGACTAGTTTCTAGTAGCAAAACAAAAAACAAAAACAAAAACAAAACAAAATATAGGTTGCATAACAGCAACAAAAATTTGTTTAGTGGAGCTGTGTCCAAGGTATGGAAAGTGACATGAAAGGACTGAACAAAGAAGGTCTAAACTTATTCTATGATGAACAGGTTTCATGTCTGTCCAGTTGACTAAGATGGAAGCAAAGATTGTATTCCACAACGTTTTTTGGGCAGAGGTGGAGTTACTCGGGCAGAAGAGGGTCTTCTTCTATAGCCAAAGTGGTGGCGACTATTGAAAAATTAATAAATAAAAAACACGAGGAAGAAGGAGTTGGCCTCACCTTGCAGCGAGTTTGATTATGGAATTCAAGCTTTTGCAAACAATGATAGATGATCAAAGCAAACCCATATAGTAAATACAAAGGTTAAGAAAATAAAAAATTTGAAACAAGGTATATTACCGAATGAAGAATAAGAGATAGATGTTGCTAATTGTGTACAAGAGAAGTCCATTGTCAGGCCTGTATTGAAGAAAACAATAATCAAGATTAGAATTTTTAATATGTAATGAAGAACATCTATTTAAGGTGTCTCTTCAAAGGTGCCTATTGAAGGGCCACACCTCCTTATCTATAAATAGTGATCTATATTTATTAAGAAAGACTCCCTTCACTATTACATAGAAATTCACAAGAATTCTTTCAAAAATGTTACTTGAAGAATTTTTAGTTTAGTTGTATCCTAGGAACAAATTTGCTAGAACCCTTTAAAATCATTTTAATGGGGACAAATATTGTGTAAGGAAGGAGATTCATGCCTAAGTTTTGGTTTATCAAACTTTTATTCATTGTTTGGATTTATTAACCCCAAATTTTCTAACATAACAAAGTGCCAAGTGGCATACCAACTATAAAAAAAAATGGTTCAAGCCAAACAGAACTAGTAAGGAAAAAAAAAATTCAAGATGTATCAGCTAATATACCAATTCAAAGCAAAAAGGCAACGAAAAGTACCTCTCCAATCACACCAAATTTTCAAGCTAAAATTGTTGTAAAAATGTTGTACTTATAGCTTTATCCGTCTTTCAAAGTTTGGGCCAATCCATTTTCTTTTCTTTTTTTTTGAGCAACTCTATTTTGGGAGAGTTATTGGTGCAAAAGATAATGTTAGTGATAGGTGTGCTATAGCATGGAGACACCAGCCTTCACGCCATTATTTATGGGTTGTCACGTCATATTATTAAGTGTGCGTTTGGATTAGGATTAAAAATTAAAATTATTTCATTATTCAGCTTATTTTTACTACTATTCATGGCCCTATAGCACTTTTTTGGCACTATTCATGAGTCTCATTGTACTATTTCAACTAGCTTTTATCTTTATCTACAGTACTTTCAACAATAATTTTTCAATTTCAATTAAATAAGCGATATCCAAACACACTTTAAGTGTATATGTCTCACTATTGTCATTTAGAAACTAACGAAATTAAGTGTCACTAAATGAAAATTACAAAGAATATTCAAGAGTCAATCACATATCAATACATGTCGAGGTCTTAATTTAAAGTGGCACAAGCAGTCTAATTACATATTGTCATGTGTTGATGTATGGGCAAATCAAGTGATGTCTTATGTCCCTCGAAGAACAAGACTTACAAAGTCTCATCATTTAAGTTATAACACATGTCGTTAATCAAAATTAACTATCTTTAAACCTTCTCAAGACTCCTATAAATAGAGACCCTCATCAATCTCAAGGGATAGACTCAAAAGTTTCGAAATTCTACTAGAATCAAACTCTAAAGTATTCAAGAACTGTTATTTATAGGCCTAAGGCAGGTGCTATAAAAAATTTTCTTTAGTTTGTGACTTCACCATCTTCACCTTTTCTTTGGTCATTTCAAAAAAATTTTGAAGACACTCTTAATTTGATGATCTGCATTTCCTTTACTAGAGCACCGGTTTATATTCTGAAAATTTGGAATGCTCAGATACTTGCAGAGTCTTTTCCAACCCTTTGGTCTCCAACTTAGACTTGTTTGTTTGATTATCATTATACATTCGCTGTGATTTAGTTTGACTACTAGATTATTTTGAAGGGTTTGAATATAGGTAAGTTTCCGACACTGGTGACTCAGCAGGAATTCCTGGAGTCGAAGGTTAATGAAACAAAAGCAATGGTGAAGTTTAAACTTAAGAAGGTTCTTTGTATGAGTGTTGCTGTTGGGAATTGCAGAATGGAAGGAAGCAGATCTTCCAGAACGAGCAAATGAGTGTCAACTTCCTTGTTTCGTTGTTGAAGAAAAATTGACACACTGTAAGCTCAAAAAAATATAGATTATACTGCAATCTAACATCATGCAAATCAAACATCATGCAAACCAAATACCCCGTTAGTGTTTTATCTTCACATTGTCCCCGTTAGTGTTTTATCTTCACATTGTTGAGCGTCGATCAATTTTGTGTATTTGGAGTGTGCTTAAGTAGGTGACGTATTTGCATATGAAGAGTACCATGAGAGTTATCTAGGGGAAGAAACAAGCAAAATGTCTAATGAACACTTTTGTTATTGATAGGCCAAGAATGTATTGACCCCTTGTAATTAATTAATTGATTAACTAGCAAAATTTATTAATTAATCAAATTAACATGCAAATACGTGGCAGCACAAACAAATCACCAAATAACTAAGTATGTAGTGGAAAATAAATTTGATACGGGTGATTTGTTTACGAATGAGGAAAACCACCGAAGCAAAACCCCACCGGGTGATTTTAAGGTCACCACTCCCGAGAATCCACTATTATCACAACAAGCGGTTACAAGTAAAGGAATCACACAGTTAAACCCTTACCCCAATACCCAATTGGACTTGTTCTGTAGTGATAATCTCTCCTTTTGATGCACGGCTCCTAGTATGTGACTAACCAATCTGATGCACGGATCCCAGTACGCGACTTACTTCTTTACATGAATCCAAGTACGTGACTAACTCCACAGCAACCCTTTGATTGTTGTAGTGGATTTGCAGCAGCTTCACATAGAAACACCAATAAGATCTTCAATGTTGGTGCAAGAGACTTTGCTTGGTTACAGAACTCAAAGGCGTACAAGAAACGCAGCAAGAACTCTTTCTTCTATAGGAGGAGGCTAGGTTTCAAAAGAAAACCTTATGAAACTCTCTAGGGTTAGGTTTTTCTTTTTCCACCTCCTTTAAATAGAAACTTAATAAGCTCTCCTATTCCAAATAGGTTTACACAAACCTTGAGCTTTCCTAGTCCAATAAGGATTATACAAATCCACAAACCTTGGGTTTTCCTAGTCCTATAAGGATTATACAAACCCATAAACAAATAGCCTTTTAGAATAAAAACGTTGCTAGCTATAGTCTGAATCCCGTAAGCTCGATAGATCGAGACATCTGTCGAGCTTTAATGAATCTCAATAGATCGAGTTTCTATCGAGGAGGTATCGAGACCTGCAGATTACACTTTTCTTGAGCAGTTCTTGAGTAATCTTCATGTCTTCAATTTAACCACTTGTAATGATCATCTTGAACCTACTTAGATTTACTCAAATACAAGTAAAGTGCGTTTTGTTAAAGGATATGTCAATTACATAAAAATATGTCTCTAACAGTTATTATTATTTCCCTTATTAATGGTAATTGTGTTTAAGTAGCTATTAATATTTAAATCTTTATTTAGGGAAATTTATGTAAGATATATATTATAATGTATGTGAATTTTGTGCATAATTTTTTTATAACAATCCATTAATTCATTGTTACTATAGTCATCCTATTAAAAAAATGTATTAATGTGGGAAAGCGCATTCTACACTTCTTACTAAAGTAAAACAATTTCATTTGGCATAATTACTTTTTTTAATAAAAGTTCAAACATAATACCGAACGCAATTTATCAAAATAAATTTAAACATAATACAATCTATCAGTACACTCTGAAAAATGCATTCTACTACTAGGATGCATTCCAACAGAATACAATCTCAAAGAGTATTAAACCCAACCTTAGCATGGTGAGAATTTTAGTATAAAAACCATCTAGTATAGATAGCTGATCAGATTCATGGAGTTCCTCGTGTTTGGCCCATTCTTTTGGCATAATCAAACTTGAGTAGTTATTTAGTGGACTAGACAATTATTAAAAGTGGGGTGAACTATATCACAAGACAAATTTATTGTATTATATTCTAGAATAGGTTACACTCATAAATCAGTCATCATTTGACACCCCTAAAGCAGGTTCCTGCTTATCAGCAGGACCTCTATCTGGCTGGGACATGGGGGTAGTCGGACTCGACAATGAGGATGGATTTGCAGCACTAATCTCACTGACCGTTGATGATGCAGTAACAGAATCAACACTATCAGTTGCTGGTGTTGTATCTACTATAGTAGACTTCGGAATTAGTCCTTGTGCCTCCATGGCCTCCCGTGCTGCTTTCTCCTTAGCTTTTTTGGCTCTTTCCAACACATCTTCCTGCATATCATCAATGAATGAAATATTCTCCTTTTAAAACAGTGATGGATTGGATCTACAGTACCCAAAGAACAGATATGCCATAATGAAAGGTCTTCCATTGCAAATTAAGAAAAATGTGCCCCAAGTAAATTCGATAAATCGTTGTTCATGATTCTCCTGGACAAAAGGAGTTTTAATTCCATTTATAAAATCAAAGAACTAAACATTTTCCAAATAATATATCGGCATATGGCAAATGGGGTCTATGCAACAACTGATCATTGTTCTTCATGATTCTCCTGGACCAAAGGACTTTTAATTCCATTTATAAAATCAAAGAATGAAACATTTTCCAAATAATAGATAGGCCTATGGCAAACGGGATCTATGCAACAACTACCTTTGTATTTCCCCACATATGGCTATTATCAAACATTCTGAATCCAATAGTGTTCACCAATCCCTAATGAAAGTTTTCTAAAACAATCTAGAAACTTCATATACACTGAAGATCCTATTATCAGTTAACTTTGTGCACCATCCACAGATTGAAACAAAATTCACTTACATTTTCGGCTTAAGTGCATGAACTTTGAAAGAAACCCATAAAAAAAACTTACCACCAAAAATCTGAAACCGAAGAGCTATGTGAGACTGGGAAGGGAACTGGAAATAGAGCAGCTCGGATTGGGAATGGTATTAGAGCAGTTGGATTGGGAACAAGAGAAACAAAGCAAAGAAATGCAGAGATTAGAAAGGCTGAAACTGATTTGGGAATTGGTGTGTTTTGTGCGTTTTCTTTCTCTTTTTCCTTTTTTTTTGGTGTGGATCGAATTTGGGTAATAGCCAAACCCGACCTGATAATTTCGAATAAAACCCACCTAATTATATTTACCCATGACATTTTGTAAAATGCCCGATAATTTCGAGTAGGGTCAGTTCAGGTACCCGTTACCGTGGGTAAAAATCAGGGTAGAAATCAGGTACAAGTGCTTAATGGGTATTGGGATCCGGGTATCCATAAGTAAAAGTTTCGGGTCAAGAACGAGTATACCCGACCCAAACCTGGTCCATGGTCATCCCTACCAAGTCCTAAGAGAGAGGAACACAGAGAGCTCTTCATTTGGCATATTATAATACTAGATTTACAAACAAAGCTCCATTTGATTTGGAAAGAAGATTCTAAAAATGGTTTTAGAAAATCCTACTTTTTGCAGCACAAGAATGAGAGTGAATGATAATAACAATCGAGTTCATCAAGATTATTAAAATTGGATTCTTTCATCATTTCTACATGCCGCTTTTCATAATTTAGCTAAAAGTACTGATTGCTTGCCAAATAACAATATTACAGTCACCATGCTATGCAGCTTTGTCCAAAGATGGGCACAATTGTGATTTTTAATTTTGATTTACAACAATATATTTGGTGGAAAAGTGTTAAATTTCTTTAATAAAGACAGAGAAGCTTTTACTTAGTTACTACCTCTTTTAACTTATCTTTTTTTATAAAGTACCTCTTTTAACTTGTCTGCAATAGAAATCAGCATATATGTGATCTTCCACAAGATTTAAACTGTAAATGAAGCTAGTATTGAAAAGAAAGACAGTAAAATGATGTAGAAAGTAGCTTAAAACCAGAAAGGAATCTAAAGAGAATCTACTACAGTTTGAACTGCCCACTACCTGGAAGTCCTGTATTTGCTTTTGTTGCTCAGCTTGCAGCCTACCAACTGCACTCAAAAACTCTCCAACTGTAGACTCAATACGTTCATTTAAGGCTTCCGCTAGAGCTTTTCCCAAGAAAAATGCATCCAGAACACCTCTGCTGTCACTATCACCTACAAGATTGAGAATGAGTAACTCACTCATTAGTCATTACAGAGATAATAAAGGAAGTGACATTCTATATTAGAAATGTTATATAAAAGATCAGCAACATTTTTTAGCAAACTTTTTTCAATAAATCTAAGTTTCCTTCTTTCGTCCATCACTAACACTCTTCATGTAAAGTGAATCACATGCTTTGTCAAAGAAAAATCTCTCCATGTATGGGCTAGAGATGGTATATGTAGAATAGAAAATAATGTTCTGCATCACATCATGAAACACAAATTGGTAAGGTCTGTAACACTAACCGCCCCCCCCCCCCCCCCCCCCCAAAATAATAATAATAATAATAATAACCCAAATCCCACACACGCAAATGCAAAAAAAAAAAAGAGTTTACTGGCAAGTGAAGAAACGAAAATTGAAAAGAGAGGCAAAGGATATTGTTGTAAGATGCAAAACAATAATATAGCAAGCACCACAACAGTAACACACAATTTAACGTGGTTTGGCAAACTCTATGCCTATGCCTACGGGCAATGCCAACAAAAAATCCACTATCAATAATAAGGATTACAACCACACTCAAAAAGTCTCACTAACTGTCACAAAAACTAACCCAAACCCCTAACACACCCAAAAGCTCCCTCATACTACCTCACAAGACAAAACTTAGCCTTTAACTCTCTCACAAGACAAAGCTTTACTCGTAACTCTCACACCTTAAACAAATATGCACTACCACTCTATTTATAGGGACTAGAACACCTCCCTACTTTTCTTTTCAATGTGGGACTAACTCTTTTAATAGGATTAGTGCACCTTCTTTTTATTTGACTAGCTAATGTGGGATTCCAAAACCAATAAAGAAATTTTTAAACTGCACATATCATGGATTGGACTTAACAGATATTAATTATTCATGCCATCAAAATCTGCTAGATCAGTACCCGTTTTTAATTAGAAAAGGAATGTGTAGAAATGGTCCTAGTAGGCCTTCTCACAAAGATGTCCCAAATTACTAATTCAATGAATTTCTTTCCAGCTATAATATTCCATGTATAAATTCACACCGTTAAGATGATCCTTCCATCAAAAATGAGAAAGTAAGACAAAAGTTACAGAGAAGCTAGAATAACCTACAAATGACAAATGCTTTTCATGGCCCTGGCAGGTTATATAACGAAATCTTATACAGAACATCCTAGAGGTTATTCCCTACAAAGGCACTTTTAAGAGAGAGAGTTTCTTGAGTCATGAAAGTAAGCCACTTTGTGGTTGAGTGGAACAACAGGCCATCTTGAGACAATAACTTGTATTTTTTTGTGCCCCTGGACTCTGAAAACCAAAATGAAGATGCATTTATTCTATTAACCCCGTCGAAAGAATTCTGTTTTGGTTCAAGAAATATATTCTAAAGTAAGTCACACACTTTAGTTAAATATATACCACCTAGACTCAATCATCAGCAGACTCAGTGTTGGCAGCCCATCAACAAGTCTAGAAATGTCCAAAACTTAAAGAGTTACTTTTGCAATTTAGTTGTGCCTAGGATCAATGCCTTTAAGGTTCTACTCTCTAAGCAAGCTTCCCTCAAATCAGATGGTACATATACAATAAATTCAGCATACATATACAATAAATTCAGCATTCATATATTCCCTTTTCATTATGATCACAAATCACCAAAGTATCATTGTCTGAGGACTTATCGAGCCAGAGTTGCATCATGAAAAATGCATGAACTGACCCCAGCTTCATCAGTACTAGCTTAAGGGTAATTTAAAGTCCAAATTTGTAGTAAAGCCTAAACTAACTGGTTGCTAGCAAGAATTAGTTCAAATTTATCTCACCCACAATTGCACCAAAAGAAATTCATTCACTGGAATAAGAGTTTTTTATTCACATAAGCTATGTTCAAAACACCTTAGCAGTTTCCTACTTTCCCCAGGGAGATCGCTGATTTCATGATGCGCACATTCACTACGTCTCTGCTTAACCAAAATTCCATGATTTCCCTGATGAGAAGCAATTTATGGAACTTTTGTTAGATCATTTTGAAATCCATCCATTGCCTCCATAATGATCTGCTAGCCTTCCCATTTCTTATTAGCATTAGCCAATAGCCAATTTCATGACCTCGTCTACCAACTTCAAAGTTCATCTCTTTGCAACTACAAGACTTACTAGCTCCAAATTTATATAAAACTCAGTTTCCATAAAGAAGAATACGATGAGAAAGCATATTTCACATATTACACAAAAAAATTAAGTAGACAATTAATATCAAACCTATATAGTTACAAAGGGAGGAAGAAAATTACAATGGTAGCCGAAACCAAAACTACTTCCTCAGCTGAAATTATTATATAGAGAATATATTCTAAGAGCAATTCTAAAGTGGTTGGAAGCAAATCTCAAACAATGAGGGAATGGGAAGGATGTTAAGTTGCTAAGAGGGGAAACTAGTGAAACAACTCTTCAAAATCACTTTTGGAAATTCAGTTCTAATCAGAATGGTTTGTTAAATCCTCTCAAAGACCCTTTACAAATGCCTTGACTTTGCTATTTATAGATGCAAACTTGTGTGGCTTACGCCAAACTTTTTCTAACTAATTCTTGGTAATTCTGGGCTAAAATCTTTAACAAACTAATTCTTAGCCAAGCTTTCTTAAATATGCCAATTACAATTTGTGACAAAAAGTACTCTAAACTAATTGTTACAAGACAATTGTAGCCCAAATGGTACCCTCCCGGTCCCCTTTAAATTTCAATCTCCAATGAAAAAAAAAAATTGTTACAAAAAGAAGATACAAGGTGTTATACAAGTGCATTGCATCAAACTTCGATATCATCATTGAAAAGATAAGAAACACCAACTTCTCTCTATGTTGAATTATAGAAATTAGAAATAAGTTATTCATCCCAACACTTTTTCGAAGAAACCCACTGGCCACTAGATATAAGTTTAACAAGTCACCACTTGAAGGTCATATTTATTTAATGAGAAATGTTTTGTTCAGATAAATTAGTTTGGATTAGGATTAGTCTTATTGATAGATTATGATTAGTCTTATTGATAGATTATTAGTCAGTCATGAATAAATTCAGATATTGACAATAAATTAAGAACAGCCATAACCCATGAATTTCTAAGTTACAAATTATTAGCTAGTCTAGCCTCCCTCAAAGTAGTCCATTTTATCAAATCAAAAGGCCTGGTCACCTCAAAGCAACCAATAAAAAATTGGGTCTTTATCATTCTACTACAAATAAAATTTGAGGAAAAGTAATGGGAATTAATAGTAATACCAGAGGCAGAACCACCATCAGCACCACCAGGTCTGTTGCTGCTATTGCTGTATATTCGACGTCCTTTGGGTCCAGAAAATCTGAGACCTTTGAGCTTGAGATTCGGGGAAGACAAAGTAGGAGGAATGAGTGAGGTGGGTGCATAGGAATAACTACTATATCTGCGGGTGGTTGGTGAAAAGCAGCTTTGTAGGGAAGCTGCTGCTGAACCCAAACCCCCACTACTCATTTCTCTCTTAACTTTTCTGTCTCTTTTCTTTCTCACTTTTTCCTTTATCTATGAACTATCAAAAGCAGTAGAAAATAGGTTTCTCTTTGTCTTTGACCTGCAATAAAAATCTCTCTTTTCTTGCTAAACTAAAAATCTGTCTCTTATATATAAGAGTCGAACTCGGAAGAATGTGAGAAATATTCCTAAACAATACTTTTACCACAGTTTACAAGTTGTTACTTACTGTATTAGTGTAAAAAATAATAATAATAATAATAATGGTACAGTTTAAATTAAAATTAATAACAACTTATTATTTAAAATTTTTTTGAGTAAAATATCATCTAAAATTTATTGTGAAAATATTGTAGATATAACACTTCTTAACAAATTTAAGTAAGTCTATATTTTTTTTTCATATTTATTGAGGTGTCAATAGTCAATATGTGATCAATAAACATTAAAAGTGACGTCAATAGCAATGTCATGTAAAGTAAAAGAAATTATTAGATCTATCAGGAGGATTACTGACGTAGTCCTTTCTGACCTTCCAACCAATAAAATGCTATTATTTATACAAATATGACATCACCTAGTAATTTTTTATTTTTTATTCCTTTTGCTGATTAGGAAACTCACTTACACATTTGCACATTTGCATAAATGGCATCGTCTCATTGGTTGGAAGGACCACATCAACAATCCTTCCGGTAGACCTAATAATTCCTTGTAAAGTAAGATCCACTACTCACGTGAAAAAAAAAAAAAAAAAGAAAGAAAGAATTGATTATACACCCAAAATATTCTATAATTACCACTAAATTACAATATTATTGAAAAAAAAAAAAAACTAATGAAATTTGAACATATCATATAACTTATTAAACAATTCATGTGACTAATATAGGTAGTGTGATTTGTCACTTGATAATCACTCAACACGAAGTGGTTTTGATGGTATTTTCTTTTTCCTAGATTTATGGTATATGTAACATTGTTGAAAAAATCTTGTAACTCTTTTTCTTTTCTTTTCTTTTTTTGAGTTTGGAATGTATCTCCACATATTTATTTGCTTTCTAATTAATATTTCAACAATGTTTAATAAAAATATAAACAGCTTTCAAATTTTCTAGTATAAATTCAAATAAAATAAAATACTTGTAAAGAATTTACTAGACTTAGCAGCTCCTTAATTCTTCTTCCCAATATTCCTTCCATTCAATTATATCTACAGATTCAAAATCCATGAGCTGGTCCAAGCTACACCAGGTAAAATTCAAGGTGCACTTCATTGACAATGAGAGTCGGTTGAGCTTGAGATATGAGATTGAGAGTTTGGTTACGCTAACGAAGGGGTCACGCAAAAAACATGCACATTTTGGAGTCACGCCCAAGATGCTGATTTATTAGTGTTGTGCAAATAAGCCCAACCTTAAATTGTTTATTAGAATGAAGACTAAC
The DNA here is from genome assembly GCF_001633185.2 of Quercus lobata. Classification (NCBI taxonomy): domain Eukaryota; kingdom Viridiplantae; phylum Streptophyta; class Magnoliopsida; order Fagales; family Fagaceae; genus Quercus; species Quercus lobata. The sequence goes on along the minus strand of NC_044905.1, from coordinate 21,924,026 downwards.
ACTACACACTATTTCCCAATTTTTTGTCACAATTTTAATGTGGCAGACTATGAGTGGTTATCTACAACTTATCCATAAGTCTACTATTTTTCCTCCACCACTTACGCTCTGTCACATAATAATTGTGGCAAAAAAGTTGTGAGATAAGTTATAATACTAGATTTTCTCTAAAAAGAATAATGTTTGAATAACAATTTATAAGAATATCTATGTGTATTATTTAAAGAAACATGTTTGAAACCTTGAGCTCCAACCAAAATAACATGTGTCTCGTCATATGCAAGTAAAATGCATTTGACTCACTTGATTGGTTATATATATATATATAAGTGCTTGATTGGTTAGATTAAGTGAATCATGTGAATTGCACATGATGTAATACATATCATCCAAACTTTTTCACAAAACACACCTTTGACACTGAGAGAATGAATTAATTTAGTGGTAGGCATTATTTTAATTTTGATTTTGATGTGTGAAATTTATTTGTGTGTACTCTAAATTTTGGGACGCCTAATAAAGAGGTTGCAATTTGGGTGTCTTAGATATGGGTAAGATATTAAAGTTTTTAGGCATTATTTTTGAGATTATATTTGGGGTACTTGCCTTAAGGACATAGATTAAAAAAAAAATAACAAATCCTCAATTATGAGTTATAGTTCACATTTTTTAAAGAATAAAATACACGTGTTAGTTATTCATTATCTTACACATACAAATTTATTGTAGTTGTTTAATAAAGTATTAAATATGCCTAATCAGTGTTCTTACAATATTCGTTAACAAAAACCTTATTTTTTGAGATATTACAATTTAGCTTCATTACGTTGGAACATTCACAGCTAGTTACTAAAGAAAAAGTTTTTGTTACTAAAGAAAAAAAAAATTAGCTCACCAAAAGATTACTTTTTCTATTTTAGATAACTACTTTAATAATACATCTCATTCTTCTCTTACCACTCTATTTAAATATTCATTTCTTATTCTGTCTTTATTATTTGTTCCCAATAGTCATTTTTTATTTTTATTCTTTAGTACAAAGTGGAATAAAATATGCATTTTGAATTTTTACATTTACAGTAATCATCTATATTTAGATGATATTGTACCAATGTGTACAAATTTGAACTATAATGCATGATCAGATGTGATTGTATTTTTGGTAATTTTTTACTACAAAATCATCTAAAATATATTTATATGCATTTTGCTCTCCCGATGTGATACCATAAAAATATGAGGTAAATCAAACTTATCCAATATGATGAATGAAGAAAGGCTGGAGATATATATATATATATATATATTGGTTATATAAAATAAGAAAAATACTCAAGTATTCAAATGACAGATAAATTTAGGACCAAAGCAAAACTCAAAAGGATACAAATATCACCACCTAAAAGAATTTAGCTAACGATACATAACTAAATTAGCTCACCACTCAATGGGATACATATTATCACTACTCAAAGAGATACATAAACCAAAACTCATCACTCAAAGGAATCTATCCAAGGGGTAAGAGTTAATTTAGAAGAAATTCATTTTTTTAAAAGCACAAAGGCTAATTTTCTAAAAAGCCTCTATATTCTCTTCGTTCCAATAAAATAGTTTTTTATAGTGCTAAGAACAACCCTCTAAGTATAGGAAAACAAAAATAGAAATTAAAACATTACATTTTCAAGAGCATAGTCAAATTTGACTTGTAGAAACTAGAAATAAAATAAAATACTTATATGACTATGAGAACTAAAACATAAAGGCTGAATATTTCCTAGGAAACCTAAAATAAATGATCTTTAACTTCTTAGAGAAAATGACACTTATTATTCTCCAATTATCTTCTGAATTGTTGGAAAATTCTGTTCAAGATAATGACCTTTTGCCACATAATCTGCTACTTCGCTCTAGTGTTACAATTCAAATGCTCTAAAAATACCGATGGGTTGGGCAGAATGATTGGGCGGTCCAGCAACTTTGGGGTTCGGTCAAACTAGTTGGCTGATGCGTTGGTTTTTTTTTTTTTTTTTTTTTTTTTTTTAAGGAGCTGGGAGATTTTAACTGCTTGGGGCCTTAACTTCAACAGGGGTCAACTTGGTGGCTAAGAGAATAGGAGAGAGTCTTTAAGACAAATAATTTGACACTTGCTGATGTGATATATACTAGTAGGCAAAAAAGTAATGTTAATAATGAACACGGATGAAAACCAGAAAATACTTGCCAACTCAATTACTCCGAGATTCTCAAGTTGGGTTTCAAGAGGTTGTATTAAGCTTTCTTCTTGTGGGTTGAATTGCGATAAATCTAGTGATTGGATGATTTTTGAGTTGATGGATTGGATGATTTTTGAGATGATGGCTTGTATTGTATGGTTTGGGCTTGTTGCCAGTGGCGGGTGGCTTTACAGACGATATGAGTGGGTTGTTTGACCGGTTTCGGGGTATGGTTTCATGTGTGGCTTGGCTGGGTAGATCTGATTACCGTAGCAGATCTAGATCGCGATGACATTTCAATAGCTCTAAATAGACCAAATTTTGCTCTAATTTGCTTGGATTTGCATTTATCCAATGGGTTGTGAGTAGGGGTGGCAATTTTTATCCATATCCATGAACCCACCCATTACCCACCTTATTTGGATAAGTCTTAACCCAACCCATTTGAATATTTGGATTAAATGGATAAAGACTCATTTGGTTATTTAATTATATGGGTCTAAATAGATAATCCCACTAATACCCACTAAACCCATCTAAAATTTAAATAAACAACATAAAATCTAAATTTCTAGAAAATAACTAAAATACCCCTGAAACTTAAAAAATGACCAAAATACTACCAAAACCCAAAAAATGACCAAAATACCCCTCAAAACCTAAAAATTACCAAAATACCCCCAAAACCAAAAAAATGACCAAATATCCTTGAAACCCAACAAATGACCAAAATACCCCCCCAAAACCTAAAAATTACCAAAATACCCCCAAAATCCAAAAAATGACCAAAATACCCCTAAAACCTAAAAATTACTAAAATACCACCAAAACCCAAAAACTGACCAAAATACCCCCGAAATCTAAAAATGACCAAAATACCTCCAAAACCTAAAAAATAACCAAAATACCCCTGAAACCCAAAAAAAATGACCAAAATACTCCCAAAACCCAAAAAATGACCAAAATACCTCTGAAACCCAAAAAATGATCAAAATACCCCTAAAATCTAAAAATGACCAAAATACCTCCAAAACCCAAAAAATGACAAAATTTCCCCAAAACCCAAAAAATAACCAAAATATCTCTGAAACCCACAAAATGACCAAAATACCCCTAAAACTTAAAAATTACTAAAATACCACCAAAACCCAAAAACTGACCAAAATACCCCCGAAACCTAAAAATGACCAAAATACTCCCAAAACCCAAAAAATGACCAAAATACCTCTGAAACCCAAAAAATGACCAAAATACCCGTAAAACCTAAAAATGACCAAAATACCTCCAAAACCCAAAAAATGACAAAAATACCCTCGAAACCCAAAAAATGACCAAAATTCCCCCAAAACCCAAAAAATGACTAAAATACCCCTAAAACCCACAAAATGACCAAAATACCTCCAAAATCTCTAAAATGAGCAAAATACCCCCCAAAACCTCTCAAATGTCCAAAATATCCCAAAAACCCAAAAACTGACCAAAATACCCTCAAAACCCAAAAAATAACCAAAATACCCCCAAAACCCACAAAATGAGAAAAATACCTCCAAAACCTCTAAAATGAGCAAAATACCCCCCTCCAAAACCTCTAAAATGTCCAAAATATCCCCAAAACCCAAAAATTACCAAAATACCCTAAAAACCCTAAAAATGACCAAAATGCTTCATAAACCTAAAAAATGACCAAAATACCCCCCTAAACCTTAAAAATGACCGAAATACCTTTGAAACCTTAAAATTACCAAAAATACCCCCGAAACCTAAAAAATGACCAAAATACCTCTGAAACCTGAAAAATGATTAAAATACCCCAAGACCTAAAAAATGACTAAAATAACCCCAAAACCTATTACAATGACCAAAATACCCCAAAAACCTAAAAAAATGACCAAAATACCCCCAAAACCTAACAATTCAAAATACGCCCTAAACCTAAAAAATTACCAAAATACTCCTTAAACCTAAAAATTACCAAAATACTCCATAAACCTAAAAAATGACCGAAATACCTCTAAAACCTAAAAAATAACTGAAATACCCCAAAAACCTAAAAAAATTACCAAAATATCCTAAAACCTAAAAAATGATCGAAATACCCCCAAAAACCTAAAAAAAAATGACCAAAATAACCCCAGAACCTAAAAAAATGATCGATAAAAACCCTTGAAACCCAAATTATGACCAAAATGCCCCTAAACATGTAAGATGACCAAAATACACCCGAAACATCTAAAATTACCGAAATAAAGATTTCAGGGTATTTTGGATGTTTCAAGGATATTTTTGATAAATTAAAGGTTCTAAGAGTCTTTCATTCATTTTATAGGTTTCGAGAGAATTTCGGTAATTTTTTAGGTTTCGAGGTTATTTTGATCATCTTTTAGATTCTAAGGGTATTTTAGCCATTTTTTAGGTTATGAGGACATTTCTGTCATCTTTTAGTTTTAGGGTTATTTCGATAAATTTCTAGGGTTCAAAAGTATTTTGGTAATTTTTAGGTTTTGGGGTATTTCGGTAATTTTTTAGGTTTCAATGGTATTTTGGTCATTTTTAGGTTTCAAGGGTATTTCGGTCATTTTTCAAGTTTCAAGGGTATTTGGTATTTTTTGAGTTTTGGGGGTATTTTGGTATTTTTTGAGGTTTTGGGGGTATTTTAGTCATTTTTAGGTTTACATTTTACTTCATAACAAACACTAGTTTCCTAAGCATTTTCAAGTAAGCAACAACTAGATGACTAACAAGTTGTGTATCAAAAATTTCTTCAGGGGCTGCTCATTCAAGTTCCCCAAGAGAGTTTTAGAAAACAGGCCAGCACCACAACATACCTATATATATGGCCACAAGCCCAACTCAATTAAAAGTGTGAGAACGGAAGGAAAAAAAATGGAATAAATTTTCTTTTGTTTTGTAAAATCAAAATGAAAATAAATATAAATGATTGATTTCTAATCAACGCCACATCTTCAATCTTCCCAAAAGGTAAAGAAAAGAGAACATATTCTATCAGCATTTCTACTCCTACCAAACTCAGAAAGAAAATCAGTCTCTCGTTTTCATTCTGTGTATCCTTTCCTTCTTACCTAACAAAAGCCTTGAGAGCACTCAAAAAGGATCCTGCAATTATACTCTGATTACATGCAGCTTTTAAACGAGCAGAGGGTGGCCGATGACAAGTACTAAATGCAATCATCATAGTGGGGCTAACAATTTTCGTAATTCTAAGATATCAAGTTTTATTCTAAGCTCCAGCTATAAATGATTAAAATGAAGCCCTGATTAATACATAATACTTCCAAATCAACGCAGCAAACAAAAAGCAACTAGTGCAAAGCCCTAATAGCATAAACTCTAAATCCTCACATGCTATGCGACCAGCAACAGTTTTTAAAGGCTACAGTAACTCCGATGCAGAGTACACCAGATCAAGAAACTGCCATTTCCAAAGTCAATTGTTTCACATCAGTTTGAAACATAACACAAAGGGTCTGCAGCACGCCCGCCAATTTTATCCAAGTGATGGTTCCAACGTGGATATGTCAACCTATGATGGCACTACAAATAACAAATTTTAAAACAGTTAGTATATGCTCCTAGCAAGACTTTTTTTCCAAAAATATAACACAAGTGTACTAACAAAATGCTATAACAAAAAAGCTAGTGTTTTCTACAGCAAAACATATAAGGAAAAATGCCAACATTCAATTCATAGAACTAACAAAATGAAAAATAAAATAGAAAGAATAAATTGGCTAATTCACGTATATTAAAAAGAGAGAGATACTTCTAGGTCATGAAATCAACTGGGATACACTACACGCTACTAGGGAAAGGTGTGGAGATTGATACAATGTCCATCAGCATCTTTCCCTCGTACAACGGGAAAGCACACACAAAAGGCAGAATTTGGTATAATTTATTGAAAAATACAATTCATGCTAGCAAACACCCAAACTCAACCGAAATGAAAAGACTTCTGTCACACCAAACCGCATAATTATCAAATATTTGAAATCCAAATTGCCAAATAGGTTCCAATATACCCTCATCAAATAACTAATGTAAAGCTGGGTTCGAATAAATGAAAAATGGATGGAACCATTAACACGCATGAGACTTACTGTATGTAGAGGTATCAATCTGTTCAGGAAGTTCTTTTATATCCACCTCAAACCTCATCTGAACCTGCAACCATCCAACCAAAGAAAATTAGATCCACCAACATTTGAGCAACAAAACAATAAAAAGTAAAATACTGGATGCCATACATTATTGAGAACCTCCGAATCAGAAGCAGATGAAACAAACGTAATTGCAAGCCCTTTGGTGCCGAACCTACCAGCTCTACCAACCTGTTAGAAGCAGCCAGAAATCTCAGGAATGACAATGTAAAAGAAACAATATCAGATAAATGATCATAATTACTTTGTACCTACCCTGTGCAGATAAGTGTCTGCCGAATCTGGCATGTCATAATTGATGACAATGTTAACGCGTTCAATGTCTATCCCCCTACCAACCAAATCGGTGGCTACAAGAATCCTTGACTGCCCTTCCTTAAAACCTTTGTAGCGCGTCAACCTTTCAGAAAATCATGTTATTCCACATATTAGACCAACACTTTTTTTATAAGTAACAAAAACTTATTGAAAAAGGGAAGAACCATTATGTAACACTTTTTTTATAAGTAACAAAAACTTATTGAAAAAGGGAAGAACCATTATGTACACATGATATATACACAACTCCTAAAGAATTAGAATTTAGAGTTCTCAAAAACTAGGATTTCAGCTCAATAACCAAGACCTCTAAACTGAAGAAACAACAGAAAAACCAGAAAAGCCAAACACATTTCAACCTAAAAGATAATAATTAAACATGGGAAAATTGAAGAAACGCAAAATAAATGTGTCAACCTGATAATATAAAAAATAAAATAAAAACATCATAAATCCATACTATTGCACAAGAAAAAATCATTTGTAATTGGAAAAAAAAAAAAAAAAAAGAGGTGGTTTTGTGTAGTTTTGCTGCTCAACTGCTATGAACATTTCAATTTTATTCTTTTCCTTCCAATTGCAACAACGTTACAACCGGACATTTAGCAATGATTCAATGTTACCCTCTATGATTGGAGCTCTAAGAGAACCTTACAAGTTATAAGTAACACCACATAAGTAAACATGGCACCATTTTAATCCAGTTGCCGTTCTGCCACAGAAACATTAATAAAAAATAGTTTAAAATTTTTTTTTTTTCTTTGAACCCCAAATCTCTTATTTGACGACAAGAGACTTTATCAATTGGGCTAGCTGGACCCCACAATGTTAACTTAAATCAAACAGGTTTGGACAAAGGGACAACATTAAAAAAAAAATGTTAAAAATCTGATTACTGAATTTTAGGACAAGAACAAAATTTAAAATATCAATAGAAGTCGGAATATCAAAATTGAACTTCACCCAAAATAATATAACATTGTAGCATACTGAAGTGAAATACCCCTTAAAATTTTAAAACATGAGAGCATTAACAATCCCTTATAGTTTACTTACAAGTCTACAATAAATATGATACAAAATTAATCCATAAAGGAGTGTCTTAAGAAATAACATATCCAGGGTGCATCATAAACACCACAAAATCAAGCACAACTTCTAAGCCACACACAATAACAATGACTGTGTGCAATTCTTGGAGAAAATATTAACCAAAATAGTCCAAGTACACAGGGAGTATACATGGAAACAAGAAAATCTTGATCTTAAAAGTACAAAGATCAAGCATATCCAAAAGAGTATACATAAAGGAAATTACATTAGACAGAGAATGGTAAAATTAGCCATATAAAGTATAAACTATGAAATACAAAGCAGAACAGCAGCATAAAATAAACAATAAAAATCAGGGTGCATTATTATAGATAAGTAGCTTCAAATACAAACCTTTCCTCCTGGGACATCCCAGAATGGATGCATATGGAGGGAAAATTGCACTCCTTCAGTAGCTTGTTCAGTTCAGCTGCTCTATTAACACTTTTGACAAAGATAACAACTTGATTGAAGTCCAGTGCATCGAGGAGGTCATTCAACTTGCGGTTTTTCTCTGACTCGCTCAATTTGATGTAGTGCTGCCATTATAATTGTCAGAGTTAAGAAATATCAGCAAAGACCAGAAAGGTGAAACTTAAAAACAACTTTAAAATATATAATACCTGAACAAGACCATGCAGGGTCAACTTGGCCTCGTCGTCAACATAAATTTCCATTGGCTGTAAGGAACAAATGTCACAGTAAATCATATTAGGGCCTTTCCTCAAGCTATGGAATCCAGAACGAAATTAATGATGGATGCACATCCTGTGAATCAAGATCCTGCTCCATCTGCTTTGTCTCCTCGCAGGTACTTTCCCAGTCATGCCAATCAAGAACCATTGGCATTCACAGAAATCTACTGCTAAACTGACAGCAAAATCCACGAAGATAACCACCCACCCCTATCCCCCTCACTTGAAAGTCAAAGCACACACCCAACATCCGTACTCATAAAGTAAAAAGATTAAATGCGTAAGAAAAATAAGTGCAAAACAAAAAGACACTAATCCCATACGATTTTGGGACCACCTAAACATTTGCCACCTTCTTACTCAAACCTCCCCATAGAATGACTGGATATAACACAACGCCAATAACAAGCTAACAGTGACGGAACCACCAGACCTCTAATTTCTATAACTTGACTCTCGGAGAAAGTGGGCATAATGAAAAATAGACTTCTAAATTCAAGTAGTACTGGCCATGGAACATTACTTCTTGCATAAATCTCTTGCAAACTGGGCGGATTTCTTTGCTGAGTGTTGCAGAAAACATCATTACTTGTTTATCATGAGGAGTCATCTTGAAGATCTCCTGCACATCTCTCCTCATGTCTGCATAAAGTATAAATCATAAAATGATTAAAGTTAATCCCTTTAATACCAGAAAACTTGACATTGAAAGAATAAATTTAATCAAATCAAGGTTAGAGGGTGGTTATGTCTTATACCAAGTGATTCAAGCATCTTGTCACATTCATCCAGAATAAAATGCCTCACATTCTTCAAAGAAAGGTCCTTCTCTCTTGCCAGTGCCAATATTCTTCCAGGCGTTCCAACAACAATATGAGGGCATTCGTTTTTCAGCAAATCCTTGTGAACTTTGATGTTGACACCACCGTAGAAGACAGCAACCTTTAGATCAGGCAAGTATGTGCTGAATCTCTCAAACTCATGACAAATCTACAGAGTTTTGAATGAAAAAATGAGGGACTAGACAAACTAATAATCTTAACAATGGAAGGCAAACGTGTTTTATAAGCCTTTCGAAAATGGAAGATATTAAATATACCTGGTATGCTAACTCCCTTGTATGACACAGAACAATTGCAGAAACTTGGCCGGCAACAGGTTCAATCTGCTGCAATGTTGAAAGAACAAAAACAGCAGTTTTTCCCATTCCAGACTTAGCTTGACAAATGACATCCATACCCAGAATAGCTTGAGGGATACATTCATGTTGCACTGATGAAGAACCAAAGAAAATTGGATCGAAGGAACCATCGGTAAGTAAAATATAACCTCTCTGATCCTTTTAATGGAAAGGGTAACCAAACCACATAAGTTTCCCGAAATCAAGTTTATGACAATAGTATATTACCTGAAAACAAAAATTAAAATAAATTAGGGAGCATAAACCCAAAAAATAGTAACAAATAAACATGCAATACAGGAAAAATTCACATAGGCTAAGATACAAAACAGGTGAAAGAACTGTTTATATACACAGAACTGAACTCAAGTAAACACCAAATTAAAAAGACCAATGTGCTGGCCAAAACAGAACTGGAAATATTTCATTCAGACCAACAGTATTCACTGGAATAGAAATTACAATAAAATAGACCAAGTCAACATATTTCCCTCTTACACACTAAAAAATATGTTTAGGGAAAAGAAAAAGGAAATCCATAATTCATCTACAGAAAATTGATATATGAATAGCATACACGAGTGCAACAAAAAAAATAGAATCCCTAGGAGTGCTGCTAAAGCATAATTCATGCCGACCACAAAATATTTGAAAAAATAAATCTCATAATTTCTGCCAAAGCATAATTCATGCAGAAATACAGGGTTACAGGTCACAGAATATTTGATAACAAGCTCTGAATAATTAGATTTGTTGTCAGCCAACCACTAATCCCTTTTTAACCTTTTATTCCGAATTTTCCTTAAACTAGCAAAGGTTATAAGGTTATTAGACGATATAGCTTCACCAACAAAAATAGTTGAGAAAATGCTTAGATAGTTTGCCTTCAGAAGGATGCTCAAATCCCGAGTCCACAATAGCTCGAAGAAGCTCTGGCTTCAAAAGAAAGTCTCTGAATCCTGAACTGTGAATTCCAACATAGCCCCTGCAAAGAAGGAAGAATCACATTTATAACCAACCATAGACCAATATTGCTATGGGAACTTGTCATGGTTAGTATACATGACTACCAACTAAAAGAGGAAAAGAAACATCCATACATCAAGTTGAAAATGCAATAATAATCCCACCCAAATGTGAGATATGGTTCAAAATTGTACTAATAACATTTTTTTGGGTGGAAAAATACAAAAAATCCCTCTGTGATTTCTCTGTAAAACACAAAACCCCCCTGAAGTTTTGAGTTCAACCTGTGGTATTGTTTTATGGTAAACCATTAAACATCCATGAAAATCAACCATGAATTGGTCATTTGATCACACGTCCATATTTAGAGTTGATTTTCACATAAAAAATAGCGCAGCAGGGTTTTTTCCTCAATGGGTTAATGATTTATATGGTAACCACAGGGAGATTTTGTGTTTTCCTTTTTTAAATAAAATGAAAGCAAGAGACCATATTAGACACACAAACTTTTTAATCAAAAAAGGGAGACTTACTCGTTCCTCAATTTTCTGAGAAACCAAACACGGTTTACAATAGTGCCAAAAGGAATAGTTTGATTCTCCTACTCCTATGTTTGAAACTAACTAGGTCTTAACAAAACACAAACGAATACATTCAAAGTAATGTTTTCTTTCCCATTTTCCCATCAAATCCGAGCAAGCAAACAAACAAACAATGAGACATCTATTTCCTAAACTATCTGATAAAGCAAACAGGCAACATATAAAGCAAAATCAAAAAACGAAAACAACAGCACACAAGGGCTACTCTAACTCACTTCTTGACTGTTTCGCCGTTGACTTTGGCTGCGACGGAGGCCGGGGCATTGGCTTCTTCATCATCGTAATCAACAAGCTCTTCTTCGTAACCATCGTTCTCCCTGGTCTCTCCCATATTCTGTACAAATACACAAAACAGATTAGCGATTAGGGTTTCGGAAAATTAGGGTTTGGAAAATGAAATTGAAGGAGAGAGAGAGATTAGAGCAATCTTTACCTGAGAGGCTGTGTGAGAAGGTTGGAAATTAGGGTTAGGGTTAGGGTTTGGAGAGTCTGCAAATGAAAAAGGTTAGCTGAAAAATACTAGGAGAGAGAGAGAGAGAGAGGTCGAAGAGAAAGACAGTAGAAACAACAACACGAGCACACAACTCCAGAGTGAGTAAGAATAGGGTTTGGAGTGTCATTTTATAGAGAGCGATTTCGGAGTATTGACCGGAATGCCCTTGTTATCTGTCAATCATATCTTATCTATGGAATGTGAATATGTATCCATATCATTCGAAAAACATGTTTGGTATCCATTTCTCCAATTTTTTTATACAATCATAAATAACCCTATTATCTAATCAAAAACCAATTTAATAAAATTCAAACTAATGATCACATAAAGTGAATAAATAGTTATTAATAAAAAATATATAGTTATTAATAGTTATTACTATCTTCTCAAAAAAAAAGTTATCATACAAAAAATGATAATAATATAATTCAAATTCACCTCAAAAACGACACCATTTACTTCTCTCTTATTTCACTTCATTATACTTCCAAACCTCCCTCGTCCAATCAAAAGAGAAGGATATATTCACATGTCATCCAACATTAGTAAAATACAACCGGAGAGAACTAAATTACATTTTGATTTTTTTTTTTTTTTTTTGAGAAGATGAACCTTCTAAATTTACGGATGATGAAAAATAGAGAAAAAAAAGTTGGGAAAAATTTTTTTTGTAGGTATTTGGTTGGAGGGAGGAGGGGAAAGAAAATTAGTAAGTCGGATATTTTTTCTCCAAACCCATCAAAAAGTTTTCTCCCTAAAATAAGGAGAAAATTGAAAGGAAAATAACTTAATGTTTTGAGCTAACAAAAATGTCCATGTGCATTTGCACATGAGTTTGTCATTTCTTGCCAATTTGCCTCTTTTTTTTTCTTTTCTTTTTTTCCTTTGGTTTTTGTTTTTGTCTCTCCGTTGTACTATTTGTTTCCCTTTTTTTGTTCCTTTCTTCCTTTTTTTTTTTTTTTTTTTTGTCTTTTCTTGTACTCCTCATTTTTTTTTTTTTCGCTCATATTCCTTTGGCTTGGTTCTCTTTTTATTTGAAGCGTACACTCACAATTTTTCAATAAAAAATGTGTGTTACTTTTTTGTTTTATTTTAATGAGGACATAATTGTAAATTTATATTAGCTTTAATTTCCATCTTCTCATTTTTTTTCTTCTTAACTAAACAAATAAGTTTTCCATCTCCCAACTTTTTCATCATCCCAACCAAACACAAATGAGGAAAATCTAATCTCTTCTATACTCCCACTTTTCTATCTCTTCTCCATTTTCTATCATCTCATTTCTACTTTTCCACCCTCTAACAAAACAGTCCCTAAATATATTCAAAAAATACATAATTTTTTAACTTATTTTTAAATTAATACACTTTAAAAAAATGAATTGAATCCATGCTTTCAAGATTTGAAAATCATGAATTTAATGGTGTGTCCAGTTTTACAGAAATGTAGTGTGCTTGTGTCTCATAAGCCATACCTTAATAGGTTACTTATTTTCTTTTCTTTCTCTTAAAACATTTTTTGTCTATTGAAAAAAAAATCTGAAAATTATATATTTAACTTACAATTTCAAAATTAGTCGTGAATATTTTAATAGGACAAATCGTCCGTGGATAAATTTGTTTCGGAACAAAACAATAAAAATTAAGTTAAGGATTCACTCTTTTAACATTTCAATATAAAATAATGAGTTCGGCTCACATTTTTTATAATGTTTCAATTTTCGAATAAGTTTCATAAATTTAATATTTTCAATATTTTTTATTAAAATAAAAATTTCAGCCTAATCAAGCTAAATTACCTACCATTACCAAATCAAGCTAAAAATTCACAACGAAACCGAGACCATAAATCTGTCTATTTGGGCTTGTGCTCCAGCCCTGCCTGGCCCTACACGCTTTTCTCACTAAGGTCCAAAGCCAATCTTGAATCCATGGGCCAACACTGCGCCACGTTTCAATGTGAGAAAAAAAAAAATCTTGTTTTCCATTTCCAACCAGTTCCAACCGCCAAGTAACTTACCTTACCTAGACCAAATTCAACTGGAACTTGGTTCTCAAATCTTCAATGGCTTCTGTTCTGTGCTCAGCACCCATAACTTCCTTCAATGCTACACCAAAACCAGGTCTCTCTCTCTCTCTCTCTCTCTCCCTCTCAATACCCTGAAGTCACTTATAATTTAGCAAATTCATTGTTGACTTCTGTTTTGCTAAGGAATTGTCTGTTCATTCCAATGATCAGGGAAGTGTATGAGCAATGATAACAATCAAAAGCATGCTCAATATGATGTGTTCCAAAATTCTCCAGCTGCTAAATTTGGCAAACTGAAAGCTAAGGTCCTGCCTTTTCACATTTAAATCAGTTCCAATAGTTGGGTTCTTTATGGTATTTAAATTTGCAACTTAGTGGATAATATAATTGAGATGTTTATTGGTAAGAATATATATTGCATTTTTTTTTTTGTTACATATTATGATTTTGATTTGTGTTTCTCTTTTCACGATTTCACCCTTATCCAAGTAGGCTGCAAAAAGTAATCAAAGTGGCAAATCGAAAAGCATTATTTGTGCTGATTGTGATGGAAATGGTAAGCTTAAAGTAGTTGGTACATCTTTGATTATCAAAAGATAAACAAATAAAATTGGTACATCTGAGAATACAGGTCCTTTCCGCTTGATCTTTGTTCACTAATTTAAGATGACTGTGGGACTTACTATTGAATGGTTTGTGTTGCTGTTACACTAAAAAGCATTTTAGTGAGCTAACTACATGTTTCCGATGATGAAGGAGTAGAAAATTTCAAAAGAGAATAAATTCTATGGTCACTTGAAAGAGTGCTCATACTTCCAAGTTATGAAAGGAGAAAAGAAACAATTGAAAGAGTATGGAGGTTATATATATATATATATATATATATATATATTTAAAAATGTGTACAATGGGCATGCAGGTGCAATTCAATGTTCGCAATGCAAAGGTAGCGGAGTGAACTCTGTTGACATTTTCAATGGACAGTTCAAAGCTGGTGACTCATGTTGGCTTTGCGGGTAACTACTTCCAGTTACTTCTTCTTCTTGTTTTTGTTTTTGTTTTTCTTTGTTTTTTTATTTTATTTTTTTATTGCCATTTGCATGTGTTATCTGTACTACTACTGGAAAAAATACCACATCACTGCCCTTGTGATCTTATACAATAATTACAATTTCAAGGATGATCCCCAAAAAAAAAAAAAAAAAAATTTACAATTTCAAGGGTGGAGACTGGAAAGAATGCTTATGTTAGAGGGGAGAGGAAGAGAGGGCCGAGAGGATCATTTAGCTTGCACATAGCAGATACAAACATAATTAAGAACTATACAATTCTGTTGCTTATCATTCTTACTATAATTTCTTTCCCTCACAGTGGTAAAAAGGAGATGTTATGTGGAAATTGCAATGGAGCAGGTTTCCTTGGAGGTTTCATGAGCACCTTCGATGAATAGATTTTTTGTTGTTTTTCTGCTATTTCCGAAGAATTGAAGTTGAGAGCTGGATGATGCAGCAGGAGTGCTTGTGCCATATATAGAAGTCTGATTTGGTCCTCAGTAGTCAGTACCCTAGAGCAGTTGTATGTTAGTGAACACATGTATCAACATAGGAGGTTTTTCTTGGAGCATTTATAGCTTTTGTATGATATTGTGGCATGTAAATCCCTTCTCTGTTTTCGTCTAAATATTGGGCATGTATGTTAGAAAGTACACTGGTGCTAAAGCAAGCAGAAGACAATGATAGTTTCCCCCTACCCATTCCTGTGAGAACTAAACCTACTCATTACTGTGAAGGCTAGATTTCTGTTAGTTATTTCTTCTCATTTGTATTACATCACCAGGTTGCATTTAGGGCAGGAGATTGGAGGATTCTGCATTCTGCAGTGGCAGTGCAAGTTTGGAAAAACAATTTGTACCTATTTTGGATCCACAAAATTGATAAAAATTCTCATTCCATAAATTTCACTAATAGCATTTTTCATTTATTTAAAATTCCATAGTCCATAGTCCTTATGATTACTAAATTCCAATAAGAAAAAAATATTTCGAATGTGCATATTGGATGTTAATACTTAATAGCTCTTCAGGAACTCATCCATTTGTTGTTGGAGCAAGCGAGTCGCCTCAGATTTAGGATGAAAAACATGAAACACATGCGGCTCTCCCTCAGTCTCCACCAGCCTCACCACTTCAACCCCTTTCTTCCTCAAAAATTCTGCATACGTAACTCCCCTTTCCTTCAAGAAGTCCAAGCCAGCCACAAAAACCACCACCCTAGGAAATTGATACCATTCAGATGCAGACAATTCTGCCTTATCAAAATTACAGCCAAAGTAATCACGATTTGATCCTTCTGGTATACTTAGTCCCCAGAACATGTCATTGCTTGCCACATTCCCTGCTTCTCCTTCAGCCATCTCATTCTCAGTCCTCTTCTCACTCCCAAAATAAGGATGTATCAACAACAATCCCTTGATTTTTACATTACAAGTTTTGTTCTGAATTGCTTTGATGGCAAGATGGTGTGCAATGTTCCCTCCAGCACTGTCGCCAGAGAGAAACACACGTGAAAGATCAGCTTGCTCAAGCCATGGTTCAGACCTTACTTGGTGACTAAGCCAATCTAGTGAGCTATAACAATCTTCATATGCTATAGGGAGACGATTTTCTGGAGCTAAACGATAGTCAACAGAGAGAACAATGGATTGTGATGCCACAGAGAAATCTCCCAGGAAATGATGGTAGCCAAGCCATGTAGTCGAGCCAATGCAAAAGCCACCACCGTGGAAATAAACCACAACAGGAAGCTTACTTGAGAACCCCTGAGTAGGAGTACTAGGAAGAAATAACCTTCCAGTAATTGGCTTTGATGAGTCAATGATCACATCCTTGAACTTGTGTCCATTAATTGATTCGGTTGAGGCCGGGACAATCTCAGGATCAAAGCGTTTTACAGACCCATCAGAAAAGACTTGAAGGAAACCAGGTGCTTCTGCTATTATGGACATTGTTCTTACAAAGGCGGGGGGAGAATCGAACACTAAGTTCTCTGTCTTGTTTCTAAGAGTTTGTGGGGGTAGTTATAATAGGTTCATTGGAAATGTGCTAACTAAAATAAAGCTTTAGTATAATGGCAATGGGTTGGTCATGACAAGTGCATTGGGAATTTGGGAGTATGTTTGTGAGAAGTTAGGTTGGAACTTTGAAGTCTTTGAGATTGTGGGTTGATGGAATGGTAGAATGACCACAAGGAACATGCCAGGTAGCGGTTGTAGTTGAACTCTGATGACCTTCTGCTTATGATACTTAACACTGCCCCACTTGTTACTGGAGATCCATTATTTGGGAACTATTTTACAGAAATAGAAATGTCTATTGAACAAATTTAAAAATAAAAATAAAAATTCAATAGTTGGGAGAGAGGGAACGTCTGGAAACAGTAACATACTCTTGACCATTGAACAACATTCTCTCTCTCTTTCTTTTCTACAGACCCCAACATACTCTTTTTTTCGTTTATTCACTTTGCAACAAATATGTGGAGAAGCAACATGTCCTGTTGTTCCACTCATTTTTGTTTTTTGTTGTTTGTTTTTAATAAACATAAATAATAATTACAAATTTGTTGAGGGAGACTACACCTTCGACGTTTTTACTTAATCTAAAAACTTGGGCTCTACTCCTTTTTTTTCTTTTTTTCAGCTCTACCCCCTTTTTGTTTCCTGTTTCATTTTTCTTATCATATTTTCGGGTATTGATGACACAGAAAGAGGATTGCATTCTCAGATGCCAAAAACAATTACCAGCAAGCAGTTCAATAAGAATAAAGAAAGGGGAGGGCAGGCTAATGCACTGGAGAAGGTATTTAGTATCACGGTGATATACTAAATCTCTCTTACAGGGGTGGAAACCCTAGCAAGAGATATATGATACATCAGTGTCTAAAAACAAAAACTGAATGCACTGACAGTGGCACCTAAACGTAACAAGCCGCAAGACAACATGCTAGCGCGAGAAACAACCCTAAAAATTTTGCCAAAAGCAGAAAATGAGAATCAAATAAGAATGATTAAAATTATCAGAGAGAAATACAATCTCAATGAATTCGTCCAGTTACTTTTCATCAAAATCAAAGCCCATCCAAACTCCAAAACTAGACATAGCCACAGCCCAGATAGCCACATCTACAACAAATGGTTTGGCAAAGGAAAAATCAATGGCAAACCAAAATTTTTCTCTGCATGCTATTGTTCACCTCATTTCACATTGAAAAAACAAAAGTAGGAAAGATCCTCCATTGCACAAACCGATTATAGTCAGCTTTCAATAAGTAGTGGTCCTTAATATTCAAGCTAAAAACATCATTTTGAAAAAATAGATCAAAAGCATACCAAGATCTGAAATTCTCTACAAAAGAGGGAAAAAAGATTTTCCAAAGTACCATCCAGAAAGTGGTTATTAGCATACAATTGTGTTGGTATCCAGTGACAATGGAAAGGGAAATGTACAAGGGAATGGGAGAGAGAGAATTACTCTATAACTATTTGGCTGCTTGTTCTAGGAGAGGAATATTTTTCAACTCCGTTGCATTGTTTTGCAGAGGGGGCAATGAAAACTCACTCACTGTTGAGCTTCCACTCCGAATCTCTTTTACGGCACGCAATGCTGATAACGTTAGCTTCATGTACATGCTCTCCATAGTCTCGATTTCTGCGAGTTCTTTGGGAACTTTAAGTTGTTTTTGTTTACTTTCAGTCGCAGCCTTGGGATCATTCCCTTCTTCCTTATTGGTTGCTTCAGGACAGCCTGAAGGGTCATCATTCTTGGAGAAAAGATTATCAAGCACACATTCACACTCTTTCACAAGATTGTTAAGCACATCAGTTGAGAAGAATGGTTCTTGCAAGACTTTTTGGATAAAAGGCAGGCGAACAAGAGCACCGCTTCGCTTGTCATATTTCTTCAGTATCTTCACTAATCCTGTGTATATCATATCACAGCTATTACTAGGAAAGAAAAGAAATGCGCACTATGTTGTCAGAATCTAAATTTAAAATAAATAAAAAAGAGGTCACAAGAGCTGACAGTCAAATATTAACCATCCATTTGTTGATCAATTTCTCCTCCAGGCCTCCCAAAAAATGTTTCTCTTCATGACATCTAATTTTGCATATTTATCTCATATCATATCAGGCTTGCTAACTATATACAAATTAAACTTAACCTGGATTTTCAACTGATCCAATTAGTTTTTCTATCAACTGGATTTTAAATTTATTCTCTTGCAACCCTTCCTTCAGGATGCAGCTACCCCTTTTTTCCCTATCTTGAACACATAGACAGCAGCCTAGCAAATGTACAATAATGTAATCCAAGAAACCAATCATGCCCAAACATCAATCACATTAATTTGTGACATAGCAACTGTTATTCATCAAAATGTTTTTCTCCTTTTTGTCAGCTTCATTCATGTTTCTCTTTCCCCAAAGAAAAATTCAGCAAAAAATACAAATTTTGTAACAAATGGGTGTTAAGTTACATATTCATGACCATCGTAAGATCCTTGATGCTTGCATCAAGGGACACTCATTTTTACCAACTTGAGGAAGTCTATGTTTGCTTAGTATAAGAGGATGCCAAAATATTCTCATAAACATTAAATAAGCCACTTTTTTAGTACAAGAATTCTGATCAATTTGTAGGAAAAAATTAAGACGGATCAAGAGAAATAGGCTCCCACACCCTCACACTCTCAAAATGGAATTTATATTCAAGTATGACATTCTGCATGTAATGTATGCATTTTTCAGTGCTAGATTAGTTCATGCTAATTATATGAAGGTAAAACATCACTGAAGGCTTCCAACACTCACTCTCTTAAAAGCCATTCTGCCTTAAAAAAAATTTATAAATATTTTCATAGAATTAGCATCTTCCTATGCTACTAAGGGTTTCAGCTACTTCAAAGGAGAAACAATATATGGTTACTCAAGTTTTTCTTGCAATAATTGTCAAGGATCAAAAATTCAAAATTAAACCCATGATATTTCACAAGTTTATCTCACCACATTGTCTATATTGACCTACATGTAAACATGGTATGCTATCTTATATGATACTAACAGTTTGTTGGATTAGTTCTAGCTTATTAGTATTATTTTGCATATCTATAATTACAAGAATCAATGATTGGTTATTTCTCACAAGCATTTGCACAATCAGAATTTGAAGTTAGTCCAGACCACACATCTCTATTGACCATATATTACTTATTTATTCACTAATGACATGGCCCTACACATCCAGGAAAGAGAGAAGCACCTGTGTAGTTAAGTGCACTGTAATTCTCTAAGAGAATCATCTCTCCGTGAAAATCCACTACTTCTCTCCCTACTTCAATCAACTCTTCGCTTGAATCTTTGGCCTTTGCTATACCATCTTGCAGCTCCTACATTCCAACCACAAGCCCAAACAAGTATTTTAATAGATCACTTTAGAACACTTGCCCATGCATATTAAATCCTTTCCTTGCCAAAGGGCATGCCCCAAAGCAATCAATGTATTCCACATATGTAAAGAATCAAAAAAAAAAAGAAGAAGAAGGTAAATGTAGAAATTTCCAGAGACCTTGAAAAACACAAATAAATCATGTGAAGAGCAAGGTGTTTAGTGCCATCAAATATGATGCTTAGATGGTGGTGCTAAGAATGCATGATTTCGTAGGACAAACAAGGACTTGAACATACATGCAGATCAATTGGGAAAGAAATTAATTTAGATTATATAAGAGCACCTCAAGGGACATGGAAACTTAAAAAAACTAATATAACGGAAATCGGAATTGATTAAAGTGTAAGAACTAGCAAAGCATTAATTGTGGAATGCAAATTATAATATACCATATAGACACAATGACATTGAACAAATCAAAGAATATGAAATGGTTAACCATCCTCTTTCCTCAAGGAATGGAAATCATTATTGATTGGGCAGTAAACCAAGAAATGGGAATGATAATTTGATTAAGGCAGGCAGATTGCAGTATTTGTATGAGGGGTTTTAAGCTACAACTCCTGGTGTAGTGAGCTAGACTATTGTCTCTTTTGTGTTCTTTTGCTAGTCAATATTGTCATAACAAAATGACTCTTGCACTTAAAACCAGAGCAGACCATGAACTATAAGAACAAAATATAGATCAATCAAGCAATCTCATCTGCTTCCCATTGCTTTCATTTTCACAAAAACCAAAAACAAACCCTTTTTTTTTTTTTTTAAATATCAGCTTTCCAATTATTCTTCTTCATTCATGACATCTTGTTGCAGGGACCACATCCGAATCTCATATTCAATATGGTCATTTAAATTGCCATTAAAAACAAAAATACTTCAAAACATTTAAAAACCCAAAAACGCAAACGCTCGCAAAGAAAAACTCAATCCTCCATAACATTCTAAAAATGAAAGTACCCATAAACAAACAATTCCTCAATTTCCCATATCTCTAAAAGACAAAAAAAAAAAAAACAAAAAACACATTACCTTCCATCTAATAACGTATTCCTCCTCCTTGTCGACAAAGAAAGCGTTGAACTTGTCGATCTCGACCTCCAAAAGCCTGAGAAAATCGACGAGCTCCTTCGACACCTGGGTCTCGCTTTCTTCGTCGGCTGTGGAAATGGGGTGGTCCAATCTGCGGCGTTTATTGTTGGGTTGATGGGTCGGGTAAATAAGCTTAAGCTGCTTTTTGAGGTCCTTGTAGGACAAGAACTTGTCTTGCCACTCAGGCAGAGTTTCCTCGATAAGGTTGCTTAGGATTTTCCAGAACTTCATGTTGTCGCCGCGCCGCCACAAAACCAGAGATTGCAGTTTGCAAAGGTTCGATAATGGATAGTTATTATATATATGTATATATATATTTGATAAGAACAGCACTGTTGTTGATGTTGGTATGTTTATAGTTATCTGTATCTCATGTGGTTGAGATTGGAATATTCGGAAGGAAGGTGAGAATTCGGGAATATACTCTTTCGGAACAGGAACAGGATAATCTTTCGGAATTATTCTCTACCACTTGCCCCCTCTCTTCCCTATTCTCTCTCTCTCTCTCTCCAACCAACGTCCCAAAAAAGAAAAAGCTCTTTTTTTTAATAGAATTGGATAATTATGATAATTATTCATTATTGGTAATTATAATTATATTTTTATATAGAACTATCTGTTTAGTATTAGGAGTGGAACTTATCTAAAAAAAAAATTATATGTTATTTAGAGAAAATATGACATAAAAATGATAAAATGATATACTTTCCAACTTAGAAATCGATATTCTAATAAAAGATTTAAGGAGTATTTTTTTATATTTTTTATTTAGAGAGTTTCATATCTTGCATAGTTATAATATTAGGAATTCTATCTTAACCA
This sequence comes from Quercus lobata, assembly GCF_001633185.2. Taxonomy (NCBI): domain Eukaryota; kingdom Viridiplantae; phylum Streptophyta; class Magnoliopsida; order Fagales; family Fagaceae; genus Quercus; species Quercus lobata. Next base: position 21,901,838 of record NC_044905.1, on the reverse strand, counting down.
TTGTCCCTAACAAACTCAATAATAAGACCAAGATTTAAATATAGATTTTAAAAAATAAAAAAACAAAATAAAAAAACACATCCTCTAAGGTTATTATTTTATTTATGTCAAAGTTTTTCATTCATGCCAGTTTTATGTTCATTTTTTTGTGTTGGGTTTTAATGTCTTATCACATGCTTGGCTATTTGAATGCACCAAGATTCTTTTTCTTTTTCTTTTTTCTTTTTTTTTTATCCACTTATGCTATATGTCTCTCTATAGTCTTAGGTGTAGTTACGGGTGTGTAGCCAACTCGCCAAAATTGACTTGACCTAACCCAACCCACTGGATTGGATCAATTTTTAGGGGTTAGCAGGTTAGGTTGGGTTATGCAAATTTTTTTAACAATTAGTTGGGTTGGATTTGGGACATAATAATCACAAACTCACCTAACCCGACCCACCTATATATTTAAATTTTAAATTATATCTATTTAATATATGTATTTAAAAATATATTATATAGTTAATAATTTTTTATTTAATTTTTTTCCCTCTTCAGCTCTTCCTATATAAAATCCAATTATCTCGCAAACCCTAACAATCTTATTTCTCTTTCTGCTACCTCTCACTCTTACTCCCACTCCACTCCTATTTGTTTATAATTAAGTTGGGATACTAGTTCACGTATATTTTGTTTATCAACTCAGTTGAATATATTTTGTTTATAATTAAGTTGAAATATTAGTTCATGTATATTTTATTTATCAGTTCAAGTAGCAAGTGAGATATATTTTGTACTACTCAATTTAATAATAATAATAATAATAATAAAATAACTGTTGAACCCTTGTGATGGGTTGGGTTGGATTATAATTTTTTTAACTCACCATGATGGGTTACATCGAAAAATCCCCTCAACTCGAGTCAACCTGATCCATACACACCCTTAAGAGTAGTAGAAGTTGTTTAACTTGCATCTTAGGCTCAACTTGGTTTGGGAAAAACAATAAAAACTTGTACTTTTGTTGGTCTATTTAGTAAACAAGTCTAACTCAAATATAATAATGTGTTTATGAACAAACTGTTACATGCGAGCCTCAACTAAATATATCTAATATTATACATTTATAAGTATACATGTATAAAATTGCTTATATGAACTTGATGTTGTGTCAAGTAATGTTTTAACTAAATTCCTAAGATATCAAAGTAGTATTTGTAATTTATTGATAATATAAATAGTATATTGTGTAAAAACTATATATAATTTTTAACAATACAAGGTTTGATAGATTTAATTTGTATAAATTCATAAACAAAAATAATTTTATTTGAGTACCTCAAAGAATATAATTTATTTATTATTTATTAGTAGAGATTTATGAATGTATAAAAAAATTTAGTAGTGGTGTTTTAATACATACTAAAAAAATAATAAGTGGGTTTCCAGTTAACTCAATTAGTAAAATCTCTAATGGTTAAATAAGAAATTTGGGGTTCAATATCCGTCTACACTAAAAACCAATGGGTGTCTTGGTCTAATGATAAAAAGCAAAATCACAGAGACAAATGTCATAGATTGAAACACTATAGAAATGGGGGGAAATTATATTTTACCACTCTAAACTATACCCTTGATTACACTTTACATCCTAAACTTTTGAAATGGATATTTTGCACCCTAAAATTATAATTCTTGTTACACTTTGCACCCCAATGTCAAATTTGCCATTAAATTTGATGGAAAAATAGGACACTATATGAAAATACCTAATTTTCTCTCTTCTCAATCCTTTAAAAACAAAAGATAAATTATATTTTACCATCATAAACTATACTTCTAATTACACTTTCAACCCTAAACTTTGAATTTTCATCCAAGTTAACACACTTAACGTCGGGGTGCAAAGTGTAATATGGGTCATAGTTTATGGTGCAAAATGTGCATTCAAAAAATTTAGGATAAAAAGTGTAATATGAGGTATAGTTTAAGGCGGTAAAGTGTAATTTTTCAAAAAAAAATATAATTAAGTAGATGGTGAGCAAACTCGAGCATGTTCAAATAAACAAAGCTTAAACATGTGATCTAGTTTGTTAATAAACTCAGGCTCGCTTGGTGTACTAAATAAAATTAAATGAACAATCTTGAACAATCAGTGTGAGTTGTTTCCCTTTCTCATTCTTAATTATTGAGATATAGTGAAATTCCTCAAATCCAAAAAAAATGTCCTTCAGTATAGTTATAAACATCTCCACAATGTCTTGGGTAATCAAATCTTTCCCAATCCTCCTCTCACACATAAAATTCCCAGTCCCACCTCATCTTCCACAAAACCAAATAGCAAAAACCTACAAGACTAATTGCAAATTGGTCAAACCTACAATATTGAGTGTAAACACTCCATTTGGTACCCCTTCAACTTAAACTATTGTTAGATACCCCTATTTTGGTTATGAGTGGAGGATTGACCACCCATAATGGCGTCATGCGAGAAATGTTCACCTATGTTCTCCATTCATGCTCTATGTGCATATGAGTGTGGACTGTAGGGGATTGCCTAAATTTTTGAAGTCATCACCAATCATTAGGATTCCTAAGGTGCAATTAGTCACCTATGTCTATCTTATTTTGTTACCAAGCTTAAATTGGTGCTCTTAATCTAAACATGGGTAAAAAAAAAAATCATGTCTTAAACCACTATCATGAATTAAGGAGTTTAGTTATGTATAGGAGAGATATTAGGCACCTCACAACATCCATCTCATATGACACTATATTTTGACTTGTTCCTAGGCTTTTTTAATTGATAGATAAAAGAAGCTATTGGCATTAGCTTTTGGGACAAAATGTTTTTGGGTTTTTAAAATTATTTTGAAATCGTGTGTGGCCTATTTGCATGCTTTGCTAGCTGACAGTAATCCTTACTATATTTTTATGAAATAATAACATTTTGCCTTATATTCACAAAGGAAATTTAACAAAGTCATATGCATGGTGTGCCACGATGCACCTAGCATGATTCTTAACAAATTTTCACAATAAAATTTTGGCAGTATATTGCCTTACTTTCATGGCAAAAGTCCATAAGAGTTTTGCATTAGGTGTGTTGTGACACAACAGCAGAGTTTTGTGTCTGTGTGTACGATGTGCACTTACAACAATCTATCCTAGGTGTATTGACCTACACCAATGACTTTACATATAGTGCATGTCATGGTGAATCTATGTGTCACTAGTTGGCATAGGTAGGGCCAATCACACATAATGACACAATGTACAATCATGAAATATATACACATCTACAACATATGCCTTGATACATGCATACATCCTTAGGTTAAAAAAAAATGCATTCCCAAAGAGTATCACTCTCAATTATGAACCTCCATTACAACCTACCTTAGTGCACACACTAACATCACACAACTTATGTGTGATGTAAATTATAAATTGAAAATATGGCTGACCAAAGAAAGTGAAAATTATGAATTGGTGCATGTTCTACAATTTGATTTGAAGAGTTTGGTTTGAACTCCGTTCCAAATGGAAAACGTGTAGAGCTTTGTTAGATGGAGGGGACTAAGGGTCCGTTTGGATACATCTTATTTTGTTAAAAACTGAAAACAATGTAGCAAAATAAATTTTAAATGTGTGAATAGTGCCATGGGACCCATTTTTAATGAAAAAGTTACTAAAAAGTGAAGTTTGTGGGTCCCGTGAACAGTGCACGGGACCCACTTATGTTGCTGAAATGTGCACTGTACACTGAAGAAAAGTCAACAACTACGACTAAAAAAAAAAAAAAAAGAGGAAAACGCAAAACGTGAACGCACAAAATGTGAATCCAAACCGCACCTAAAGGGGAATAAAGGGAAGAGAATGGAAAGGTTTTAAGAAACCTTGTTTGGAATTTTTTTCTTTTTTCTTTTTGTGGGGGGGGGGGGGGGGGTAGTTTGGTCCGTTTGGAGGGAAATCTTAATTCCACCAAATTTGAGAATTTTGGAAGGTGAGTAGAGGGGAAAAATTTCACTTATATTAAAAATATTTAAATTATCAATTTAACCTTTAAGATATCAATTTATATCTATTTCCTCAAAATTATCAAAGAAGGATTGAGGATTTTAGAGGGGGAGTAGAGGGGAGAGATTTCACATATATTAAAAACATTTAAATTATCAAAACATCCTACACACGGGCCATAATCAAAACATCACATAAAATATATTTGTTGGGATATTTTTCATGAATATATATTTTTGGGCTTACTTAGTTTGAAAGAGGATTTTTGGGCTTATTTTGGTAAAAGATTAAAAAAAAAAAATGTCATGTTTATTTTTGGAAAAAGTGCATTTTTGCATGAAAAATGACTTTATTTTGGATAAAACATGCCTACAGCAATTTTTTTTCTTCAGTTTTTGCTTAATCGTGAAAAATAGCTACATGCTCATTTGAAAATTTTAAAACAGTGGAAGAAATTTACATATCTCATGCCATTGTTGTTCTAGTGATTTGTAGAGAAAACTTACTGCAAAATAAAGAATTTCATAAATCACTTGAACAACAATGGCATGAGTAGAAGAGTAAGACAAGTTTTTGCTTTAGAATAGAGGAATAAGTGCTCTCATGTTCTCTGGACATGTGGTAGCAATGTTTGTCCTGTAGTTTCTCTTACAGGAGTTTAGTGACCTCCCTGCGTGAGGTCTGGTTCGTGGCTATGAGATTGCTAGTAGTTTTTGGTGTAGTGTACGCTGTTGTGCGTGAAAGCAGATTAAATGGCTGTTGAGCTGGAACAACTGTGGAGTAAACTAAAGGTTACAAAAGAGGAAGATGAGGGTATAGAACTAGGAAGTAGCTGTACAAAGGCTGCGAAAGATGTGGGTAAAAATTGTTTAGTTATGAAGATTTTGACCATGAGAAGTTTAAATCTAGACACACTGAGGAAGAACTTGAGAATGCTCTGGAAGCCGAATAGAGGATAGCAAATTTCGGAAATAGATGAAAAAATTTTCCTTGTGGAGTTCGGTGATGGAAAGGATAAACAAAAGGTACTTGAAATGTGCCCCTGGAGCTTTGAAAAACAACTGATTGTTATGAAGGAGTTCGAGGGGGAGCTCGTTCCAAGGACATTAAGATGTAGCACTGCCTTTTTGGGTGCAGATTTTCAATCTACCTCTCAAGAGTAGAACAAAGGAAACGGGATGGGCAATCGGGTCTACACTAGGGGAAGTGTTGGATGTTGATGTATTGGATTCAAGTGTCCAATGGGGGAGATGCTTAAGGGTACGTGTTTGTGTTGATATCAGAAAGAAACTCATCCGTGGGAAGAAGATAAAAATTGAAGGAGGTGAGAACAAGTGGGTAATCTTCAAGTACAAAAGGTTACCAAATTTTTGTTACAGGTGTGGAATGCTTGACCATGCCATTAAAGAATGTTCGGAGGGGCAATTGGTAAATGAAGGGGAAGAGGAAGGAAGCTTACAGTATGGGGCTTGGCTGAGGGGTGATCCATGGAAGAAGTATGAAGGGGATACGACCCATTCTGGTCAATGGAGAGGTCAAGTAAACCGACAGAAGTATACCGAGAATGCAGCAGTGAAGGTAGTGAAGCCTAGAAGGGTGGTCGGAGCTGAACAGGGGCAGAATGGTGAGTAGGTGTGGTCAGTACCAGGCGTGAATCACAGTGTCCAAAGGGAGGTTTTTCAATGTTTTGACAGCCAAAGGAGTTGGGGAGTGCTTTACACGAATTGGGAAAGGTCAGTGGGAGTCTAGAGAAAATAGAGGAAAAGGAAGCTAGTTTAGGTGATGATAGCCTAGGAATCCAATCAACTCAACTTAACATGAAGATGGCTATGCAGTGGGAAAAAGTTGATGAGGACAAGACTGTGCCTCCCTTTAAATTCAAGCTGGCGCCAAACAAAAGCCCTACTCAACCCGGTTTGGAGGAAGTAATAGCTAGGAATGAAATGGACCCTATGGCAATGAGTTTTGAAGAAAATGTGGGCTGGGTTGCTGAAAAAATGGGTCCAATATCCAAGCATTGGAAGAGGTTGGCAAGGAAGATTAAGTCAGATGCCCCAAAGAAAAATAAAAGCCCAACAAAACAAAAAAGGAAGTGCTCAATACCATTAATAGAGTTAGACCCAAATGCTCTAGAACTGAAACACAGAAGGGGGAAAAATAAACAACATGTTGTCTCAGAATATGAAAACACAATGGATGGCGGTGAGGCGATGGCTGCGAGGCAGCACCGCTGAGCCCAATGACGCTCTTAGCCTGGAACTGCCGTGGTCTAGGGTCAAACTTAGTAGTTCGAATCTTCACTGACGAAGTGAAGGCATCTGACCCAACATTGGTCTTTTTAGCAGAAACAAAGGCTGGCGTCAATCGAATAAAAGGTGTTCAACGTAAACTTGATTATACTCAGGGGATTATTGTTCCCAGTGACGGAAGAAGTGGTGGCTTGGCGTTATTGTGGAAAGAAGGTACTATGATTGATTTAAAGAGCTGTTCGAATTCACAAATTGATGTGGTTGTCTGTGATTCACCATCCTCTGAGCCATGGCGTGCCATCGGCTTCTATGGCAATCCGGAAACCAATAAAAGGTACATCTCTTGGCACTTACTTGATTCACTAAGTATACAATGCAATTTGCCTTGGGTGGTTTTTGGAGATTTTAATGAGATACTATATTCTAATGAGAAGTTGGGTGGTGCTGTGCGTGAGGCAAAACAAATGGCGGAATTCAGGGAATGTTTGAACAGATGCAGCTTAGTTGATCTTGGTTTTATTAGGCAGAAATACACATGGTGTAACAAACATTTTGGGGGAGAAAGGACCAAACTTAGACTGGACAGGGTTGTGGCCAATGAGGGTTGGATGCTGAGATTCCTGGATGCAAGAGTGTTTCACTCTTCTATGTCTATATTGGATCATTGCCTCATTAAGCTAAGCCTGAAAAGGGATCATAATAGGAGACCACAAAAAAAAGAGATTTATGTTTGAAGCCATGTGGACAAGAGATACCAGATGTCGGGAAGTTGTGGAATCATCATGGGACTTTGGGGGGAATTTGTCTAATGCTCAATTGGTTGATAGGTTGAGGAATTTTAAGGAAAGGCTAAAGAGTTGGAATTGGAGAGAATTTGGCAATGTGAACCAATTACTAAAGCAAAAGGAGAACAGCTCCAACATCTGGAGTCTATGAACAGCCTTCAAGAAAAGGCAGAGGAAGCTCAGCGGCTGAAATGAGAGATTAATGAAATATTGACAAGGTAGGAAATAATGTGGAATCAAAGGTCTAGGACTATGTGGATGAAGTGGGGGGATCGAAACACAAAATTTTTTCATGCCACTGCGAGTTAGAGGTGTAAAAGAAACGGTATTATGGGGTTGTTGGACTTGGATGGGAGATGGCAAGTCAACCCAAGAAACATTGAGGGCATCATTTTGGAGTATTTTGGTTCCATTTTCAAGTCAAACGAGCCTGCTGATTTTGAAGCAAGCCTAAGTGCTATCCATCCCAAAGTGACCCCGGTAATGAATGCAACTTTGACAACCAACTTCAGAGCGGAGGAGGTATGGAATGCACTTCAGCAAATGCACCCAACTAAGTCACCAAGCCCAGACGGTATGTGCCCAATTTTTTATCAAAAATACTGGGATGTAGTTGGTACAAATGTCATTGATTATGTGTTGCATACTCTTAATACGGGGGTGATACCCCTTGGCCTGAATGAAACTTTTATTTGTCTCATCCCAAAAGTTAAGTACCCCCAAAAAATTATTGAATTTCGCCCTATTATTTATGCAATGTTAGCTATAAGATAATTTCTAAGGTGCTTGCTAATCGGCTAAAGAAGATTCATGCCGATGTTATTAATGAATCTCAGAGTGCTTTTGTTCTAGGGAGGCAAATAACGGACAATGTCCTTGTGGCATTTGAAACAATGCATTGTATCAATGGAAAAAGGAAAGGTAATGAGGCTCTGATGGCTCTGAAGCTCGATATGAGCAAAGCATATGATAGGGTGGAATGGCGGTACCTGGAGGTGATTATGCAAAAATTGGGTTTTAATGAGAAATGGATTTCTCTTGTGTTGATGTGTATTAATACGGTTTCTTATTCAGTGCTAATTAATGGGAAAGCAAAAGGAAACATTGTTCCTTCAAGAAGGCTTCGACAAGGGGATCCAATTTCTCCTTAGTTGTTATTGTTGTGTGCGGAGGGATTGTCTGCAATGCTAAGAAAAGAAGAAAGAGCATGGAAACATTCGGGGAATCTCAGTTTGCAGAGGAGTGCCCCAAATATCCCATCTCTTCTTTGCGGACGACAGTATTGTTTTCTGTAGGGCAAATGTAGATGAGGGAAGAAGAATCCTTAAAGTCTTGGAGGATTATGAGGGTGAATCGGGGCAAAAACTAAATAAAGATAAAACTTCCTTATTTTTCAGCAAGAACACAAAGAGGGAGTTACAAGAACAAATAAAGCAGATCTTTGGGGCCCAAATCATCCAACATCATGAAAAGTATCTCGGTTTGCCACCACTAGTTGGAAAGGGGAAGAGGAAGGCTTTTAATCGCATTAAGGATCAAGTGGGCAAGAAAATTGCAGGTTGGAAAGGGAAATTGCTATCAAGTGTCGGAAGGGAGATTTTAATCAAAGCCGTTGCCCAAGCCACCCCCACATACATGATGAGTTGTTTCAAGTTGCCGGATTCACTTTGTAGGGAGTTAAATGCAGTGATGAGTAGCTTTTGGTGGGGACAGAAAGATAAGGAGAGAAAATTGGCGTGGATAGCATGGGAGAAGCTCTATATTCCAAAAGAAGAAGGGGGCATGGGCTTTAGAGATTTAAGAGCTTTCAACCTTGCCCTTCTTGCAAAGCAAGGATGGAGAATCCAACAGAATTCTAACTCCTTAGTGCATCAGGTATTCAAAGTAAGATATTTTGCAGATAGGCCTTTTAAGGAGGCCGTGCTAGGTAAGCACCCCTCATTTGCTTGGCGTAGCATTTTTGCAGCAAAGGATGTTGTGGTTTTAGGGTCAAGGTGGGTGGTTGGAAATGGTGAGCAAATTGATATTTGGAAGGATAGGTGGTTGCCCACTTCGGATTCCTTCAAAGTAATTAGCCCGAGGACCAGCTTGGAATCATGCAAGGTTGCCTGACTGTTGGATAAGGAGACTAGATCGTGGGATGTAAGTAAAGTAAGCAGTTCTTTCCTCCCTCATGAAGCCGATACAATTCTTGGGATTTCCCTCAGTCCTCGCTTATTGAAGGACTCTTTAATTTGGGCATGGATAGCCAATGGGAGGTTTTCAGTAAAGAGTGCATACAAGGTTGCTAAAAAATGCCTGAATGTGAGTGGCCATAATGCGAATGCAAGGAGTGCCTCAAAAAATGATAAGATGAGATCCCTATGGAATTTGATTTGGAAGTTAAAATGCCCAAACAAAATAAAGCAATTCATGTGGAGATCCTGTAGAGACATACTTCCAACAAAACATCGGTTGAGAGCTAGGGGAATTCACATAGAGGATGACTGTGAACAATGTGAGATGTGTGAATCTACGGGGCATGTCTTATGGGGGTGTAAGTTGGCTGCTGAGGTTTAGGGTGCTTCAAGACTTAAGCTGCTAGCAATACCCAACCAGACACAAGATTTCCTTGATTTAGTTTGGGAAATTAGAGAGAGGAAACCGGGCATTGATTGGGAGACTTTTGCAGTCACGGCTTGGAGCCTATGGAATCACAGAAATGCACTCAAACATAGGGGGCAGCGTAAAGATGCAGGCCGAATTATAAAAGAAGTAGCAAAATATGTAAAGGAGTTTAGGCAGGAAAACCTCTGCCTGAAAGAGCCTTCTAAATCACCAAAGTCTCATTGGTCTCCTTCTAGGTGTGGCTGGTATAAAATAAATATGGATGGGGCTGTTTTTAAGGAGTCTGGAAGTTGCGGAGTGGGGGTGGTCATAAGGAATGAAGAGGGGCTGTTGATGGGTGCCATGAGCAAGCAGGTGGAGCTACCGCTGAAGGCTTTGGAGGCAGAGGTTTGGGCAGTGTAGGAAGGTATTTAGTTAGCAGAGGAGTTGGGCTTAAGGGAGATCATAATTGAAGGGGATGCTCAATTAGTTATAAAAGCATTGCAGAATTTTGAGTCTTGCCCATGGCCTATGCAGAAAGTTGTTAAGGGCTCTTTGCAAAGCCTTAGCTGGTTTAAGGCGTGGTCTGCTTCTCATGTACGTAGGAGTGGAAATGAAGCAGCTCATTTGATGGCTAAGATGGCCAAAACTCTATCGACGTGTAAGATTTGGGTGGAAGACATTCCGCCTATTATTGTAGACCAAGTGCTCAAAGATGTAACAAATATGTTCTCTGTTTCGGTCAATTGAAAAGTTATCCAAGTTTTTTATCAAAAAAAAAAAAAAAAAAAACAATGGCATGAGTAATTCTGTTATTTAAAGGTGTGTTGGTTAGCGTGAGGGAGAAAGAGAGGAGTTACAATAAGTCTGATCACATGGGTCTTACAAATTTCTTAATATTTACAAAATTGTCATTAAACAATGTTATTTGAAAACTGAAAACTGGTAAAAGGATTTTCTAAATTCAGTGTTTAAACATCTTAAAATGAGTAGCATAACTCAAACAATTATAAAAAAAAAAATACTCCTATCAAACGCGTTTTTTTTTTTTTTTTTACAACAACTTTTAGTGTTGAAATACTAAAAATTGATGTATGGAATCAACAATGATAGCCCTAAAATACTATGTATGTATGCCATATGTGTGGCAAAAAGTCAAGATGAGGTGTAACTCCCGTCCTTTTTCTCTGGTTTTGTTTGTGTTGTTATCCTTTCTCTCTGGTAACACTAAATCTTGTTCAGAAAAAAAAAAAAATAATAATATATATATATATATATATATTGAGGAGTAAGTCCTATGTAATTGATATGGAATTTAACACTCCCACGTTTTTATTTATTTATTTATATAGGGTTAATAAGATTTAACTTGGGTGTTCTTAAAAAAAAAAAAAAAAAAAAAAAAAAAAAAAAAAAAAAAAAAACTCGGGTGGGTGCTTGTTTGGATTGGAGTCCTTGAAATTATGTATAACTACAAAGAAGTAAGGACAATGCAAAATAGCTAAACAGAGATATATGGGTGACTCAGCCCCATTTGGTATTATTTTGGAAGTACAATGGGAACCATGTGTGGTATTTAATTGTTTTGTTTACATGCTTTCTTTATAAACATATTTGTTATGGTATTATACTCTTTATGATTGTACTATTTATCATCAGACTAGGACACTAAAGTTTTTTGTATAGGCGGGGATTAAATCTCAAATCTCTTATTCAACCATCAGAGATTTTACCAGTTGAGCTAACTAAAACTTACTTTTTTTTTTTGGGACCAGAAACTCACTATTATTATATTATGTTTCATGTGCATAACTATTGTGAATTTGAATTTATACATGGCATGGCAATTTTTTTTGTCATAGATGGAGAATTAATAAACTGTTTTTTAGTTTTAATCTTGGTTGGCACTCTTGCGAATTCTAATGTATTTAAAGTTCCTTCCACTTGTTTTGAAATGATAATTCGTAATATTGTTTGAGTGTGTATAGCCATGATCAACGTTTAGATTAGTTCCTACTTCCTATATTAAAAAAATGTTTAGATTAGTTGATCTTTATGATGTCATTCAAAGTAGTAAATATCAAAATGACTTAAGAGTGATGGTAACAATGATAGTCACATAAAATAATAGTATCTAAGTAGCAATTTATTCATGAAGATAATGACTTGGCCTCATAGAGAGGTTATTATTTTTGTAATATTGTCTGAGTGCATATAGCCATGATCAACATTTTAGTTAATCTTTTTCGAAGTAGTGAATATCAAAGATTCAAAATGACTTAGGAGTGGCCATAACATCTTAAGGCATGATGATAATGATTTCATGTTTTCATATTTGAGTAAAGCCTCATTGGTGTTTTGAAATAGTCTCCTTTGAAATCTTATATCAATAATTATAAGTATTATTTTCTTGCGACCTATAGATCTAACTAATGCTCATAATAGTTTTTACCTAGAAGGAGGGGTAAAGAAAAGAAATAATAGATTGACATCAATGCGATTTGTTTTTTCATTCCTCTTTCAAAATTTCCCGGAACAAGCCACAAGTGTGAATTTTCTTTTCATTCTTCAATTTTCATGAATACCTTGGAGCATTAGGTAGTACAATTACACCGGTAAATGGCTTAACATATGTGTTTCTTTCTATGTTTTTTCCCCTTATTTTTATAGCTTTTTTTGTCGAGGTAATGCTAATACTTAAATAGTTAAATGTGGTTTCCTAATTTCTAAGCCCCCTGTCAATCAAGTTCTCCTTTAGCAGACTCAACCTTATGCATCATTTCATTGATTTAAATAGTAAAACTTTATATTTATTTTGTTCTAATTATACAACAACAATAAAATTTTACTCTTCTCTTATCAAGAACTGTCTTTTCTATTGTGTTTTGCGATGGTTATGTGGACTCGCAACTGTTTATGTATCACTCATAGTGTGTTTGGATATTATTTATTTTTGCTGAAATTGAAAAATTATTACTGAAAATACTGTATATAAAAGTAAAAGTTAGATGAAATAGTACAATGAGACTCATGAATAATGCAAAAAAGTGCAATAAGGTACCTGAATAATAATAAAAATAAGTTGAATAGTGAAATAATTTTAATTTTTAATCTCTATCCAAACCCACACATAGTATCCAAAATTTTTAAGGTTAATTTTCGTTTGTTCTAATGATTAGTAAATAATAGGGATTTAAAAGGTTTATACAATATTCCAAACAAAAAAGACAAATAGTATGTTAATTAGCAGGTGATGTCTAGTATTATATAATAAAGATTATATATATATATATATTGAGAGGTATATTTTATATTATATATATATATTTTAGTTGTACAAAATGGATGCCTTCACATTTATTTTTCTTATGTCCTGTAATTACTTTAAAAAAAGTATATCAAAATAATTAAGTCAAAGTCTAATTTGAATGTTTCGTGAAGTTTAAAGAATATTAAATCCCGTTAAAATTCTAGTATTTTAAATTTAGTTTTTTATTACTTATTTTTCTATTGTTTCAAAATTTATAAAATCTTTTTAATCTAAAGTAAAAAAAAAAAAAAAAAAAATTCAATGGTCTAGTACTTTCAATTAAAAGCAGGGTGGTCCTATATAAAAAAAATCAAAAGCGGGGTGGTGGGATCCACCGATGCTCACTCACATCAGATCAAACTCATTGATGATCAGACTAAACCCTCTTTTCCCTACCACCATCACACCCATATTTTAATTTGGCAACTATTTAACTTTTTAGTTTCGTTTTTATGTTATTATTTCTTTAATAAAATTATTGATGTGATAAATAATTAAAATAAAAAAATTAATTTATTATTACGTTAATAATTTTTATTAAAAAGATAATGATAAAAATTAAATTGACACAACGAAACCAAACTGATAAAGAGAACAAATTAAAATATGACCTAAAAAATAGAAACAAATAAGTAGTTTACCCAAAAACAAATATAATAGAAAATAGAAAGTAGTTTACCCAAAAACAAATATCATAAAATAGAAAGGAAAGCAAAAAGCCAAAGCGGGAAAAGAAAAAAGAAAAACAACACACGTGATTTTTTTAATTCTCTTCTCTCTCTCAAACGAACTTGCTTGAAAAGTTTTACCGAAAGGAACACACAACATGCTCTCTGCCTCTCAAACGAACTTGCTTGAGAAGTTTACCGAAAGAAACACACAACATGCTTGTTTTAAAGTAAACCACACTCGTTACACTGTCACACACATTCTCTCTTACTCTCTTTAATTGTCTCGCTCACACTTTTGAGGTTTTCAGCACTGTTTCGATGATCCCATGAGCTATTTGCTTGAAAAGGTCAGTTGGGTTTTATCTGATTTTGTTTAATCTATAATCGTCTTTGAGTTAATTGGGTATGTATGGTTATCCCAAGTTTCGGTTTTTTTTTTTTTTTCTTACTGTGAAAAAGTTTGATTTCTTATAGTCATTGATTGATGGGTATGTGTTTGAGATTGTGTTTGAATGCTGGGAAATAATCAAATAATCGTCTTTGAGTTTATTGGGTATATATGTTTATCCCATGTTTCGGTTTTTGGCTATGGAAAAGTTTTAACTTTTATTGTTATTGATTGATGGGTATGCGTTTGAGATTGTGTTTGAACGCTGGGAAAATGTGTGGGAAAGAAATGGATGGTGGGATTCTGTATTGGGGTTTTTTTGTTTGTTTGTTGGTGAATGGGTATGCATGAAGACTGTTTGAGTGTTTGATTGCGGAGAAAAATGTTGGAAGAGAGTTAAAACGAAAATATGTACACATGGCTTGATTGATAGGATCGTTATTATGGAAGGGTATCAATTTTTTTTTAATTTGTGATCAGGTTTATCCTAATTTAAGGTAATGCGTTGAAATTTTTGTTCATGAAATTTGGCTGTTGACAATATAATAGGTAAAAGAAAAAGCAAAGAAAATAAAAATTTTGCATACTCATGAAATGATTATCAACACTGGTTCAAAATCATACTATTTGTCACCTCCTTAATTAATATACACTGTTTTACTACTTCCAATGTTATTTTAGTTCTTCCTCTACTTGTTTTAGTTTTTTTTTTTTTTTTTTTTTAATAAATTTTTTTTTTTTTTTTGATGGGGAATTTGGAAGAGAATTCAATCCAACAAAGAAAAGAGTACACAGAGGCAGGAGACCTGCTAATACAATAGATCATCATTCAGAATTTCCTGAATACAAGGGGGAGGGGTTCCTTTCCATATTTTAGATTGGCCTGTGCGTTTAGCTTCAAAAGCTAAGTGATGGGCAGCTCTGTTACCTTCACGCTTCAAGTGATGAAAGGAACAAAAACTGAAGGAACTGGTTGCTACCCGAATGTCCTCAAGAATATGCCCAAAGCCGCTGCCAGAAGCTCCAGAGGTTAAGTCTTGAATAATGGCTAAAGCGTCGGACTCAAAGAGAGCTTGGAGGACTTGCATTTCAGCAGCAAAGAGAACACCATGAAGCAAAGCATATGCTTCTGTGACTTCAGCAGGAAAACAAGAGGGAAGAACCAGGCTGAGCGCACCAATGGGGAAGCCCAAGGAGTCCCGGATGACAGCACCAATGCAGGAATTGCCACCCCCTACATCAGTGGCACCATCCACATTAATCTTGAAGAAGCCGGCAGGGGGGGCTGTCCAATGGGCACGGGCAGGTGGAGGAGCAGGGGGAGAGGATAGCCTAGCATCAACAAAATCCAAATGGGCTCTTTTTGCAGTCTCCCAGACCATGGCTGGCGGAAGAGCAGAATCCCCATAAATGGCTTGATTTCTATTCCCCCATATTGACCATAGGACAAAGAAAAGAAGAGCTAAATCCTCGAATAGGCCTGGATCCATGAACTTTGATATAGAGTCCATAAAAGGTGCATTTGGGGAAGAAATACTTACAGGGCAGTCCGGCCAGTTAGCCCAAGTTTGATTGGCATGAGGACAAAGAAATAAGGCATGTTGGATGGACTCCATTTCCATATCACATATAGGGCAGAAACCAGAGACATTTAAGCCCCGACATCGTAAATTTAGCATTGTTGGGAGGCCGTTTCTGCATACTCTCCAAGCAAAAATCCGGATCTTTGGGGGGACATTCAAGTGCCAAATTGCTTTCCAAAAGGAGGTTTGACTATGAGCATCTGAACACTCACCTAGCTCAAGATCATCAATTATGCGCATAGCAATGTAGTACGCGCTTTTCACGGTGAAAGAGCCTCTTTTGTTGCCTACCCAAACCAGCTGATCGTCAGGGAGTCTAAAGCTGATAGGAGTCTTAAGGATAACAGCAGCCTCATGAGGTAAAAAGATAGATCTCACCAAATCCGGTTTCCACCATTTTGTATCCTCATCAATGAGAGAAGAGACCATTGGGAAGATGCCAAAGTCTAATTGAGGCGAGGTCACTTTATAGGTGGTTGGAGTTGGGAGCCACCTATCTTCCCAAATGTGAATCCGTTTACCATTGCCCACTCTCCACCGAGTACCCTCCTTTAGGACCCGAAGGCTCTTATAGATGCTCCTCCAAGCGTAGCTTGGATTGCTTCCCATTCTTGAGTTAAGGACGTCCTCGAAAGGAAAATACTTAGCTTTATAGACCCTTGCAACCAAAGAAGTGGGGTTAGTGAGGATCCGCCACCCTTGTTTTGCAAGTAGGGCAAGATTAAAGGCTTGAAGGTTCCGGAAGCCCATACCACCATACAACTTGGACTTACACATCTTTTTCCAACTAACCCATGCAAGTCTTGACTCATGGTTTCTTTGGCCCCACCAAAAGTTCCTCATCATGCTTTCCAAATCGTCACACAAGGTTTTTGGAAGTTGAAAACAACTCATTGTGTACGTGGGCACCGCTTGTGCCACGGCTTTGATGAGAATTTCTCGACCTCCAATAGAAAGAAGTTTTCCTTTCCAACCCGCTAGTTTCTTGCTCACTCTCTCTTTAATTTCAGCAAAGACTTGGGATTTTGATTTCCCAATCAAGGAAGGGAGGCCAAGGTACTTCTTGTGTCGAGAGTCTTGCATTGGTCCTAATGAATTTAGGATCTCATCCCTGGCTGCATGAGATGTATTTGGGCTGAAAAAGACCGAGGACTTGTCAGGATTTATCTTTTGCCCTGAGGCAGATTCATAGACTCCGAGGATGCTCATGAGAACATTACATTCCGTGACCTTAGCCTTGCAAAATAAGAGGCTATCATCCGCGAAGAAAAGGTGGGTGATGGCCGGGCAGCCCCTACAGATTGAAATTCCTGAGAGGGCTTTATTTCTTGCGGCTTGATGGATGAGGGCAGAAAGACCCTCGGCACACAAAAGAAAGAGCCCCGGAGAAAGAGGGTCGCCTTGGCGGAGGCCCCTCGTGGGAGTGATGCTGCCATAAGCTTCTCCGTTGATGATGACAGAGTAAGAGACTGAAGAAATGCATTTCATGATCAGAGAGACCCAATTGTTATGAAAACCCAATTTTTCCATGACTCTTTTGATGAAACCCCACTCGACCCTATCAAATGCCTTGCTCATGTCGAGCTTGACAGACATGAAACCGTCTTTGCCTTCAGTTTTGTGGTTCAAATAATGCATAAGCTCAAATGCCACTAGGACATTATCGGTTATAAGCCTATCTGCAGTGAAGGCGCTCTGATTTTCAGCTATGACATGGGGAAGGACAGCTTTGAGACGGTTAGCAAGGACTTTTGAGATAAGTTTATACGTGACGTTGCACAAACTGATAGGCCTAAATTCTGTCATTCTCACAGGGTGGCTTGTTTTTGGAATTAAAACAATATTAGTCTTATTTATTTCAGTCATGGACAAATTAGAGTTTAACACATTCAGCACCATATCAGTAATATCTCTACCGACAATATTCCAATATCTTTGAAAAAATATAGCGGACATACCGTCGGGGCCGGGAGATTTGGTTGGGTGGATTTGGTGGAGGGCCCGCAGGACTTCTTCACTGGTAAAAGTTCTTGTAAGCTCAGCATTCATGTCCTCTGTTACCCGGGTTGGAATGGTATTGATGACCTCTTCAATTCTATTGGGAGAACTGGATGTGTAAATTTTTGAAAAATAATCCACTGCTGTACGAGCAATGCTGTCTCTATCATCACACCAGCAGTCATCATCGTTCCATAATCCTAGAATAGAATTTTTTCTTCGTCTCTCCGAAGCTCTAGTGTGGAAGAACTTCGTGTTCCTATCTCCTTCTCTGTACCAGTGGATTTTGCTTCTTTGGTGCCAAAGGATCTCCTCACTATCCAGAAGACCATTTAATTCCTTCCTCAAATCATTAATTTCTACACTGTGCGAGCCATCCCGATCAAGAGTGGTTAGAGTATTCAGTAATTTCTTCTGCTCTTGAATTTTCTTAGGAATGTTACCAATGACATCTCTGCTCCATGAGGTCAGTGCAGAAGCACACAAACTAAGGTTTGAGTTGATACCTTCAGGTGTGTTTTCAAAATTTCCCCTGTTCCAGGCGGCTTCCACAATGTCGAAGCAATCATCCCGCTTGGCCCACAAAGCTTCAAAATGGAAACGCCTTTTCCGGCGAAGGGGAGAGGCTATAGAGTCAGTGATTCTCAGAATACAATGGTCGGAAGTGGAATCAACAACATGATAAACCTTGCAATTTCTAAACTTGTTTGACCAGTCGGAGTTTGCAAAGGCTCGGTCCAGGCGAAGATAAACCCGGTCACTATTGTCTCGCATATTGCACCAAGTATACTGGGGCCCTGAGAAGCCCAAGTCTTGAAACCCACATAAATTCACCGCCTCTCTAAAGCCATCCATTTGACGCTGAGTTCGAATAGGGCCACCTGATTTTTCAGTCACAGACAGAATTTCGTTAAAATCGCCGCAGCAAAACCATGGCAGAGAAAATTGGTTATTTAGATAAGAGAGAAGTTTCCATGAATCTTTCCTTAAGTTTGATTCGGGGTGACCGTAAAAGCCCGTGAATCTCCAGGTGAAGTTGCTGTCCTGCTCAGTGATGGTTGCATCAATGTGATACTGAGAGTAAGATTTAATTTCCAGATTTACGTCCATAGACCAGAAGAGAGCAAGACCCCCACTCCGACCCCGGCTGGGAACAATTAGACCATTAGAGAAACCCAGAGAAAATTTGATTTTTTCCATACGTTTGTGTTTTACTTTGGTCTCCACAAGGAAGACTAGATAGGGAGTCCATCGCCGCACATAATCGCGCAACGAATATACTGTCCGGGGGTTCCCAATTCCCCGGCAGTTCCAGCATAAGGCATTCATTGTGCCCGGCGGTGCTGCTTAGCAGCTACCGCCGATAATGCGAGAGTATGCTCAGAGATTTGTGGAAGCATGTCACAGAGTCTTTTTGGAGGATGAGTTTCATTTAAATTATCATCAAAGACTAACTTACCCGGTCTTTTATTCCCTGAGAGATTGTCTTTTTGCTCACCGTGGGCTTGCTTTCCTTTCTCACGGGCTATCCTTTTTATTTTTGGTTTTCCATTCTGCTGAGATGGTTTAGTAGGTGAATTGGGCTTCTGTGTATGAGTGGGGCTACTGCATCGGGTTGGGCTTTTTGAGGGGGGTTTGAGTGGGCTACTGACTTCTTGGGCTTCCTGGTGAGACTTAGAGGTGCGGCCCACTTCAGAAACTACATCCATATCTTCAGCGTTTGAGCCTACAGCCCCTTCCTTGTCACGTGAGGCGGAATCTGACTGGGAGAGTTTGAAATTTGAACTATCACTGTTCTTTCCCTGGAAATCCGCTGCATTCGATTGTGAGCTTTCTTTTCTGTCAGAGTTTTGGGGCTTCGCAAAGCCTCTGCTTTCTTGATTTACTTGAATTTCCATAGGTGCCCCTGGTTTGGAGGTAGAGTCCGATGGGTTTGTCCTTGTTGGAGCCGATCTGCCACTTGACCGGCCTGAGTGGTCGTCTTCAAAGCTCCAACTATTTGAAGATTTTTGCCTATCCCCACTGTTTTTCTGGCTGCCTGTGGCCCTCAGCCATTCTCCATATTGCTTGGGGAAATCCGGATTACCAGAAGCATTTTGGCAGTGCTTTTCATCATGACCTAGGAAACCACACACATAGCAAAAGGAGGGCAGCCTTTCATATTTAAAATTAACCCAGGTTTTCTCCCCATCACAGTTGAGAATATTACCTCCTCGGCGGAGAGGTTTGTTGAGAGGGATATTAACTCTGATTCTTAGAAATCTAGCTTGCTCCGTTAGCCACATTCGTTTATCAGTTTCGAGGTAGTGCCCCAAGCTGTTGCCTAAATCTTTTCCAACATCTTCAGATAGATTTTCAAACGGCAAGCCCCAAATTTGAACCCAGAAAGGGGCATGAGTGAAGGTGATGTTGGTGGCTGAGAGACCCTTTTTCCATCTGCAGAGGAGAAGCAGGTTGTTCTCGAAATTCCAAGGGCCGTTCCTTTCAACCCATTCCAGTTGGAACCCTGAGTTAAACTTGAATTGAAAAAGGTTTTTTCCCACATCCACGATTCGCAGATCTGATCCCATCTTCCAGGCGGCTCTGAGGGTATTTTTCAAAGCTCTCTGGTTATGTTGTCTATCCGTGAGGAGCTTGCCGAATAAACTAAGAGCACACTCCTCCATTAAGTCCGATCTGTTCATGGAGGAGATCTGGATGTCTTCTTCTTCATCCTTGGTGAGGCGTAAGTGTTGCAGATCCTCTATTACAGACACGTCCATTTTGCTGAAGGTAGAAGGTAAGAGTAAGGTGAGGAGAGTAGGTGTTTGGAGGTTAAGAGAAGGGAAGACCCTTAAGCAAGGGGGAAAGAGGCTCGGTGAAACCGAGAGGGAGAGCTCCTAGGGAGAGAGAAAGCTCCTACTGAGGGAGAGTTTTTTTATCCGGCTTTTTTTTTTAAATAAAAAATTGAATCTCTTTCTAACAGGTGCATTGATCATTCTACTTTTCACATAATTAAACCGTCTCAGGTGACTTTTCCTCATTTTTTGATAATAGGAAACATCTCTATCTCTGAATGAATTTCTTTATTCATATCTTATCTTTTTTTATACTTTCGCTTATCCATTTAATATTATCATTTCAATTAGTGATTGTTTTATGCATATCTTGCTTTATAGCCCAATATTCAATACCTTAGAGACTAGCTTGTCTTATAATAATTTTATAAAATTTTCCTTTTAACTTAAAGAAGGATTGGCTTCAGTACGTCCATAGGTACTAGAGTGTTGCGAATATGTATTTTACAATTACAAGATACTCTTTATGAGCTTCTTCATTTCATCTACCATGCTCTTATCTGATATTTTACATCCTCTTTTGACGTGTGACCATATGGGGAATTTCTCTACATGTTGCTGTTGTAGGCTTAGGGTTTTGGTAGGTAAGAGGGCTTGATTTTGGGTTGTAAGGGAGAAGTAATAGAGAAAAAATTTTGGTGTTCAAGGGTTGTGTGTACAGTACTACAAGAAAGAGAAGAAGTAAAGAAAGAAGAGAAATGGAGAAAAGAACAAATGAAAGCTAACACATGTCAAATTGTCAATACTCAAAACAATCAGTATTTTTATTTTTATTTTTAATTATTCAGCTCACTCTTATTAGACTAGTAGACCAAGGCCTCCTACAAAGTATGAAGAAAGCTCCTAATTAGACTAGTAAACTAAAACCCTAATAAGGTAATAAAAATTTAACTTAAATTCAAGGCTTTCCAAGTGAAGAGCTATTATAGAGTCTTGAGGAGGATGGATCAACATTTTCCTGGGAGAAGCATATGGAGAGTTAGGGTTCTGCCAATGTTGGCTTTCTTTTTGTGGGTTTGTGGCTTTATGAAGGATTTTGACTGTTGATAATTTATGGATGAGGTGCATCATTATAATGGAGTGGCGTTTCATGTGTAAGAATGTTGGGGAAAATGCAAATCATTTATACCTACATGATGATGGGGCTTGGGAATTGTGGTCCATGTTATTTTGTTTATTTGGAGTCTCTTGGGTGATGCCATTCTGTACAGGAGTTGTTGGCTTGTTAAATGAGGAGGTTTGGCAGGTGGTGACGTAGTTCATTTTTAAATCTATCTGTTACTAGCTTATGTTGTATGATAAGTAGTTTCCTTTTACTTTTAATAGTCTTTATCACTTGTAATAGAAAGTTAGTTTGTTGATAGATTGTTAGTGACAAATGCAATAGCCTATTAGTTAGTTAGAGAAGTTAGTTAGGCTTTGGCCAATCACATGGCAGCCATATGGTGGGTTCTTGTAACTAACTTGGTAGCTTGCTTATATAACTATAAATAAGCAAGGCTGCCCTCATTGTAACTAGTTGAATTTGAATCCAAGAAATCTACCTATGAGGTATTATTCCAAGAGTGTGTTTCTCTTGAAGAGTTAGTTCATTCTTTCTTTTCTCTAAGCAACTTAGCTTTCTAAAACATCTCTCCTTTTCACCATTTTTCCTCCATCATAATTTGGCATCAAAGCTTGAGATCCTTAGGATTCAAGTTGGTTTGCAATTTGTTTCTTCATTTTCTGTCATCAAGAACCTATCAAGATCCTATCTTGATTTCATTTTTCTTATCCTCTACTAGTGAGCCTAAGAATTTGTGAAGATGACACCAATAGTTTATAATAGAAGGAACAAGAAAGGTTCTGCAGCACATGAGCCTGAGTAGCAGGTTCATCCCAGGCAGCAGCCACAACCCCACCAAGAAGGAGAATCCCATGTGACATTGGAGCAGACTGGAGCTGCTAAGGGGGCAGCTTGCTGCCTTGACTGAGGAGGTGAGAAGAAACTGGCGTTATTATCCTAGAAATGATGATGAACCTGCTGAAGATGCTGAAATTGACAGTCACAACAACTTTAGTAACCCAATTGGTCAGCCTAGAGGAGGTGTTCCAAGGCAAGTGCCTAGTCCTCCAAGGGGAGAACCAAAATGGGAATCAAACTTCAAGATTGAGTTACCTAAGTTCTATGGTAGCTTGAATCATGAAGAATTCATGGATTGGTTTAACCAAGTGGAAAGAATCTTTGATTTCCATGAGGTACCAGATTCCAAGAAGGTGAAATTGATCTCTATCAAGCTGAGAGGGAGAGCTTCAGCCTGATGGGAACAGCTCCATATCAAACCATTTTGGGTGTAAGGAGCAACATGTCCAACTTATACAAGAAAGGAGGTTGTTACACATTGCAGCAAAAGAAGGGGAAAGCTAGTCCCAAACCAATGGTCAAAATGAAGAATATTGGATGCAAGAGCATTGACGCGGCTGCTTACACTTGCAGCCTTGACACAAAGCAGCAATAGACCTTAATCTCTAACATGATGCAGCAGCTTAATACAGCAACTAATGAGAATGCAGATCAGTGGAGCTACTAGATCATATGCATATCTCCAATAGTTTCAATGTGCATCACTTGCCGCATCCTACAACTAGTCACACTTGAGGACAAGTGTGTTCCAAAGAGGGACAGTCTTGATGCAGGTCATTTTTAAATCTATCTGTTACTAGCTTATGTTGTAATAAGTAGTTTCCTTTTACTTTTAATAGTCTTTATCACTTGTAACGGAAAGTTAGTTAGCTGATAGGTTGTTAGTGACAAGTGCGACAGCCTATTAATTAGAGAAGTTAGTTAGGTTTTGGCCAATCACATGGCAGCCAAATGATGGGTTCTTGTAACTAACTCAGCAGCTTGCTTATGTAACTACAAATAAGCAAGGCTGCCCTCATTGTAACTAGTTGAATTTGAATCCAAGAAATCTACCTATGAGGTATTATTCCAAGAGTGTATCTCTTGAAGAGCTAGTTCATTCTTTCTTTTCTCTAAGCAACATAGCTTTCTAAATCATATTTCTTTTTCACCATTTTTCCTCCATCAGGTGGAGTACAAGGGGAATTTGGAAAGCTGTACTGTTGTGCTTAATGTGGTGTCTTTGGAGAGAACAGAATGATTGGTGCTTCGAGGGACAAGAAGTGTATGTGGCAAAGCTGACATATCTATTTCTGAAGTCTCTATATGACTGGACTCTGCCTTGTCCTTTGCCTTTTGTGGTGGGACTCCTAGATTTCTTGGATTCCTTGTGATTTCACTATTGCTGTATTTTTGTTTAGTTCTGATTGGTTCTTGGAGTAGGAATTAAAATATAGAGTTGCAACTACGTGAACATTGGTATTGAATGGAAATCATAGTTATGTTGTTTGGGTGATATATAAATTAACCTTCTTAAGTAGAACCTCTCAACATATTATCTCTACTCTATGACCCAACCAAATCCAAACACTCCTCAATAGCTATTCAATCAAACTCTTCTTTACTGAAGAGATCATTCAGTTTCACACTATCATAGAATTTTGAAAACAAACTTAGCAAGAGAGAATGAAGAAATCTGAAAACAAACGTGCTTGCCTTAGAAGAAGAGAGATGCTTGAAATAACCATTTGTTTGTACAAATAATCATTTGTGTGAAACTCGAGATGCAGCGAGGTGAGCAAGTTTATTGATAAATTGGACCTACAATGTTGAAGTAACGTGTGTGTGTGTGTAACTCGAGTTTTAGAATGTTGAGCAAGTTTATTGATAAATTTAACCAAAATTTTGAAGAGAGAGAGAGAGAGAGAGATGTAAATGTGTCTGATTGTCTAGGCTACACTATATGTATTGGTTATATTTAGTGTAGTGTTTTTTTTTTTTTTTGGTTGAGCTAGAGAAAATAGGGCAGTGTTTATGATGATAGAAACAATCTTATTAACCTATTTATATTGCTTTTGCAAAGCAAAGATTTCTTTCCAAAGTGAAAATTTGATGTATGTATGTATGTATAGGTTCTGTTTAGTTTTGTTTTTTGGGTTGAACCAGAAAAAATAAGAGAAGTAATTATGATGATTAGAAACAATCTTGTTGACCTTTTTTTTTTTTTTTTTTTTTTGGTAGAAACGATAGCAGTGATGACCTGTTTATATTGCTATAGCAAAGCAGGATTTCTATATAAATTGAAATTGTGATATTGGAATTTACTATGTAGCCTTGTAATATTTTCTCTTGAGTTGCTGAAAAAATAAAAAATAAAAATCGTGTTTTACAAATGCAGAAAGGAATTTTTTCTTCCAAAAATGAGAAAGAAAATATTACGGATTCCACTATTCCATACTTGTTTGTTAGACTTAGCACCTAATTCGCTAATGGGATTTAATATTCTTAATTGATTGTTTAAAGGGTGTTTTCAATAGTTTTTAATGAGTTTCCATATATTAACTTCCGTCATGTTTGAGTTGATGAAATAGATCTTTTCCGTAACCTTAAGTGCCAAATGTTGTTTTTAAATATTGCTTTAATTTAAATAGTAATGGTCTTTTCTTGCAATATTTCCAAATATAATTTTTAGGTTCCTGTAAGTAGATTATTTAGAAAGAAACTGATGCTTCTAACGTTGCATTACTAATATGTTTGGTATTGCAAATCAAGATTTTCAAACTAAAGAAGTTAGTAAAACTAAAGAAAATTGATGTTCATCTGGATTAGTTTTTTGCTAATTCCTTAAAACTGGGTAAAAAGACTGTTGTCCCCAGAAAAAAATGAGGCCTTAAAAAATTGTAGATAGGCAAATTGCTAATAAGCTAAAGGAGAGACGCTAATACAAAGGCATGCTATGCAATACGGCATATTAGTGAATTCTTTTTGCCCTCAGTGAGCTTTAGCTCAAATGGCACTTCATCCTTAGTCCTTACCCAATAATGGAGTTAAGGGTGGAGGTTGTAGGTTCAAGACCCATTGTGTGTGTGTGTGTGTGTAATTTACCAAAAAAAGAAAAGAAAATAAGGACAGTTCTCAGCTAACAGAAAAAAGGTTATTTATTTATTTATTATTTCAGAAATGGATTGGCTTTGTGGTTGAATTGTGATATAATCCTTGAACCATTTTATTTTAGGTTTCTAATGCAGTTTTGGGTTTTTGTATCAGGTTGACTTAGAGAGGTTTTTAGGATTTGAAACTAGCAGAATTTAAGGAAAAGAAATGGGTTCGGAAGGAAGCTTAAGAGAGACAGTGGCAAGTCAAGTTGGTTTTGGTGGATTTGACTGTCATGTCAAAGCAAAAGACCTTTTGCAATACTTAGAAGCTGAAATTGGACTTGTTTATAGGTGCAGACTAAAAACTTCTTGGACCCCTCCAGAGTCGTATCCAAATTTTGAAGAGAGCATTGAAACTGCAAACATTGAAAGCACAGATCATTATGTCTCAGTGGAGCCTCATGCATTTGTGCATTTTGCCTTGCCCGAGTCAGCAACTTGGGCTATGAATGCAGCAGGGCGTTGTGAGCTTTCTTTGAAAAATAATCTATTGAAGGCTAGTTTAGGTCCTGAAAATCCATTCTGCTTGAATAAGAGGAGGAGGGCTACAACTCCTATTAAGTTGTCTGATGTGCTTGTTGAGATTGGGACCTTGGTTAACCGAGATGATTTTTTTGTTGCTTGGAGAGGACCTTCTAGAGGGGTTGAGTTTCTAGTGGATCCTTTTGATGGGACATGCAAGTTTTGTTTCACAAGAGACACTGTTTTCACTTTTAAAGGCACGAGCAAGCATGCAATGGTAAAATGTGATTTCAAGGTGGAATTCTTGGTGAGAGACATCAATGAGATCAAGCGATATTCAGAGCCATCATATCGAGTAATCCTATTGCAGCTGTCTTCATCACCCCGGGTCTGGTATAGAACAGCTGATGATGATATTGAAGAAACAGTGTCATTTGATTTGTTGGATGATGATGATCCTTGGATCCGAACCACAGATTTTACACCTAGTGGGGCAATTGGTCGGTGTAATTCTTATAGGGTTTCAATCCCACCCCGCTATGGCAGGAAGTTGGAGAAGGCCATGGATTATCTTAAAGAACGAAGGGTGCATGACTTCTGCCTTAAATCTCCGCTCAGGATCCAGGATGAACCTGATTTTGGGTTGCCCATGTCAGATCCTTTGTTTTGTATTCAGCACATGGAAGGCATAACCTTTGAGATAATGTTCTTGGTTAATGCTGCATTGCATAAGGGCATTTTCAATCAGCACCAGCTGTCAGACAATTTCTTTCATTTGCTGAAAAGCCAAGCTATGGATGTCAATGTTGCTGCACTAAAGCACATATGTTCTTACAGAAGCCCAGTGTTTGATGCCTCCAAGAGGCTGAAAATTGTTCAGGATTGGTTGCTGAGGAATCCTAAGCTTTTCAAGAGCCCTAAACAGCTGGATGATATTGTTGAGGTTAGGAGGCTGGTCATTACACCAACCAAAGCATATTGTCTTCCACCAGAAGTTGAGCTTTCCAATAGGGTTCTCAGGAAATATAAAGAAGTTGCTGATCGGTTTTTAAGGGTTACCTTTATGGATGAAGGGATGCAGACAATGAACTCCCATGTTCTTTCGTATTATGTTGCTCCTATTGTTAGGGAAATCACATCGTACTCTTTCCAGCAAAGAACCAAAATATTCCAAAGGGTGGGTACATTTCTAAGGGATGGGTTTCATGTATGTGGTCGGAAATATTCTTTTTTAGCCTTCTCAGCCAATCAATTGAGGGACCGTTCTGCCTGGTTTTTTGCTGAAGACAGGAACTTAAGTGTTAACAAAATTAGAGATTGGATGGGGAAGTTTGACCATAAAAACATTGCTAAGTGTGCTGCTAGGATGGGTCAGTGCTTCTCATCGACATATGCTACAGTAGAAGTTCCATCAACAGAAGTTAATCCTTTCCTTCCTGATATAGAGAGGAATGGGTATTGTTTCTCTGATGGGATTGGTATTATTACTCCTGATCTTGCGATGGAAGTTGCAGAGAAATTGAAATTGGACATGAATCCTCCTAGTGCTTATCAGATTAGGTATGCTGGTTGTAAGGGGGTTGTGGCCTGCTGGCCAGCAAAAGATGATGGGGCCCGACTTTCTTTGAGGCTTAGTATGAACAAGTTCCAGTCATGCCATACTATCCTTGAGATCTGTTCTTGGACAAGGTTTCAGCCTGGTTTCCTAAACAGGCAGATTGTGACTTTACTTTCAACTTTGAATGTTCGAGATGAAATATTCTGGACAATGCAAGAATCAATGGTCTCCAGACTAAACCAAATGCTTGTGGACACAGATGTGGCGTTTGATGTTCTGACAGCATCTTGTGCAGAGCAAGGAAATGCAGCAGCAATAATGTTGAGTGCAGGTTTCAAGCCTCAAATTGAACCTCATCTACGAGGCATGTTAACCTGTATACGAGCTGCACAGCTTTGGGGCCTTAGGGAAAAGGCTAGGATTTTTGTCCCTAAAGGGAGGTGGCTGATGGGCTGCTTAGATGAGCTAGGGGTTCTTGAGCAGGGCCAATGCTTTATCCAAGTTTCTACCCCATCATTGGAAAACTGTTTTGCAAAGCATGGTTCCAGGTTTACCAAGAGAGGGAATAATCTTCAAGTAATTAAAGGGTATGTGGCCATAGCGAAGAATCCTTGTCTTCACCCAGGAGATGTAAGGATTCTAGAAGCAGTTGATGCCCCTGGTTTACACCATCTACATGATTGCTTTGTTTTCCCTCAAAATGGTGAAAGGCCACATCCCAACGAAGCATCTGGAAGTGACCTTGATGGGGACCTTTACTTTGTGACTTGGGATGAAAATCTTATTCCCCCTAGTAAGAAGAGCTGGCCGCCCATGGAGTATGCTCCTGCAGAAGCCAAACTTTTGTCACGCAAAGTCACTTCTAAGGTACTTGATCCATGCTGTTTGATTCTAGGAACATTTGCTATCTGGAATGTGATAAGTTTTTACAAATTCTAAAGTTCCATTCTTTCATTGTT
This sequence comes from Quercus lobata, assembly GCF_001633185.2. Lineage (NCBI taxonomy): Eukaryota > Viridiplantae > Streptophyta > Magnoliopsida > Fagales > Fagaceae > Quercus > Quercus lobata. The sequence continues at coordinate 21,873,413 of NC_044905.1, read as the reverse complement.
ATTATTTTGTACTAATCCCCTTATATGAAGATCCTTGTTATTTTCTTGGTGTGCTTCTCCAACCAAGATTGTAAAGATAAGACTGGGGGGTTTGATTCCAGAGATTTATGACCCAATGTCATTTTGAATCTATATTATGGGGAGGAAAAGTAATGTTCCTTCTAGAGCAGGACAATGCAAGTGCTACTGTCCATGGGCACTTGAAATGATGCAATGTTCTTTTCACAACTAGTTCTTTATACCACAAATGGTGTTAATGATAGTGAATGACACTACTAAGACTATTTGAATGGCATAATGGAGTTCCATACATGGTTGGTACAATTTCAAGGGGCTGCCACTTTATTGTGTTAATAACAATTTTAACATAGACTGAGCAAAAGCATTTGATGAAATGAAGTAGAATTCTGAGTAATGCACCTAAAGGATTGAGTAACTAAGATATGATACCTTTGGCAAAACTTTGTATATATTTCTCTTGTTTGGTTTACTATGATGCATGCAATACAACCAAAATGTTCTCATTATTTTTCTCATTTGAAATTGTTTTAGAATTTAGAATTTGAGACTTTTCCAGATCTCATTTTTTATTTTTGAATTTAGACTTTAATGTTGTTGAGGATTTTCTGGAATGTAATTGTGGCTTGATGTACTCCTTGAAACCTATTAAAAAGAGGCTCCAGTTTTGAGCAGTGCAATTTGAATAAAAATCCTGATTAGAGATGTTTCTCTAAGTTTGATGGTGACTCCAAGCACCATTAGTTTGTGAAGCCAATAGTTTCAGGCAAATTCTAGGTGGTAAAACCTAGGATTTGTCCTGTTCATTTTTCTTTTCCGTTATTTCTATTTTCTACCCATTCCGTTGAGCATCGTACATTTTATTAGAATTCAGAGCATGTAACGGAGAAGCTCTCTTACTTTCAAATTCTATGTTTATTTTATAGGATATAATAGATTTTTTTGCAAGAAACATGGTGAATGAGAGCCTTGGGACAATCTGCAATGCACATGTGGTTCATGCTGACCGCAGTGAGTATGGGGCTTTGGATGAGGACTGCATCACACTAGCAGACTTAGCAGCTAAAGCTGTTGATTTTCCCAAGACTGGGGTGCTTGTCACGATGCCTTCACATCTGAAACCGAAACTGTACCCTGATTTTATGGGGAAGGATGATAATCAATCCTACAAGTCCACCAAAATCTTGGGAAGACTTTATCGGCAAGTAAAGGATGCTTATGATGAAGATATTGATGCGCCTTCAGAGCTAAATTTTGTCCCTGATGATGTCCCTTATGATTCAGATCTTAAGGTTTCAGGATCTGACGATTTCATCATGGATGCGTGGCATCAAAAGTGCTCTTATAATGGGCAGCTGATTGGTCTATTAGGACAGTATAAAGTGAAGAGGGAAGAAGAGATTGTAACTGGGCACATCTGGTCCATGCCCAATTACAACAGCAGGAAGCAAGGGGAGCTCAAGGAGAAGCTCAAGCATAGTTATAGTTCTCTGAAGAAAGAATTCAGGCAAATTTTTGAACACATTGACTCTGACTTTGAGCAACTCCCTGATGATGAGAAGAATTTAGTCTACGAGCAGAAGGCCTCAGCATGGTACCAGGTCACTTATGATCCATACTGGGTGAATAAATCACTGGATTTGCAAAAATCAGTGGATTTGCTAGAATCAGATGGTCCAAGGGATGTAGTGATGCTGAGCTTTGCCTGGATTGCAGCTGATTATCTTGCTCGGATCAAGATTAGAAGTGGTGGATCTGACAATGTGGACTCTGCTAAGCCCATTAACTCTCTGAAGAGGTACCTCATCGATCGAATATGACCAGCACTTGAAGCTTTGAGAGCTCTCTTATTGTGCTGCTCATACATTATTGCTGCAAGGCCACTCTACCAATCTAAAGATAAGTCGTACGTATCTGTTGTTAAGGTGTTTACCCTCCTTTGGGCCCTGGATGACATTTCCTTTTGAATTGTTACTTGCTGCTCCAACATGTTTCTTGCTTGTAATCAAGCTCTTAGAAATTTCTGTGTATTTTGACCTTATAAGATCTTACTGGTAATGCAAATCATATTCTTTATTGTGGCATAGCTTATGAACTGTGGTACAAAAGACATAAGGTCTCTTGCATAGGATTGTCAATCATGCACTATTTTGACTACTGGACGGGCAGATACATTTTGAGGTCTGAGATGATCATGTTTAATGGGGGCTTTTTTACATTTAAAATCTATTACAAGTTTATAAATTAAAAAAATAAAATTACTATATATTGAGTTTATTAACTGGTAACATAAGTAAGTAGGGATATTTGGCTTTCAAAGGTGAAAGAAATTTGTTTTGGGGAAGGGCTTAAGAACCATCTTCTTCTTCAATTTTTTTTAAGACAACACATGTTTTTAGATGCACAGGCTGTCCAAAAAAGAAAACCCCCAGTCATTAATCTGGACCATTATCCAACATATCTATAATCTGGACAATACTGCAATTTCCGCTGGGGTGAGGGGAGAAAAGGGACACTAGCAAAGAAATAATTAAAATAACAAAATTTCAATGCCACAAGAAGGAAAATACTCAAATATTTAACCCTTTCAAATGTCATTGTGATTTCTCAAAGAATATAATAAAATCTTGAATTTTTCCCAATTGTAAGACACACAATCAATGCGTTAAATGATCAAAACCCAGGCATTTTTAGTGGTTGCTACTTTTTCAAGTCCAAAGTTAATGCTAGAGGTTAGAGATGTCTATTATAGATCAAAAGAGGAAAAAACATGAGGATGGAACAATTTCAAAATTAAAACTAGGTTTTGCATCAGTAACAAGATAGCATTGAATATTCACTGAATTAGAGACAAATTGACAATGTCCCAGCCAGATAAATAGCAAAAGATAGCTATTGAATCTTCAAGCTTGAAATAGTAGACTCGATGATTAAGCACAAATTAAATTTCTCAACCACTTTTCTTTTACAAAATATGTCTTCACCACCGTGATTAAAGTGATCATGGCTGGCTCACTGTCATGTGCATGAGTGAGATGGCACGAAACGCTCCTCTCATACTTCAAAACTCAGCTGGAGGCTTTAACCTAATCAGCCTTTTGATTCGATCTTTGTCTGTGTTCTCGAGGATTCCCTTCACAATAGAAGTATAAGAAAAGCATTAGAATTTTCAAGATAAACTTGTTGCTCTACACCTGCCACCTTAAAATCCAGCATCATTTTCACAAGGAAAATCTTTAATCAAGTACTTATGCAATCATCTGGTTTTTGCAGGTTTGAAGCAAGATAAAAGCATACAGGGACAACATCTATAGGACTAAACAACAATTATTTTAGAATATTAGGTTGACTTCTAATTAGTGAATCTAGGCAGCTGAAGTTCTTTCAAGTCATATGATGAAGATTGATGCAAAGAAAGGAAAACTTTACTAAAAGACCATTTGGTTTTTGCTGTAGGATGCAAATGTCATACAAAGAAAAGGTACATTATTAATTAATATAGCAACTAAAAAAAAAAAAAAAAAGAGGACATAAATCATACCGTCCAAACTATTTCATCAAGACACAAGCATATCTTTCCATATTTGTCAAGAAACAAGCGTTCAGTTGGAGGTTTTGCGCATACATCCTTGATTGTTGAGGTTATCACAAAGATCACTTCAGCCACTAGAGAGAACCCAAGAAACAAGTAAGGGACAACATTGAAAGAAAGAAACAAAATAAGATCAATAAAATTAGGTAGAAGTTGTTGCATTGGTTGTTTTACTAAAATGTAGGCATAAACTCCTTTTTCATTTTGTGTTTAAATGCCTCTGTTCCAAATAAAATCACTTTGTGCCTTCAAATGCATTAGAAAACAATGAAAAACTGATACATATCTGCAGGATGTTCATATTCAGAAAATGACCATGTAAACCAGATCTTAAACAGCTCTCAGCTTTAACACTAAAACTGCCAGCAATTTCTAAATCTGCATGGATTACAGCTTCCAACCATCCTAAACCTATTTTCTCAAAATGTGCTCACAAAAAGGGAGCCATGCCACTTACAAGCAAGTTCATCATACTCATCCTTGCCAACAACATAAACCGAGACATCTCCAAGCACCGTATAAACAATATAAACAGACCTGGCAAAAATTACAAATGTCACTCATAAGGATATATAAATCATGTGACAAATATTCTTACATTTAATCACTGACACTTAGGCCTTAGCTCAAGAAAAGGAAATAATGAAAAAAAGCAAAAGATAATCTTCCTATTGAATTAGCAGCTTCAAAAAAGGAAAACCCAACAGATTTTATGGGATATAAAACATTCTTTACAAAGACATTCAATCTCCTTGTAATAGAAGATGGTAGAGTGGATGCAAGTGACAGGCTCAAAGAGTAACTACATATAGATAAAAATATCCTAAGAAATCTTCAAAACTAATCTCTTTATTGTCTTTCACGGAAAATTATCATGAAATACGCATTCTTGATGACCCAAAAACATGTTTACTCCATCTCCCAGTTGATGAAAAACCTGGAGGAGTGAACTTTACTTACTTGTGTGATGCCACAAAGAGCTCTTCGTTTTTTGCACCTTTGAGATTATCTGTTCCCAGTTTGACCAAGAAAGATCTCCAATGCAATCGCTCCTCGGTTGGAACTCCATGATACCTGCAATGAAAAAAAACCATGAACAGGCTTTTAATTTACATCACATTACTATCCTATGAAGGATCATGCAGGAAAACACATCACTACATATCCATAGAAAATTTGGTTCCACTCAATTCCCTTCTCTAGATAAATTGTCTACAAGATACTTAAAAGTACACACACATACAAAGAGAAAAGAAAAGAAAGAATGAAAAAAAATAATGAAAATTATAAAAACGGAGGATGAAGAAAGAAAGAAAAGAAAGAATGAACAAATAATGAAATAATTCAAAAACAGGGGATGAAGAAAAGAAAAGAAAAGAAGGACAAATGCTAATAAGGATTACAAACAGAAACAATGGTCTGAAAACATCTTCCCTAGCTAAAACCCTTTTATTTTTCATGTTAATTGGATGTTATATACTTTCTATCTACAAACTCATGTTACTTGAAATTTAAACATTATTTATTTTATAGAAAAGAGGGTATTTAAACCTCTTCAAGTACTTAACTATTTCCTTAGGTGTGTGCTGTCCTCCCGTCCCACACACACACTAGGTTATTACAAGGAGAAGTCCATTGGGGGTGGCTCTAAGATATTGGCTAGAGGTTTTGAACCCAGGATCTCATGGATATCATGAGGCCTTAAGAACCATTAAGCCAACTCCTTTGGTTTGAAATTTAAACAATTTCATGATGCGATGGTTATTGATTTACAATCATCCTGATATTTTGCAAGCATGGAGAGTATAACAAGGCAATGTAATCCAATGGTTGATTTATCAACATTCTATTTCAATGAAAAGTTATGGAATAGTGTAACATTGAATAGAGTTGCACCGGGGGTGACTTGAACCTCATGTGTACACACATACATACATACATATATATAAATATATACACACACATATTCCAGAATTAAGGACACCCTTTCCAACATCCAATTTCAATAAATTAGACCCATCATTATTTTTCTCGAATTTCCCATTTCTTAATTTCATGAATTACTAATGTACTTTTAAAATGTCATGTCCAAGGTTTAGGGATTATAAGTTGTACACATAAATGACAAAACAACTCCAAAACCCTAGGTATAGCAAGGTCAGAAGAACCAACCAACCCAGTTATCCATGGAGTACAAGAGTTTCATTTTTCGATCACAAATTCATATGAACAACACGAAGAAGTTGTACGAAAACAATTCTAACTTTTTTTTTTTTTTTTTTACATAATCATAATCAAAGTGTTCGACGAAACAAAAGCAAAGGATAAACGAGGAGAAATGAAAATGAGTTTGAAGAAAAGGAAAATAATCGGAGAAGCTACTTGAAGAAAAGAAAAATAATGGGGAAGAGCTAAAAAAAAAAGGGTACCGTTCGACAAGAATGTTGCCCACAGAGTTGGAGATGAGTAACGCCAGCAACATTTCTTTCTGTTTTGCCTTTTACTTCTGCCTTTGGCTCTTTCTTTGAGTCCGGTATTGTTGTTGTTATTGTTATTATTTTTGGGTTTCAATTTTCTGACACGGAGTTTTGGTAAAGGCAAAGTTTGTGGATAAGCATTGATACTTTTTTTTTGATATGTTTGTTTTGAAGACATGAATTAGCAAGAGTGTATTTTATCTTATAGACATTTTAAGTAGAGTATTTTTACTAGGTTGTTTTCAAGTTTTTTTTTTTGTCTTATTAAACTCAAAGTCTAGGAGTATTTCTGAACCACATAAAAATCTCGTCCAAAGAGGAGAATCCTCTTATAGATAGTATAGAAGACATTTAATTGATTTTTAGTGTAGACGCGGATCGAATTTCACATTTTTTTAAAAAAATTCTACACATAAAAATAGATTTCCTTGCAATGCTACACACATAATTAAAAAAAAAGAAAAATTCTCAACAATTGAATTAGTATGATTTTACTAGTTATTATATCAACTCATCACTAATATAACTTTTTTATCTACCACTAACAATTTGCAACGTTAGTTAAGTGTGCAATTTTTTTTTTTTTGGTCTATAGACTTTCTTAAGTTTTCTTTCTGCTTGGATCAGAGGAGTCTCTTTCAAACTTATTTATGTGTGTATTTAGATACGACAAATTTTAATTTATAATGTCTATTTCATGATAATTACTCTTTATCATATCATTGAGTTAAGACACTAATTACTTTTTGGTGTAGGTGGAGTTTGAATTTCATATGTCTTATTTGATGACAAAGGATTTAATTAATTAAGTTAACTTAAATCCTCCAAACTTATTAAATAAGGTTAACTGATATTACATATTTTATTTTATTTGGCTTAGGAATCTACTTCCAAACCTTATTTGTATTTTTTTATTTTTAGATAATATAGATGACTCATTAAATTATCCCAACAACTCACATAATTTTTAAGTAAGTCATGGAACTAAAAGTATACATGATTGTTAATTTAGGTCATCACCTACATTTGTAAACATATGAAAATATTTTCCAAACGTAAAATATTTTCATGTGTTTGATTGGTGGTGAAAATACTCTAAATACTCCACCACCATAACTTGAATCCATCATGCACATGAGCAATTACCCAAAACATAACCCAAATCATATGAAAAACACATGACCCAACACTTTTACCCAGTACCCAACACTAACAACAACAATACCCAACACCAACAACAGAAAAACACAACTTGTAATAAGGTTGTCGTTGTTCTTGCAAGTGGAGTAGTGGTAGCAATGGTAGAGCAAAGACAATGATTGTGGAGAAGCGACAACGACACATACAAATCTAATTTTCATCATACACGCCACAACACCACTATGAACCCTTTAGAGTTGTTGCTGGTCAAATTGGGAGAGAGAGAGAGGCTAGGTTATGAGGTGTAAAATGCTTTATGCCTAAGGAGGTGTAAACCAATTTATGCTAGAGAGTGGGTTACTTTATGGTCAAACTGAATATATTTTTAGGTTGACACTATTTTCAATCAGAATAAACATCCCAAAAATGGCAAAAAGGTTTTTTGAAAAATATTTTCAATAAAACTTAAAGAACATCCATCTAAGCTGGTTGGGGGAAAATTTTATTTATGGGCATACACGTCTGGCTCAACCAATTTTAGGGTCCAAGACGAAAATTTTAGGTGGGATTTTTATTATTGTTATTTTTTTTTATTTGAATATTAATTAAATATTAAATATTTAATTAAAGCTAATTTCATTATTATCTTCTAAATCTTTCTAATGGATTTCTTGCACCTTTACTAATGACGTGGTCACTGTATCCTCCAAACTTGCACAAATAACCGAATAAATTAGTACTAATACAAAAAATAAGCTATTCTTAAAGGATAACAAATGAAGATATACTTGAAGTATTAAAAAAAAACCCAGTACCAATGGAAATGGGAAAAATCAACTAACTAAAATATAAAAATCTTTAAATAAAGTAACACATGGGTTAACGTGATATCACATCAACTAACGTGATAATATCACATCAACCCCCGTGACAGTGTCTAAAGTGAGAGTCTATAGTATAGACTCTCTATCTATTGTTAAAAAAAAGGTCCACACTAGTTTTATTTATTTTGATTTTTGAATTACAGTTGGGTCTTTTTAATATACCATGCATTTTATTAGTTAATAAAATGGGCCTTAATTGTTTTTAAAAAAATTTAGGTAAAGGGTAAATAAGCCTTAATCAAAACATAATACAATATTAGAGAAGGCCTTATTTTATTTGGGCCTTTAGAGCAATTTTAGTATTTTTTTTTTATATTTTTATACTGTTTGGACAGTGAACAATGATATTTATCTTTTACCTACTTACTTTTTCAAATACATCTTTCAATAGATTCTCTATCCTATCTCTATCTCATTTAAATATTATTTCTTTATTCATTATTTATTCATTTTTTAACACATATATTCCCATATCCCCATCCCCATCCCCATCCCTTTCTTTGCTAATTTTTTTATTTAGTTTTATTTTTTTGCTAATGTACAGTAGCCCATCAAATTTGATAAGTTACTGTTCATGAGCAAAAAAAAAAAAATCATGATTTAGAGAATCCATTAGAGACCATTTTTTGGGTCTCCTTATCTATTATAGACATTATTTTGCTTTTATCTAAACTATTGGAGATACTTTTAGATGATTGCCTTAGTTGCCTATATGCTGGAGCCGACTCTGTGGGTAGGGCTGTCCAAGCAACCCGAAGACTCGGCCAAACCGACCAGACCCAACCTGTCACGGCCAAATTCGACACCTCCGACGGTTGGTGACGGTTCCTATCCTCTGAAACCCGATTCCGGTAGGTCGAGTAGCGGGTTTTGGTCTCTAAAACCCGAGCCACTCGATCCGACTGGCAAATGCTTAAAAAAAATGCCAAAATTACCTAGATCCGGCAACTTTCTGGTGTTCCTTAGCTCTGATTTGGCCACCCTTGGTTTTCCTTCGCTTAGATCCGGTGGTATTTGCTCAGATTCACTTAAATCTGGCTAAGATCTACTCTCCTCCTTCGTCAGATTTTGCTCAAACCCGGCGATATATGGTTAGATCTGACTTAAATTGGCGAAGATAGGCTCAGATCGGCGAAGATAGGCTTAGATTGGTGAATATAAACATAGATATTTGGTTAAATCCGACTATTCTTAATTAGATTAGGCTCTGATCTACTTGAATCCGGCGATATTCCGTTAGATCCGGCGCCTTCAACTCAGATCGGCGAAGATAGAACTTCTCCTCCACCCGCTGTCGCTCATCATCAAACTCGACCGACCCGACCGTTCGCTCCCTTGAGCCCGGCAAACCCGACCCGTGGTGGTTGGAGGTCTGTTGCGGGTGTGTTTTTGTTCCACCCGATCTAAGCGGGTTGAGTTCGGGTTAAGGCCAAAATCGACCCAGATCGACTCGTGGATAGCCCTATCTATGGGCATATGTCTTTCACGGACCATCTAAGTGTGAGTTTGGATAGCACTGATGCGTTTGGGGTTTGGCCTTTTTTTGGGGTTCCATGGCACTATTCATGAGACCACCAAACTCAGCAAAATGTACATACCTATGCATTTTTGGGTCCCACAGTACTATTTACACCTTTAAAAATTATTTTGCTACAGTGTTTTTAGTAATAAGTTTTTAGTTTTCAGCAAATAAGCGGTATCTAAACAGCCCCTAAGTTAGGAGGATAAAGTAGTAACGGTAGTAATGATAATATGATCCAATTGAGGTTTAACTGATTGCTAAGTAGTAATAGTATCTTTGTTGGTGTTCCATATGTGTGATTCAAACTCCTTATTTCCCTCTCCAACTATATATATATATATATATATATATATGGGGTAAAGCACAAAATTTGCTTTTTATTTATTATGTGGAAATAATCCATTGAATCCTCCCATGAATCTTCCCATGATTGGAATAATCCATGATATTTTTTTTTTTTTTGATGGGTTCTCTCATGTGATGCAAGTGTTGCTCGAAATATAAAATTTAATTTTCAGTAGCTCAAAGTTTCTAGAAAGAGAGATCATAGTACCCTCTCTTTACCTTGCCAAGAGTGCCAAGCTCGAATTCCACTAAAAAAAACTCCACCCAAGAGTGGTCCAATCCCAACACAAAACATGTCAAGCTCGACATAAGGAACCCCACATTAAGGATAATAGAATATATATACATATATTTATTAATTGTTAAAAAAATTTCTTCCATGTTGTTCAGAAATCATCATTAAATTTCTTATTTTTTTTTTTTTGGTTGGATAAGTTGTTATATTTTCGGCACTGATTGATTGATTACATAGAGCCCATTTTGTGGGTCCGCAGATTTTGCCCACGGAATTGCACGAATTGAAAACGGAATTGGGCTTAGATACACCGCGCCATTGAACTTACAAACAAAACGGGCCGTATGGGCCCACACCCATGAACGAATGTGCAACATTGGGCAAGACAAATAAAGGGTCTGGACCGTGTGGTCCACGAGTTGTACAAACCTAATTAAATAGGGTGATATGCAGAAGCCAAGCAAGAGAGTCAATACCATACTGGAAGATGTACCAGTTTAGTTGGCGGTATAATATATTTCAGGTACCGATATGGTCCACAAGTTGTAGAAGCCTAATTAAACAGAGTGATATGCAGAAGCTAAGCAAGGGAGTCAATACCGTATTGAAGGATGTATCGGTTTGGTTAGCGGTACGATATATTACGGAAACCGGTTAATACTAGTGTACCGTTTCGGGTTTACCGTTATGTATATTATTTATATATTTATTAGTCAAATTTTATAAATATAAAAGTTTACCATAAAATATTACATCAATTCAGAACAAATTATTCATGATTTTAAACTTTAGCATCAATTAAAAAAAAAAAACACAATATAAAAAATAAAAAGCTTAATTGTTCATTACATACTAAGAAATCAAATAATACTAATAAGTTATAATATTTACAATAAACAACAAGTGAAGGAATGAATTAAAGCAAAAAAAAAAAAAAAAAAAAAAGAAAAGAAAAGAAAAGAAAGAAAGATGGACACGTGATGGCTCTAAAATAGCAAAAGGTATACAGTATGTGCATTAAATTGCCACACCATTTCCACCTAACCATCTGACATCATTAACTAAATATTAGATAAAAAAATTTGAAAGACACAAAGCTGAAATCACACAGTTGTAGTGCATTAGTAGTGAAGAAACCAAAGACGCAGGAAAAAAGAAGAAGAAGAAGGAGAATAGAGAAGTTGCAGTGGCAGCTACAATGGAGAGGAATGAGATCTAAATTAGAAAATGGTATAGAAGGGAAAAAATGAAAGATTTGGAGCACAGATTTCAATCATTAGGCACTAAGTCAATGAGTCACGTACCCATTTTTCTCATCTTCTTCTTCCTTTTCTTTTTCTTTTTTATTCTTGTTTGTACCGGTCCGAAATATCTTTACCAGTCGAAACAACTTGATTTCGCTTGTACGGTTGGTATTTTTTTCGGTGAGAAACAAGGGGTCTACTTGTATCGGTGCATTAGCCAGTACGATATATACCGGCCGTACCAACCAGTACGGTACGAAAATGACTTCCTTGCTCTGAAGGCCATGAATTTATCATTAAAGTGAAACGTGAAAAAGTCACTATCTTTATTAAGTGTACATTTGGAACAGTATATTTAGCTGAAATTGAAACTTTTTTGCTGAAATTGTAGAAAAAAATGTAAAAAAAAAAAATGTTCAATAATACAATGAGACCCATAAATAGTATCAAAAGGTGCAGTGAGACTCATGAATAGTATCAAAAAATGTAATAGGACCCATGAATAGTAGCAAAAATATGCTGAAAGTGGATATAAACTGAAAAATTCAGCTCATCCCAAACACATATTAAAAAGTAAAAAAAATGTATGTCAACAATATTTTCACAACAAATTTTAAGTGACAAGCTATTACTGGTTATTACTAATTGACAAAAAAGTAATATGAATGATGAGTTCTGTAGGCTCCAAGGACGGGCTTGCTAGACCAAACCCCTGTTTGGGCTCACAATTTATTTGTGTGGTAGGTCTGGGTATCCTACCTTGGGTTGTTCTAGGCTTAGGGACCCAATTGGGGCCACTTCTCTCTCTTCCTTTATGTTTTCTTCTTTTCAAATCCTCTCTTTCTCTCTTCTCTCTTTTCCCAAAAATTGCATCCCCCCCCCCCACTTCCTTCGTTTCTCTATTTATAGCCTTTGATAATGGGGTGATCATCATTATCTTCTCCCTTAGCGCAAAGAAAGGTCCAATGTCGATGAATTTAAGTGGATTTTTAGGTACGAGTGGCTTTGGGAACAGTTCCCACTACAACAAATGTGTTCGGCAGCGGAGTTTCCTAAGGTTTTGCCGAGCACTGAAATGGTGATGTGACTGGGCAATGTGACCGGGCATGTATATAAAGCCTGGATATGGTTTCCCGAGCAGCATGTGAGCGGGGCGTACGCAGCCCGCTTTTTAAGTATCCATACAACACTCAGTTCAGACTGGTAGTTATTGTGGGCTTGGCTGGAGCTTTTATTGGTGAGAAGGTTGGACTCTCGGCCCATATCATTAATTCATGGCCCAAGGCCCAAATGAACTTGGACGTTAGGTGCCATAGAAGTTCAAATTAGAACTAGTAACAAATTTTTTTTTTAATCAAAAAATGGGGAGGGGGTGACCAACGTGGCAATCTTACCTAAGCGTGACTATAATAGCACCCTTCTCGTTGGGTCCGGGGCCCTGTTTAGGGTGTAGGGGGACTACAGTGAGCCATAACTTTCTAGTCTCAAGAGAGACACTAGTGAATTTTGAGCTATTAAGAGGTAACCTAAGTGAGTCCATATTCGGACTTGAACCTTGGACTTCACATTTAGCGCATCTTGTGCATCACGCAAGACCACTAGATCACACCCCCCAGTGGTAGAACCAGTAACAACTTACCATATAAAATTTGTTGTAAAAATATTGTAAATATAACACTTCTCAAAAAATAAAAACTACCTCGATAGTTGTTTTTTACTAAAGAATTCTTAGTGACAGGAAGTTGAAGCGTGATGATAACATATAAAGCCTATCTATTTTTTTTTGCTGTTGCTAAATTAGGAGCCTATCTAATGACGTGGTATTTTGTATCACTAAGATATACAACTCCCCCATTAACTATGGATGGGCATTCCAAGTAACCAATTTTGAAAGAGCCTATCTAACGAGGTACTTGTAGGTTCGGGTGAAACTTCCTGTTTTTGTTTTTGTTTTTGTTTTTTTAATTACTAAAGAATTCTCAATTTCACAAAGTTGAAGCTTGATGAAAAGCAATGACAAAGTCCATCTAACAAGGTGGTATTTTGTATTACTAGAATGTACTACTCTCCAGTCACATAGGGTTGAACATCACAAGTAACAAATTTTGAACTCGAGCCTATCTCACTAAGTTCTTGTAAGTTTGGGTGAAGCTTTTATCCAATGCACTAGACGAGACAAGATGGAGACACATAATAAATTTTAAATACGTGTCCGTATTGGATTGGATTTATTACACCGAAAAACTAGACCAACCTGAATCCAATACACCGTCCTTCCAGACTCCTGAAAACTTGTTTTTTCAATGGTAGGTGGCAAGGTGCTGAGGTTTGGGGGCCGAGCACATGCATGGACGGGTTAAAGTCTTTGTGGTGGGTTGTTACAAAGTCGAGTGTCAAAAACTTTTCTCGACAAGCTCATCACAAAAGTCCCTTACCATCGATCGATTCACACCTACCTACCATGCATTCGATGCACTTTTCTTACAGCAGCCTGAGTCCTTTAGAGTACAATAGTTTGAAATACTGATGAATAGGACTAGCCAAATTACAAATTTTAGTCTATATATATCCGATGAGTAGATTGATGATTCTCAGCGAAAAAAGAAAAGAAAAAAAAGATGAGTAGATTGATGATAATAGTTGAACAAACATTCTCTTCTCCCAAACGAAGGAAGCTATATAGGCCTATAAACAAGTTCTAGAACCAAGGGAAGATTTAAAAAAAAGGGAATTTAATTCCATTTGTAACCATTCTCTGCTCAAAAAATTCACACATTTCTTACTTATCTTGGAAATGCTTAACCTACCTAGTTTGTTGTAGAATACACCTAATACTAAATTGTTTTGGAGAGTGTTATGATAATTCATGACAACAGTATTTAACACTATTTTAAAGAGTCGAATGTTAAATACTCTTAAGGACTCCGTACAGACTACATGGCACTTTTTTTTTTGGTAACCATGACATCTAATTATAAGAGAAGTTGATTGAAATATATTGTTTTAAGATTGATGATAATTCTAGCTAGTAGCTAGAAACAAAAAAGAAACAGTGCGAGATTAATTGTTCCACCACCTAGGTCCCCTTTATTGCATGCACATTATTTTCAAAGAACTTCTCGTAAGTCCACCAACTTATTTAACACCCAAAATTGCTAGCTCATCTTGAATAATAATTTGACAGTGATTGATACAACTTTCATCACGACACAGGAGGATAAAGTTTTTTTCTAGTAGGATAAAGTTTTTTTCCAATTTGGAAAAATACTCTTCAAACTCTTATTATATATTCGTATTAAATGTGATTTTTTTCAAATCCTACATTAGAATTTAGATTGCATTTTCTTACTATATTTTCCATATTTATAATATTTCAAAAATATCAAATATCAATAGTTATGTCATCAATCAAATGTTTAAATTTCAAGTTTTTGTAATCTTAAATTATGCATAAAAATAAGTTTATGGATAAAATGGTAAATAATATCTGATTTAAACAAAATTTAATATGCGTATTAAGAACATAAAAAACACGCAATCCGATGATTGAATTTTCAAAATATGTAGTAATTAATGTTAAATTTTTAGTGAACGTTTAAGGAATTAAGAAATTTTATCCATAGCAGAAAATAAAACACAACCACAAGTGTAAACATATAGCAAATTTATTGACCTTTAAACGTCTTAAAGACCTTTTGCATATGAAAACAGAAAAAAAGAAAAAGTAGAAGCGACAAGAGATAAATTATTAGCTCCTTGATGTATGGAGCATTGATGATATCAGCCAACTACTTCGGGCTGTGCCCTCCTTTCTAAGTCAATCTTGTCTTTATGTTCTTGAAAGTGTAGGACTTTGGAGCATCAATGTATTTTTCAGATTTGGGTGCCGACTGCCGAGAGCATCTAGGCATGATCGAGGGAATTTGAATGGCAAGGGCATGCCTAAACTGTAAGTGTACGAAGGTTATCACATTATAACTTGGTGCATTCTTATATATGGACTTTATTCTACCGACAAAGAGATGGTTCTTTTTTTTGGTAAAAGGGACAAAGAGATGGTTTATATTCACAATACGCTTGTATTGTTTATAGTTTTAAAAACCGAATCGTTGAAAGAGCGAAAAGATGAGGAGTTTAAGGTTTTAAAGTTAGATCGAGATTTAATCAGAAGTCAAAGCCATGATGACGAAATAATTATTTTAATAATTTAATATGAATATAAGTAAAATTATAAAATAAAGATGTAAAAATTTGCAATCTTGACTAAAACAATATGTTAGATGTTGAGTTATATTAGAATTATAGATAAAAGGATAGCTTTGAATTTTTTATTATAAATATTAGGTAAATATTCTCTTAATTACTGTGTCAAATAATTTTGCAAATTTATACAGGATAATATCTCAAAAATTTTAATATACTCAAATTAAAAAAAAAAGTTCAATATACTAACATAATTAAAATAATATCCTTCAAAGTTTGGTTCTCCCTTGTCTCACCTCCACTTTAGAGGTCTTTTGGCCTTTTAAGTCCCCACAATCCACCCCCTTAAGGGCCACACCTTCTCATCATATGAGACCTACCCACTATCTTGTCATATAAGGGTTTGCTTTGATACCATTTGGTCACTCTCCAACTCTCAATTGGCATGATACTGTCCACTTTGAGTTGCCCCTCACAGTTTTAAAAGGGTCCCAAGACCTTTTAAGTGAGTTGAGACGAGGGAGAACTAAATTCTGACTAAGTATCCCATCACCTGATTATGGAAAGGTTCTGCACCTTATAAAGAATGTCTTGGACTCTAATTAGTATGAGCTCTTTTAAAACTATGAAGGGTAATCCAAAGTAAACGATATCAATGCTAGTTGAGAGTTGAGGCGTGACACTTGTTGTGGTTTCTTTTCTTGTTATTGGTAGCTCTCAAGGAAGATCTCTCACATGGAGGTTAAGCATGTGTCTAGAGAAGCATTTAATGCTTTAGCTGCTTTGGGGAGGACACGAGCTGAAGATTTTATTTTGTTTTCTTCTCTTTCCTATAGTATTTAGAATTTAAGATATTTTTTGTGGACTTTGATATTTCGTTGGATGTTAGCATCCGACTTCTCTGTTTAGTTATTTTAATTCCTCTCTAAAAAATGTTATTTTAATTCCTTAATTAATTACCTTTGAGGATTAATCATTCACAAAATTAAGAAGTCACAAAGGTAACATCAATATTCTCAGTGTATCTATGATGGTTCTAATAGTGGGTTCCAGTTAGCTCAATTAGTAAAGTCTCTGATGGTTAAATAAGAGATTTGGAGTTCAATTTCCGCCTACACTAAAAACCAATTGGTGTAATTAGTTTGATGATAAAAAACTATTATTAGAAACTGATGCCATAGGTTTAAACTATTTAAAAAAAAAAATGATGGTTCTAATACTCATAAATCTTATTAATTAGGTTACGGTGATAGCGTTGTAAATATTTGATTACTTGTGTATGTTGTTAGCTACTTTTGAATCTTTGATGTAAACTATTTAATGTATTCATTAATTCCATTTATATCATACGAAATTATTATATGCATACACATGCATAAATGTTTGTGTGTATATATATACAAATCAAAACACGAGTATT
The DNA here is from genome assembly GCF_001633185.2 of Quercus lobata. Taxonomy (NCBI): domain Eukaryota; kingdom Viridiplantae; phylum Streptophyta; class Magnoliopsida; order Fagales; family Fagaceae; genus Quercus; species Quercus lobata. Next base: position 21,856,333 of record NC_044905.1, on the reverse strand, counting down.
TATATACCTAAAGATCTATTTATGACTTGTACTTGTTACTTATGCTTTGTATTTAAAGTATAGAGTTTCGTAGGGTTTATATTGAAGAGTATTGGCACACTAGACTTCTTTGAAGTGTTTGACTAATTATGCTCGGATATATGGGTCCGTTTGGATTGAACTTATTGTTGCTGAAACTGAAAACTGAAAACTGAAAACACTGTAGCAAAATAATTTTTAAATGTGTGAAAAGTGCCGTGGGACCAATTTTTAATATTTTTAATGCGTGAACAGTGCTGCTATAGTGTATGAACAGTACTGCTACAGTGTACAAACAGTAATTTTTGTCTCTATACAATAAATTTACTGTTCATGCGTTGAAAAAAAAAAAAAAAGGACGAAAACGTGAAAATAAAAACGTGAACGTTGGTTTCAGCTAAAACCAAACTTTCAAGGGCAATTATATGTAATAAGAGCATTCGCAACAGAGAAATCATCTGACGTTGTTTAAAAACGAGATACATTTGACTAGCTTGTTGCTAACCAAAATTCATGAAAGCTACAGTTGTGCTAGATTTGGCAATTAAAGTGGTATAGCTTACCATTATGTTTTTTATTCGTTTTCCCTACAGATCATCCATCATCATTATTGTTAGATTAAATAATTAAATTTATTATTTTTAACAGCTTAAACTTTTCTAACAATCATCATCTCTCTCTCTCTCTGTTGTCGTAATCAATGTATCCCTCAACATCAATCAAAACAAATCTCAAGAATTCATGCACAAATTGCGTTTGGCAATGCTGTCATGCATCATGCTCCTTCTACTCATGAGAAATTATATGGTGATATTTGTGCTCGTTGGCAATTATAGAGAGATCATGAGATAGTGAGAGTTTCACAATTCTCAATTTTAAAGGTTCGTTTGGAATCCGTTTATTTTGCTGAAACTGAAAACTTTTTCCTGAAAGTACTGTAGATAAAAATAAAAGTTAGCTGCAATAGTATAGAGGGACCCATGAATAATATCAAAAAATGCAGTGGAGATCATAAATGGCAGCAAAAATAAGTTGAATATTAAAATAAGCTGACTTTTTAATTTTTACCAAACATACACTAAATATCCGTTTGAATACTGATGATAACATTGAGCGACTGCGTTTTGGCCTTTTTTTTCTTTTTTGAGAAGAGTGTTTCGTACTTTTCCAGTGGGTTCCATGCACTGTTCACGGGATCCAAAAACCTCTTTTTTTAATAAAACTTTCATTAAAAATGGGTCCCATGATACTATTCACACATTGAAAAATTATTTTGCTATAATGTTTTCAATTTTCAGCAAAATAAGCGGTATTCAAAAACACCCTAAGTGGTGAAATAATGATGTTGTTGCCTTGGATCGAAACCCTAAGGTTATCATCCCTATTAATTGCTCTAGTAAATTCATGATCCGCGTCCATGATTATTTTGCTAGCACGATTCTAATGCAGAGCTAAGAGAGAATATGCTGAATTTGGGAGAAAAATATGTGGAATAGATTTGGGAATTTGTGATTGTTTGTCTGTGAAAAAAAATGAGAGTTGAGACAAAAGATACTGAAAATGAGGAAAGCTGTTGAAGAGAATAAAAAAAAAAAAAAAAAAATAACATAACTTTTAAATAGAATGAAGAAATAAATAGAGTTTGATACAAGTGTATGTAAATAATAGGGTAAACTAAACTAGAAAAAAAAAGTTTTATTTATAATTTAACTAAAACTTTAATCTACTGATTGTTGTTGAACCTGATAGGAACGCTCTTAGGCAAAGAAAGAAAAAAGTGCATGCCGCTTGCTTCACAAAAGTTTGCTCTATTATTTCTTCGGATTGAAATAGGTTTCAAAATAAGGCATAAAAGAACCTACAGTTAAAAACTTTTTTTCTGGCTTTTTCAATATTAACTCTAGAGAGTAGAGATTATCACAGAGATTAAAACGAGACTAAAAACTAAAATGGAGACAGAAATTAAGTACTTTATATGTAATTTCTGTTTGCAACTTATGCACATGTCATTAACTACTATAAACTAATTTTTTCACAAGTGTCATTTCTCATTTGACAATGGAAACAGTGAAACACACATTTTTTAATACTTACATTAACACAAGTAGGTATATAGCACATACAGCTAAACCTTAACAATTTTGGGAAAAGAAAAAAAGGAACCTCTACAATCACTTCTACGGTAAATTAGTAGTTGCAATTATGAATCATAGGGCACTATATGTGACCGCAATTGAGAAATGTAACTCCTATTTGACCTTCCATACATAATTCACATTGAAGCTTGACTTAGTAGGTTAAATCCTCCTCAAATTCTTTCTTCTTTTTATTCTCCATACAGTACTCAGTCACTAGTCTGTGATTGGAAACTCAAATTAAAAAAACTAGAAGCGCAATAATTGAAAGAAAGTGCAGAGGAAAGAAGTGCTAGCTATTTCATGGACTTAGAAAAGGAAGGCTTCCTTTTTCTTCTTGAAAATCACTTGATGGAGTAGGATAATTCCAGTTAAGTAGTTCTTCTATCATTTGCATTGCCATGTTATCCTCTTCAACAACTTCATGTCCTGCATCACTCTCAACCCTTGGTGACACTGATGACAATGGCAAGTCATCCTCCAATGTTTTTATCTTCTTCTTCCCAAGCTCAATTTTCATCACCCAATTTGATCCTGAACGTGACCCTGCACGCTTTTGCCACACTCCGATATGAGAGTTATCAGCATCAAGGCGTAGGCAAGTGAGGGAAGGAGATTGGTCTTTGCAACACTTTCGAAGCTTGGTGCTAAGGAGCTCGGAAAGAGCCTTTGGAGACAATGGAGAGTCATCACAAGGCTTTTTTGTGTCTTCCTGATGACTACTTGACACAGGAAAGTTGGTCTTGGCGTTCTGGCCACTCATCAATATGGCTGCTTGGTCATATGCCCGTGCTGCGGCCTCAGCTGTCTCAAATGTGCCTAGCCATACCCTTCTCTTCCTATTTCAAAACAAGGTATTGGAAAGAGAGAGATAGAGAGAGATGAGAATTAGAAAAAAAAAAAAAAAACAATGATGCATAAAATCTAATTATTATTACATGCACCGAGTAATATATTGTCATACACACTTCAATTGAAATCGTGTTTTGAAAACATAATATCAGTTACAATTCTGAAATTATTGTGTACATACATGTGCTATCATTACTCATAATATATACTATATTGCAATAAGTGTGCATAATAATTGTTTGCTTAGCCATATATATACATACCCTTCTCTTGCTATATATGTATGGATGTCAAGGCAAAATAACATGGGGAAGAGATCAAATGATATACATACATACATATATATATATATATATATATTATGTGTGTGTGTAGAGAGAGAGAGAGAACATAATAATGAGCACGGTGATAATGCATGAGTGGTTGAACTTACAGTAATGGGTGGCGAATTTCTGACACCCAGGAGCCCCACTGGCGTTGCCTGACTCCTCTAAACTTCTTGGATTGTACCATGTTATCAGAGATTGAAAGTGTGTTGCAGAGAGAGAAAGTAAGAGAGATCAGGGATGAGTTAGAGGAGGAAATTAAAATGGGTGAACGTACAATGTGTGTGATTATTTATATAAATTGTCGGTGGTGGTCTGAAAGTTGAAGACTTGAAGTAAACGGTACTCGTTGCAATAAAAGTTTCACCTGCACCACCATAGGTTCTTAACAACTGTAATAAATGAACATCATACTATACATCCTTCAGATCCACACAAAAATGAAGCAGAAATAAATGTTTAATATCTTTTTGT